>NC_057804.1:494315334-494626168 GCF_018294505.1 Triticum aestivum
GTGACAATGGACTTGTGAAGATGTGCAGAAGAGTGGCTCACCCATAGTGGAGTATGGGGGATCAATCAACTAGTCTTCATCGAGCCAACACAATCAAGAAATGTGGTCCAACTTGAGGGAGTCAAGATCATCATCATCTAGCTCAAGTGTACCATGTGCAAGGCAAAGGTTTGCTCTTGATAGGTTTTCCATTTTACCGGTCTCATGATGGTAGTTTGGAGACCGGGTTTTAGGTTCGATGACCGTACTATCAAGGGGGCCTCTCAATGAGTAACTTGATCGTATCATTCATAGAGAGCTCAAACCATTGCATCCTTGCATCATCTTTCTTGGTTCTTGTTTGGTTCTCTTTGTGAGTTTTGGGGCTTATGGTCATCTTGATGACAAGCCCGGGTTCATCAAAAACGGAGTTCACATGCATCTTCTATGATGTTTTTGATGTTGGAGTTTCTGCCGGTTCTTCTCTGTTGGAGGTTTCTCTCCTCTTTTTGTTAGGCATACCTCCTCTGCCTCCTGTTTTGATGCTACTCGTTGTCTTGTATCCAACAAGCTTGAGTTTGCTCAATTTGGAGCTCATATGAAGAAGTTATGGCAGTTCTGTTTTTCTCCCTGCAGTAGTACCGCGGAGCCCGCAGTAGTGCCGCTTGTAGTGTCAAGCGGTAGTACCGCTACAGTGCCGCTCTACTACTGCCTCGTTTTTGTGTCTGCTCTTTTTGTGACGGGTTCAGCAGTAGTCGCGCGGCAGTAAGGCATGGCAGTTCCGCCTATAAGCGGTAGTGCCGCCCAGAATGGGCGGTAGTACCGCTTCGGTCGGGCGGTAGTACTGCTACTGCACTACTGCCACCATACTCTGCTCTGTCCTGCCTTCTTTGGTCCCATGCTCTGCTCCTCCAGCGGTAGTACCGCTGGGGTGAGTGGTAGTACCACTTGTAAGTGGTACTACCGCCCAAGGTTCTTGTTTTGTTGCTCCTTTTCCCTGCTTCTTCCGCCCGAGCGGTAGTACCGCTCGTGGAGCAGTAGTACCGCTTGTGTGCGGGCTGAGCACATAACGGTTGATTTTTTTCCCTCCTATAAAAGGGGGTCTTCTTCCCCAATGAACCTTATCCTTTGAGCTCGTGTTCCTCCCCCATTGTTGACCTTCTTCGAGCTTGCTAACTCTCAATCCCTTCATGGATTCTTGCTAGTTTTGAGGGAAAAGAGAGAGGACATCTAGATCCACATTTCCACCAATCACTTTCTCCTCTATGTGAGGGGAACCCCTTGGATCTAGATCTTGGAGTTCTTGGTGTTCTCCTTCTTGTTCTTCCTCTCATTTTCCTCCCTAGCATTAGTTGCTTCGGTGGGATTTGAGAGAGAAGGACTTGGGCACTCCGTGTGCCCTTGCCATTGCATTTGGTGCATAGGTTTGAGTTCTGCACGGTGATACGTGGAAGTGAAGTTTGAGAAGCTTATTACTCTTGGGTGTTTGGGCACCCTAGAGCTTGTTCCTCTTGGGTGCCTTGGCGCACTAGATGGTTGGTGTTGTTCGGAGCTCAATCATTGTGGTGTAAAGCTCCGGGCAAGCGTCGGGGTCTCCAATTAGGTTGTGGAGATCGCCCCGAGCAATTTGACGGGTACCGGTGACCGCCCCCAAGGGTTGCCAAAGTGTACGGGTTCGGTGACCGCCCCCAAGGGTTGCCATTTGTACAGGTTCGGTGACCGCCCTCAAGGCTCCCTTAGTGGAATCACGACATCTTGCATTGTGCGAGGGCGTGAGGAGATTACGGTGGCCCTAGTGGCTTCTTGGGGAGCATTGTGCCTCCACACCGCTCCAAACAGAGATTAGCATCCGCAAGGGTGTGAACTTCGGGATACATCGTCGTCTCCACGTGCCTCGGTTATCTCTTACCCGAGCCCTTTACTTATGCACTTTACTTTGTGATAACCATATTGTTCTTTGTCATATATCTTGCTATCACATAGTTGCTTATCTTGCTTAGCATAAGTTGTTGGTGCACATAGGTGAGCCTAGTAGTTGTAGGTTTTGTGCTTGACAAATTAACCGCTAGGTTTATTCCGCATTTGTTCAAGCCTCTACCGTAATTATTTTAAAACGCCTATTCACCCCCTCTAGGCGACATCCACGATCTTTCACTTTTGCAACAAGTTGATCTTTGTAGACAGTAACATTACCATCAATGTCAGTCTTCTTCTTGAAGATCCATTTATTCTCTATGGCTTTCCGATCATTAGGCAAGTCAACCAAAGTCCATACTTTGTTCTCATACATGGATCCTATCTTAGATTTCATGGCCTTAAGCCATTTTGCGGAATCTGGGCTCATGATCGCTTCCTCATAGTTCATAGGTTCGTCATGGTCTAGTAACATGACCCCTAGAACAGGATTGGCATACCACTCTGGGGCGGAATGTGCTCTGGTTGACCTACGAGGTTTGGTAGTAACTTGATCCGAAGTTTCATGATCATTATCATTAGCTTCCTCTCTACTTGGTGTAGGCATCACAGGAATAGTTTATTGTGATGAGCTATTTTCCAATTCGAGAGAAGGTACAGTTACCTCATCAAGTTCTACTTTCCTCCCACTCACTTCTTTCGAGAGAAACTCCTTCACTAGAAAGGATCCATTCTTAGCAACAAAGATCTTGCCTTCGGATCTATGATAGAAGGTGTATCCAACAGTTTCTTTTGGGTATCCTATGAAGACGCGGTTCTTCGATTTGGGCTCGAGCTTATCAAGCTGAAGCTTTTTCACATAAGCATTGCAATCTCAAACTTTAAGAAACGACGACTTAGGTTTCTTGCCAAACCACAGTTCATCGGTGTCGTCTCAACGGATTTAGATGGTGCCCTATTTAACATGAATGCAACTGTCTCTAATGCATAACCCCAAAACAATAGTGGTAAATCGGTAAGAGACATCATAGAATGCACCATATCTAATAAAGTAAGATTACGACGCTCGGACAGACCATTACAATGTTGTGTTCCAGGTGGCATGAGTTGTGAAACTATTCCACATTGTTTTAAATGAAGGCCAAACTCGTAACTCAAATATTCGCCTCCACGATCAGATCGTAGGAACTTAATTTTCTTGTTACAATGATTCTCCAGTTCACTTTGAAATTATTTGAACTTTTCAAATGTTTCAGACTTGTGTTTCATTAAGTAGATATATCCATATCTGCTCAAATCATCTGTGAAGGCTAGAAAATAATGATACCCGCCGCGTGCCTCGACACTCATTGGACCGCATACATCGGTATATATTATTTCCAATAAGTCATTGGCTCGCTCCATTGTTTCGGAGAACGATTTTTAGTAATCTTGCCCATGGGGCATGGTTCGCAAGATCACATGATTCATAATCAAGTGATTCTAAAAATCCATCTGCATGGAGTTTCTTCATGCGCTTTACACCAATTTGACCTAAACGGCAGTGCCACAAGTATGTTGCACTATCATTATTAACTTTGCATCTTTTGGCATCAATATTATCAATATGTGTATCACTACGATCGAGATTCAATAAACCATTCACCTTCGGTGTATGACCATAGAAGGTTTTATTCATGCAAACAGGACAACAATTATTCTCTGACTTAAATGAATAACCGTATTGCAATAAACATGATCAAATCATATTCATGCTTAACGCAAACACCAAATAACATTTATTTTATGTTCAACACTAATCCCAAAGCTAGAGGGGGTGTGCGATGATGATCATATCACCCTTGGAATCACTTCCAACACGCATCGTCACTTCGCTCTTAACTAGTCTCTGTTCATTCTGCAACTCCTGTTTCGAGTTACTAATCTCAGCAACTGAACCGGTATCAAATACCCAGGGGTTGCTATGAACACTAGTAAATTACACGTCAATAGCATGTATATCATATATACCTTTGTTCACTTTGCCATCCTTCTTACCCGCCAAGTATTTGGGGCAGTTTTGTCGGATTTCGGGTTCCGGCAGACCCTCTAGGTTCGAACTCTGGGGTGCACGCGGAGATCGCACCTCCTACCTACCTACGTCTCGTCGCCTCGCAAGGATCTAAAACTACACGAAGAACAACACAAGGGACACGAGGTTTATACTAGTTCGGGCCACCATTGTGGTGTGATACCCTACTCTAGTTTGTGGTGTGGTGGATTGCCTCAGGTGCTGATGATGAATAATACAAGGAAGAACTGCCTCGCGAGGGGAGGAGTTCTTGTGGTGGTGGTGTTGGCTAAGGTTCCGATTCGCCCTTGCCTTGAGGGTGGCTAGTCCTATTTATAGAGCAAGGCCCTGGTCCTCTTCCCAAATATTAAGCGAGAAGGGCGCCAACAATTGGCCATTTTGAAGGGTAACATCTAGTACACTTATCCTGACTAAAGTCGGTCCTTGCCTGCCAAAGACTCTGGTGGTGACGCCGGCTTGGGCTCCACGATGACCTCCATCCTGCCGTTCTGCTGGTCTTGGTCTTCTTGCACCAAAATGGTTGCCTTTGCTTGATACTCTTGCCTGCGCTTGCTCCCTTTGCACCAAACAGGAAACAAGGACTCCACGCAGGCGGGCGCCCGCCTGGCGCCCGCCTGGCACCCGCCTGGCTTTGGTCGTCATGGCTTGCATCATGGGCACCTCGTGAGGTACCCCGCCTTGATCTCTCTGCCTCCTCGCGAGCCAGCCTGATGAGGCCGTGCTTGAGGGAGCTTCCAGTCGTCCGCCCCACGAGGCTTGGCCCCTCGCGAGGGTCTTGAGCTTGTGTTGACGAAGATGGGCCGTACTAGGCCACTCCTTGAGCCACGCCATAGGCCACAGGCAGGCAAGTCTGGGTACCCCCGTTCTCAGAATGCCGATAGTAGCCCCCGGGCCCAAGGCGCGCCTGGACTTGGCTTAGCAGAGAAGCGAAGGGGCAAGTGCGAAGCGCCGCGGGCCCCAACAGCCTGTGGCCTTGGGCGCCGCGTGGCGGTTGATTGGACGTGGGCATCCCTTCTTCCCCACGACGCCTTGGCAACTCCATGAATTGACAAGTCCCTGCATGCAAAACGGGTCATGATTACCTGTGATCGTGGAGGCCGGCGGTTGGCCTCCCCCGACTATATGTACGGAACGGCGAGAGCCTTTCTAGTCCATCCTTTCCTGTTGCTTTCCATCTTCTTCTTCGCCCTTGCTCCACCATATGCCAATGGCACCGATCTGACGATTTTCTACCGAAGAGAAGGGGCAGGCACCCCGAGAGGGTCCTTCCCACTTCCGCCGAAGAAACGGCCCGTCTCTTGCCGCGGAGAAGGGGGTGCTCGGCAGGAGGTGTCAAGGCCATGGTTCGAGCGGCCGCCTCCTGGATTCCCATTGCCTTTGTACGCCCGGATCGAGGGTCCCGAAGGCGCAGGCACCGAGCGGCACCGCCAGAGGCGCCGTCGCCGCCGGCGGATCACAGCGGTGCGCGTCATTCCTTCCGGGGTTCACGTCGAGGCCTCCTCCCGCGAGCTTGTGCTTCACGCCGCCATGCCTCCTCGATCGTGGATTCGCCTTCCTCCCTCCTTCGCCTTCGAGATTCCGCCAAGGGGGCCTTTCAAGCTCTGGCTGCAGCACGCCGACTGCCGTACTCCTGCGACAGAAGCGGATGTCGCAGTCGTCGCTCCAGGCAAGGTCTTCATGACCCAGGGTTGGGGCGAGATCGCCCGGGTCTGCCGATCGGAGGAGGCCCTCGTGATCCACCTGGATTACGATGGTGCCTTCTTGATGCTCTTCAAGGTCTTCAACGAAGATGGGCGCCGGCTGGAGTGCTGTCCCAAAGGCAGCGGCCGAAGTTCTGGAGCGGCAGGGACCAGGCCTGCCGTCGCCTACTCTTCCAGCAGCTCCTCTGATGGCAGTGGGTGCCTCGGAGGGTCCAGCAACTCTTCCGAGCTACTTATGACTCCAGCGACGAGCGATGACAACTACGAGCCTCCGAGCTCGCGCCGTGCCCGGAGCAGGGCCAGCTCATCCGGCAGCCGACGCGGCTGATCTGGATGAGGCTGGCGCCGAGCCTCGCGCGGCCCACTATTGATGATGGCGTCTGCTCGTCAGGGTCCCTGTAGTTAGTCCTGCTTAGGTCTAACGTCTTTTGTTCTTGCGAGGAGCCAAGAACACACCCCGTGGGGGTTTGTAAGGTGCCTATAGTTCCATTTGTTAATACGATCCTTGTCGTGAAACGGTGTGAGATGCTCGTCCCGTCTTAGCTTAGTTCGTCCTTTCGAACCTCGCGAGGGCTCAGTGCTCTGCCCCGACAGGTCCCGGTCCCAAGGCAAGTCTCAGTCGTTGCTGGTATGCCAGGTCGCGATGCCGTGGTCAAGGCCAGGAGGTGAGCGGCCCGGGGTCCAGTAAGAGCCCCTGAGTCGCGATGCTCAGGAGGTCCCCTTTGGCGCTCAAGCAGCCATCGTTCGGTGAGAAAGGAGCGCGACATTGCCAGAACGGGACTGTATTAGGTGCGAGGTCGGTGCTGCGATAGCTAGTATTTCCGGAAGATGACTTATCTTGGGAGTCAGAAACCTCTCCTTGGCGTGGCGCTAGGCCCGCGCATCAGCAGCTGAGGCGTTGCGCGGCGAGGTCCCCGCTTGCCTCTTCCCTCTCGCCTTTACGCCCCTTCGTGCTCTACATCCTCGGGTCCCGGCCCTCGAGCGAGCTCAGCCGTCGCTAGTATGCCAGGTCGCGATGCAGTGGACAAGGCCAGGAGGTGAGGGCTGGAGAGCCAGTAGGAGTCCATGAGTCACGATGCTCAAGTACCCCCCCTTTAACGTGCAAGCGGTTCGCGCGGACGAGAGTGAAGGAGACACCGTGAAGGCCTCGCCTGACGCTGATCCTTGAAGAGATCCTGCAGGCTCATCACAAGAAGAACGAGAGTTTGCCGTTACAATCGACAGTCATCTGTTGGTTGCTCTGGAGGGGTGACGAGGGCACTGAAGGCTTGGTGAGGTGGCGCCTTGCGGGGATGCCGTGGCCAGAGCTCAGCCAATCAGGTCTGTCAATGTTGCAAGGACGGACCCATGCGCAAGCGTCGTGCCGTTAGGGAGCAGCTTCATCGGTTGGTTTCAATCGAGTGGACGATCAAGTCAAGCACGTTAATCATGAAGGAGCAAATCCATTTAGATAAGCGCAGAGAAAGGCGAACATCGCTGGGTCGGGCCCGAGCGACTTGGGGATAATGCAGCCCGAGGGGCGCCCCCAACAAAGCAAGCTAAAAACATGAACAAAAGGGATACATGCCGCAAGGACGGACCCATGCGGCCTGGGAATGATGCAGCCCTGAGGGTGCTCCCAGCTGAAAAATGAACTTGAAGGATGTCACCTGATGATGTTGAATATGAAGGAATGCTGAAGTAGCGGACGTCATGCGCTGCAGAAGCCGATCTTCACGAGCCCCCAGGCCTAGGAGCCTCGGGAGGCTCTGGAGGCGCTGGTGGCTCCTCACGGACCATCTCCATCTCTGCCAGAACTGTGGAATGCCTGGCCTCTTGAGCCTCCAGGATGCTCCTCATGAGGCGCTGGCGCATAGCAGCCACGTTCGGCAAGCCGTAAGGCATGCGAACATAGTTGTGGGGTGGACCTTCGCAGCGTCCCACGCGCGAGGGCCAGAGGCACTCCTGAGAGGTGGCTCAGTTGAGCCCTGGTATGTCGATGCAGACGCGCAACCCACCATCCTCGCCCGGATGGGGAGCTACGGCGGGTAAGCGACAGCTGCCACTCATGACTCTTGATTCCTGCAGCTCTTGAATGATCTCGCTGACGAACTCCTTAGGGTTTGGCCCTCCTTGCCTTGCTCCTGCCTGAGGGAAACGTGATTTAAAACACGCATCGAAGTGGTGCCCGGGCGCCTCCCTCGTGATCTTAGCAAAGTCGTTGGTCCTCCAGGAGAGAGCCCCAGAGCCTTGCTCGAGGAGGGCGCCAGGCGCGCCTTCCTATGCAACAGAAGGAGGCGCCCCTGGAACGGGCGCGGACTCTGAAGGGTCTTCCTCCCGAGGGTTCTGACCAGTCGATGTCTTCTTCTTCTTAGGGACTGCCTCGGGAAGCCTTCCGCTCATGTGATCTGGGTCTTCAATTGACGCGGCTTGAAAAGCACGCTCCAAAGAACACACTGCGTCTCTCTCTTCATAAGGCACCGTGATGACTCCACCGCTTCTTGGCATCTTGAGGACATTGTAGCCATGATGAGTCACGGCCATGAACTTGGCCAGAGCTGGGTACCCGAGGATGGCATTGTACGGCAGGAGAATGTGCGCGACGTCGAAGTCAATGAGCTCAATGCGGTAGTTGTCGCGCTTCCTGAAGGTGACAGGAAGGCGGACCTTCCCTATCGGAACTGTGGAACCATCAGTGACTCTGGAGGAAGGCTTGGTTGGCTGAAGCTGATTGTATGGTAGTTGGAGATTGTTGAATGTCTTGACGGACAGGACATTGAGCCCAGCTCCGCCATCGATGAGGGTCCTGGTGACTTGCACATTGCTGATGATTGAGGAACAAAGCATCAGGAGGACTCCGGCTGTGGCTGCACACTTGAGCTGATCCGCTTAGCTAAACGTGATGGCGCACGCTGACCACCTGAGGGGGCGTGTGGCATCGAGCTTGGGAAGGACTGCATTCACTTCGCGAGCGAACTGCTTGAAGATGCGCTGAGAGGCTGGGGCTTGAGCTCCACCCAGGATGCAAGCAATTGCGCGCGTCTCCTGGAAGCCCCCAGCCCCCTCGTCCTGATGATGGTATTCATTTCTCCTTGGCTGCGGTGGCAGAGGAGGGAGGCATGCGTTGCCTTGCGGACGATCCTCACGAGGCTGATCCCTCCAACCTCCCTCGTGAGGCTGGTCCTGCCAGCGGTCGTCGCGAGGTCGGTCGCGCCACCTTTGGCGAGGGCCACGGCCTTCCCATCGTCCTCCACCTCTTCCTCCTCCTCGGCCATAGCCCCGGTCGTTGCGCTCGGGGCGTCGGCCGGCGTGCACATCCCGCACGGCCCTGAGCTCTTGGCATTCGTTGGTGTTGTGGGTGTGGAGGTCGTGGTACACGCAGTACCGGCTGCCCTTGGATGACTCAGGCTGATCCCTTCCTCACTTGGTGTCCGGCTCTGTTGCAAGCACGGCAACCCCCTTGCGCTTCACGTCCTTGACCTTGGGCTTCTTCTCTTCTGGGTCGGCAGCCGGTAGCTCGAGGAGGGAAAGGTGTCCTTCCTCAGCCCTGTCACACTTGGTCACCAAGTAGAACAACTCCAGGGAGGTGCACAGGTCTTCATGGATCGCAAGCTCTTCTTTCATCTTGACGTCATGCACACCATCGGAGAAGGCTGAGATGATGGCCTCCTCAGACACCCTGGGGATCTTAAGGCGAGCATTGTTGAAATGCTGGATGAACTTCTGCAGGGTCTCTCCTGGGTGCTGCTTGATGCGGCGCAAGTCGCTCATGGCCGGGGGCCGGTCGCCGGTGCCTTGGAAGTTGGCGATGAATCGGGTGCGCATCTCGTCCTAGGAGGAAATCATGCCAGGAGCCAGGTTCAGGAGCCAGGTGCGGGCACCATCCTTGAGCGCCATTGGAAACCAGTTCGCCATGACCTTCTCGTCCCCGTTGGCGGCTCCAATGCCCAGCTCATAGAGCTGGAGGAACTCCGCAGGGTCGGCCATGCCATCATAGCATGGGGGCAGATCTGGCTTGAACTTGCCTGGCCAGGCCACACTGCACAGCTCGGTGGTGAAGGCACGACAGCCTGCAGTAGCCACGGGAGGCCTTTGGTGACGGAGGGCTTGATCTTGGAAGTCTTTGTGCGCTGCCGCCAGGAGCAGCGCGGGGTCTTGGCACGCTGGAGCAGGAGCGCGGTCGTGACGGGCTGGTGCAGGGAGCACCCGGGCAGCTTCTTAGGGACGAGGGATCTCTTGGCAGCCCTTCTCTTGCTGTGCTGGTGCCGGACGGAGCGGGCTCCGTCCAGGGGCCGCGCGCCTTGGGGCCAAGGCTCCTTCTTGAGGGGGAGGCGGCTAAGGCACCCCCGGAGCTTCATCGCCCGCGCAAGGCGGGGCGCGATGCAGCGAGAGGGATGGCGTAGGGGAGCCCCCAGCGGCGCTGACGAGCTCGGTGATGCGGGCGAGCCACTCGTCGTAGAGGTCATCGATGGGACGGTAGTGCTGGAGTTCCTGCGCCAGGAGCAACGCGGCGTGCGCCTCCGCAGGAGCGCGACGGGCGTGGGACGAGGAACCGGCTGGAGTCAGCGACGGGGTGGCGGTGCAGCCTTCTTGCCGCACCGAAGGATGCAGAGACGACACCTGCTGCTCGTTCCCCGCCGGGCCGGTGGCGGCGTTGACGGCAGGTGACGGGGAACGACGGCAGCACCCACCGACGGGGGCCGTCTGGGTGACGTGAGTAGCGAGGGTGGCCCGGCGCTCGGCGCGGGCTCGACGAGCGTCTGACATGGATGCGAGGGGCGGCGAAAAACAGGGCGGTGGAAGGCGGATTCCGGTGCACCCCTACCTGGCGCGCCAAATGTCGGATTTCGGGTTCCGACAGACCCTCTAGGTTCGAACTCTGGGGTGCACGCGGAGATCACACCTCCTACCTACCTACGTCTCGTCGCCTCGCAAGGATCTAAAACTACACGAAGAACAACACAAGGGACACGTGGTTTATACTAGTTCGGGCCACCATTGTGGTGTAATACCCTACTCTAGTTTGTGGTGTGGTGGATTGCCTCAGGGGCTGATGATGAACAATACAAGGAAGAATTGCCTCGCGAGGGGAGGAGTTCTTGTGGTGGTGGTGTTGGCTAAGGTTCCGATTCGCCCTTGCCTTGAGAGTGGCTAGTCCTATTTATAGAGCAAGGCCCTGGACCTCTTCCCAAATATTGAGCGGGAAGGGCGCCAACAATTGGCCATTTTGAAGGGGAACATCTAGTACACTTATCCTGACTAAAGTCGGTCCTCGCTTGCCAAAGACTCTGGTGGTGACGCCGGCTTGGGCTCCACGATGACCTCCATCCTGCCGTTCTGCTGGTCTTGGTCTTGTTGCACCGAAATGGTTGCCTTTGCTTGATACTCTTGCCTGCGCTTGCTCCGTTTGCACCAAAGAGGAAACAAGGACTCTGCGCAGGCCGGCACCGGCCTGGCGCCCGCCTGGCTTTGGTCGTCACGGCTTGCGTCACGGGCACCTTGTGAGGTACCCCGCCTTGATCTCTCCGCCTCCTCGCGAGCCAGCCTGATGAGGCCGTGCCTGAGGAAGCTTCCTGTCGTCCGCCCCGCGAGGCTTGGCCCCTCGCGAGGGTCTTGAGCTTGTGTTGACAAAGATGGGCCGTATTGGGCCACTCCTTGAGCCACACCGCAGGCCACAGGCAGGCAAGTCTGGGTACCCCCGTTCCTAGAACGCCGACAAGTTCTGCTTCCAGTGACCATTTCCTTTGTAGTAGAAGCACTTAGCTTCAGGCTCAGGGCCATATTTGGGCTTTTTCCCGGGCGTGGCAACTTCCTTGCCATTCTTCTTGAAGTTCCCTTTCTTTCCCTTGCCCTTTTACTTGAAACTAGTGGTATTGTCAACCATCAACACTTGATGCTCTTTCTTCATTTCTACCTTCACTGATTTCAGCACTGCGAAGAGCTCAGGAATCGTTTTGGCCATCCCTTGCATATTGTAGTTCATCACGAAGTTCTGGTAGCTTGGTGATAGTGCCTAGAGAACTTTGTCAATCACTATCTTATCTGGAAGATTAACCCCCACTTGATTCAAGCGATTGTTGTACCCAGACATTGCGAGTACATGCTCACTCGCTGAGCTATTCTCCTCCATCTTGTAGGCGAAGTAATTGTCAGAGCTCTCATACCTCTGGACATGGGCATAAGTCTGAAATACCAATTTCAACTCTTGGAACATCTCATATGTTCCACGGCGTTCAAAACATTTTTGAAGTCCCGGTTCTAAGCCGTAAAGCATGGCGCACTAAACTATCAAGTAGTCATCACACCGAGCTTGTCAAATGTTCATAACATCTGCATCTGCTCCTGCAATAGGTCTATCACCTAATGGTCCATCAAGGACATAATTCTTCTATCCAGCAATGAGGATAATACTTAGATCACGGACCCGGTCCGCATCATTGCTACTATCAACTTTCAACTTAGTTTTCTCTAGGAACATATCAAAAACATAGGGGAGCTACAATGCGAGCTATTGATTGATAACCCACAAGTGTAGGGGATCGCAACAGTTTTCGAGGGTAAAGTATTCAACCCAAATTTATTGATTCGACACAAGGGAAGCCAAAGAATATTCTTGAGTATTAGCAGTTGAGTTGTCAATTCAACCACACCTGGATAACTTAGTATCTGCAGCAAAGTATTTAGTAGCAAAGTAGTATGATAATAAAGGTAACAACAAAAAAAATAATGTTTTGGGGTTTTGTAGTGATTGTAACAATAGCAACAAGAAAGTAAATAAGCGAAGCACAAGATGTGAAAAGCTCGTGGGCATTGGATCAGTGATGGATAATTATGTCGGATGCGATTCCTTATGTAATAGCTATAACATAGGGTGACACAGAACTAGCTCCAATTCATCAATGTAATGTAGGCATGTATTCCGAATATAGTCATACATGCTTATGGAAAAGAACTTGCATGACATCTTTTGTCCTACCCTCCCGTGGTAGCGGGGTCCCAGTGGAAACTAAGGGATATTAAGGCCTCCTTTTAATAGAGAACCGGACCAATGCATTAACACATAGTGAATACATGAACTCCTCAAATTACGGTCATCACCGAGAAGTATCCCGATTATTGTCACTTCTGGGTTGTCGGATCATAACACATAATAGGTGACTATAGACTTGCAAGATAGGATCAAGAACACACATATATTCATGAAAACATAGTAGGTTCAGATCTGAAATCATGGCACTCGGGCCCTAGTGACAAGCATTAAGCATAGCAAAGTCATAGCAACATCTATCTCAGAACATAGTGGATACTAGGGATCAAACCCTAACAAAACTAACTTGATTACATTGTAAATCTCATCCAACCCATCACCGTCCAGCAAGCCTACGATGGAATTACTCACGCACGGCGGTGAGCATCATGAAATTGGTGATGGAGGATGGTTGATGATGACGATGGCCACGAATCCCCCTCTCTGGAGCCCCGAACGGACTCCAGATCAGCCCTCCCAAGAGAGATTAGGGCTTGGTGGCGGCTCCGTATCGTAAAACACGATGAAACTTTCTCTTTGATTTTTTTCTCCGCGAGACGGAATATATGGAGTTGGAGTTGAGGTCGGCGGCCTCAGGGGGCCCACGAGATAGGGGGCGCGCCCCCACCCTCGTGGGCAGGGTGTGGGCCCCCTGGTCTTGATTCTTTCGCCAATATTTTTTATATTTTTCAAAAAGTGCCTCCGTGGATTTTCAGGACATTCCGAGAACTTTTGTTTTCTACACATAAAACAACATCATGGCAGTTCTGCTGAAAACAGCGTCACTCCGGGTTAGTTTCATTCAAATCATTCAAGTTAGAGTCCAAAACAAGGGCAAAAGTGTTTGGAAAAGTAGATACATTGGAGACACATCAACTCCCCAAGCTTAAACCATTTCTTGTCCTCAAGCAATTCAGTTGATAAACTGAAAGTGATAAAGAAAAACTTTTACAAACTCTGTTTGCTCTTGGTGTTGTAAGCATGCAAAGCCAGCATTCAGGTTTCAGCAAATATTATGAACTAACCATACTCACAATAACACCTCGGTCTCACAATTACTCATATCAATAGCATAATCAGCTAGCGAGCCATAATAATAAAACTCGGATGACAACACTTTCTCAAAACAATCATAACATGATATAACAAAATGGTATCTCGCTAGCCCTTTCTGAGACCGCAAAACATAAATGCAGAGCACCTTTAAAGATCAAGGACTGACTAAACATTGTAATTCATGGTAAAAGAGATCCAGTCAAGTCATACCCAATATAAACCAATAGTAATGAATGCAAATGACAGTGTGCTCTACAACGGGTGCTTTTGATAAGAAGGTGATGACTCAACATAAAAGTAAATAGATAGGCCCTTCGCAGAGGGAAGCAGGGATTTGTAGAGGTGCCAAAGCTCGATTTTAAAATAGAGATTGAATAACATTTTGAGTGGCATACTTTCACTATCAACGCAACAACTATGAGATGGCTATATCTTCCATACTACATGCATTATAGGCAGTTCCCAAATAGAATGGTAAAGGTTTATACTCCCCCAACCACCAACAAGCATCAATCCATGGCTTGCTCGAAACAACGAGTGCCTCCAACTAACAACAGCCCTGGGGGAGTTTTTTTTAATTATTTTGATTTGCTTTGATCTTTTTGGATCATGGGACTAGGCATCCCGGTTACCGGCCCTTTCTCGTGAATGAGGAGCGGAGTCCACTCCTCTTGAGAATAACCCACCTAGCATGGAAGATATAGGCAGCCCTAGTTGAAACATGAGCTGCTCGAGCATACAAAACAGAATTTCAATTGAAGGTTTGGAGTTTGGCACATACAAATTTACTTGGAACGGCAGGTAAATACCGTATATAGGAAGGTATGGTGGACTCATATGGAATAACTTTGAGGTTTAAGGAGTTTGGATGCACAATCAGTATTCTCGCTTAGTACAGGTGAAGGCTAGAAAAAGACTGGGAAGCGACCAACTGAGAGAGCGACAACAGTCATAAACATGCATTAAAATTAATTCACACTGAGTACAAGCATGAGTAGGATATAATCTACCATGAACATAAATATCATGAAGGCTATGTTGATTTGTTTCAACTACATGCATGAACATGTGCCAAGTCGAGTCACTTAATTCATTCAAAGGAGGATACCATCCCATCATACCACATCATAATCATTCTAATAGCATGTTGGCACGCAAGGTAAACCATTATAACTCATAGCTAATCAAGCATGGCACGAGCAAGTATAATCTCTAAATTTCATTGCAAATATGTTTACTTCATAATAAGCTGAATCAGGAACGATGAACTCATCATATTTACAAAAACAAGAGAGGTCGAGTTCATACCAGCTTCTATCATCTCAATCAGTCCATCTTATATCGTCATTATTGCCTTTCACTTGCACGACCGAACGATGTGTATAATAATAATAGTGCACGTGCATTGGACTAAGCTGGAATATGCAAGCATTCAACTCAAGAGAAGACAAAGTAATCGTTGGGGAACGTAGCAGAAATTCAAAATTTTCCTACGTGTCACCAAGATCTATCTATGGAGAAACCAGCAACGAGGGGAAGGAGAGTGCATCTACATACCCTTGTAGATCGCTAAGCGGAAGCGTTCAAGAGAACGGGGTTGAAGGAGTCGTACTCGTCGTGATCCAAATCACCGGAGATCCTAGTGCCGAATGGACGGCACCTCCGTGTTCAACACACGTACAGCCCGGGGACGTCTCCTCCTTCTTGATCCAGCAAGGGGAGAGGAGAAGTTGAGGGAGAGCTCCGGCAGGGCTTCGCCAAGCACTACTACGGAGGAGGAGGTGTTGGGAAGGGAGAGGGCTGCGCCAGGGGCAAGGGTGAAGCTCCCATGCGCCTCCCCACTATATATAGGGGTGGAGGGGGCTGGTTTCTTTCCCTCCAAGTCCATTGGGGAGTTGGAAAAGCTGGGAGGAAAGAAATCCCATCATTTCCTTCCCCACGGATTGTTATCCCCCCTTTTTAGGGATCTTGATCTTATCCCTTCGGGATATGATCTTATTCCTTCTAAGGGGGGATCTTGGTGCGCCTTGACCAAGGGTATGGGGCATTTCCCCCACTACCCACCTTCATGTGGGTTCCCCCATGCAGGTGGGCCCCACTCCAGAACCTTCTAGAACCTTCCCGGTACAATAACGAAAAATCCCGAACATTTTCCGGTGGCCAAAATAGGACCTCCCATATATAAATCTTTACCTCCGGACCATTCCGGAACTCCTCGTGACGTCCGGGATCTCATATGGGACTCCGAACAACATTCGGTAACTGCACACTAATTCCCATAACAACTCTGGCGTCATCGAACCTTAAGTGTGTAGACCCTACGGGTTCGGGAATCATGCAGACATGACCGAGACAGCTCCCTGGCCAATAACCAACAGAGGGATCTGGATACCCATGTTGACTCCCACATGTTCCACAATGATCTCATCGGATGAACCACGATGTCAAGGATTCAAGCAATCCCGTATACAATTCCCTTTGTCTAGCGGTATTGTACTTGCCAGAGATTCGATCGTCGGTATGCCAATACCTTGTTCAATCTCATTACCGGCAAGTCTCTTTACTCGTTCCGTAACACATCATCCCGTGATCAACCCCTTGGTCACATTGTGCACATTATGATGATGTCCTACCGAGTGGGCCCAGAGATACCTCTCCATTTACCGGAGTGACAAATCCCAATCTCGATTCGTGTCAACCCAACAGACACTTTCGGAGATACCTGTAGTGCACCTTTATAGCCACCCAGTTACGTTGTGACGTTTGGTACACCCAAAGCATTCCTACGATATCCGGGAGATGCACAATCTCATGGTCTAAGGAAATGATACTTGACATTAGAAAAGCTTTAGCATACGAACTACACGATCTTTGTGCTAGGCTTAGGATTGGGTCTTGTCCATCACATCATTCTCCTAATGATGTGATCTCGTTATCAATGACATCCAATGTCCATGGTCAGGAAACCGTAACCATCTATTGATCAACGAGCTAGTCAATTAGAGGCTTACTAGGGACATGGTGTTGTCTATGTACCCACACATGTATCTGAGTTTCCTATCAATACAATTATAGCATGGATAATAAACGATTATCATGAACAAGGAAATATAATAATAATAACTAATTTATTATTGCCTCTAGGGCATATTTCCAACAGTCTCCCACTTGCACTAGAGTCAATGATCTAGTTCACATCACCATGTGATTAACACTCACAGGTCACATCGCCATGTGACCAACATCCAAAGAGTTTACTAGTGTCACTAAAATAGTTCAAATCATCATGTGATTAAGACTCAATGAGTTCTGGGGTTTGATCATGTTTTGCTTGTGAGAGAGGTTTTAGTCAACGGGTCTGCAACATTCAGATCCGTATGTACTTCGCAAATCTCTAGGTCATATTGTAAATGTTGCTTCCACACTCCAGTTGGAGCTATTCCAAATGGTTGCTCCACTATATGTATCCGGTTTGCTATTCAGAGCCATTCGGATAGGTGTTAAAGCTTGCATCGACGCAACTCTTTACGTCGAACTCTTTATCACCTCCATAACCGAGAAACATATCCTTATTCCTCTAAGGATAATTTTGACCGCTATCTGGTGATCTACTCCTTGATCACCTTTGTACCCTCTTGCCAGGTACGTAGCAAGGCACACATCAGGTGCGGTACTTAGCATAGCATACTGTAGAGCCTACGTCTAAAGCATAGGGGACGACCTTCATCCTTTCTCTCTCTTTTCTGCCATGGTCGAGCTTTAAGTCTTAACTTCGTACCTTACAACTCAGGCAAGAACTCCTTCTTTGATTGATCCATCTTGAACACCTTCAAGATCATGTCAAGGTACATGCTCATTTGGAAGTACCATTAAGCGTTTTTTGATCCATCCTCATAGATCTTGATGCTCAATGTTCAAGTAGCTTAATCTAGGTTTTCCCTTGAAAAACAGTTTTCAAATAACCCTATATGCTTTCTAGAAATTCTACATCATTTCTGATCAACAATATGTTTACAACATATACTTATCAGAAATTCTATAGTGCTCCCACTCACTTCTTTGGAAATACAAGTTTCTCATAAACTTTGTATAAACCCAAAATCTTTGATCATCTTATCAAAGTGCATATTCCAACTCGGAGATGCTTACTCCAGTCCATGGAAGGATCACTGGATCTAGCATACCTTTTAGCATCCTCAGGATCGACAAAACATTTTTGATTGTATCGCATACAACCTTTCCTTATGAAAACTGGTAAGGAAACTAGTTTTGACATCCATCTGCCAGATTTCATAAATGCAGCTAATGCTAACATGATTCCGACGGACTTAAGCATCACTACGGATGAGAAAATCTCATTGTAGTCAACTCCTTGAACTTGTGAAAAACTCTTCGCCACAAGTCGAGCTTCATAGATGGTGACATTACCGTCCACGTCCGTCTTCTTCTTAAAGATCCATTTATCTCAATGGCTTGCCGATCATCGGGCAAGTCCACCAAAGTCCATGCTTTGTTCTGATACATGGATCCTATCTCGGAGTTCATGGCTTCTAACCATTTGTTGGAATATGGGCCCACCATTGCTTCTCCATCGCTCGTAGGTTCATTGTTGTCTAGCAACATGACCTTCAAGACAGGATTACTGTACCACTCTGAAGTAGTACGCATCCTTGTCACCCTACGAGGTACGGCAGTGACTTGATCCAAAACTTCATGATCACCATCATAAGCTTCT
Source organism: Triticum aestivum (assembly GCF_018294505.1). Taxonomy (NCBI): domain Eukaryota; kingdom Viridiplantae; phylum Streptophyta; class Magnoliopsida; order Poales; family Poaceae; genus Triticum; species Triticum aestivum. The sequence continues at coordinate 494,333,796 of NC_057804.1, forward strand.
ACTTCAATTGGTGTAGGCGCCACAGGAACAACTTCCTGTGCCCTGCTACACACTAGTTGTAGTGACGGTTCAATAACCATATCAAGTCTCCACCATCCTCCCACTCAACTTTTTGAGACAAACTTTTCCTCGAGAAAGGACGCGATTCAAGAAACAATCCCTATTGCTTTCAGATCTGAATTAGGAGGTATAACCAACTGTTTTGGGTGTCCTATGAAGATGCATTTTATCCGCTTTGGGTTCGAGCTTATCAACCTGAAACTTTTTTCACATAAGCGTCGCAGCCCCAAACTTTTAAGAAACGACAACTTAGGTTTCTCCAAACCATAGTTCAAATGGTGGCGTCTCAACGGAATTACGTGGTGCCCTATTAAAGTGAGTGCGGTTGTCTCTAATGCCTAACCCATGAACGATAGTGGTAATTAGATAAGAGACATCATGGTACGTACCATATTCAATAGGGTGAAACTATGATGTTCGGACACACCATCTCACTATGGTGTTCCAGGCGGTATTAATTGTGAAACAATTTCCACAATGTCTTAATTGCGTGCCAAAGCTCGTAACTCACATACTCATCTCTATGATCATATCATAGACATTTTATCCTCTTGTCACAATGATCTTCAACTTCACTCTAAAATTACTCGAACCATTCAATAATTCAGACTTGTGTTTCATCAAGTAAATATACTCAACATCTACTCGAATCATTTGTGAAGTAAGAACATAACAATATTCGTTGCATGCCTAAGCACTCATTGGACCGCACACATCAAAATGTGTTACTTCCAACAAGTTGCTATCTTGTTCTATCTTACTGAAAACGAGGCTTTTCAGTCATCTTGCTCATGTGGTATGATTTGCATATCTCAAGTGATTCAAAATCAAATGAGTCCAAACGATCCATCTGCATGGAGTTTCTTCATGCGTACATACCAATAGACATGGTTCGCATGTCTCAAACTTTTCAAAAACGAGTGGGTCCAAAGATCCATCAACATGGAGCTTCTTCATGCGTTTTATACCAATATGACTTACATGGCACTGCCACAAGTAGGTGGTACTATCATTACTATCTTATATCTTTTGGCATGAACATGTGTGTCACTATGATCGAGATTCAATAAACCATTCATTTTAGGTGCAAGACCATTGAAGGTATTTTCAAATAAACAGAGTAACCATTATTCTCCTTAAATGAATAACCGTATTGCGATAGACATAATCCAATCATGTCTATGCTCAACGCAAACACCAAATAACAATTATTTAGGTTTAACACCAATCTCGATGGTAGAGGGAGCGTGCGATGCTTGATCATATCAACCTTGAAAACACTTCCAACACATATCGTCAGCTCACCTTTAGCTAGTCTCCGTTTATTCCGTAGCCTTTTATTTCGAGTTACTAACACTTAACAACCGAACCGGTATCTAATACCCTGGTGCTACTAGGAGTACTAGTAAAGTACACATTAACATAATGTATATCCAATATACTTCTATCGACCTTGCCAGCCTTCTCATCTACCAAGTATCTAGGGTAATTCTGCTCCAGTGGCTGTTCCCTTTATTTCAGAAGCACTGAGTCTCGGGTTTGGGTTCAACCTTGGGTTTCTTCACTAGAGCAGCAACTAAATTTGCCGTTTCCTGAAGTATCCCTTCTTGCTCTTGCCCTTCTTGAAACTAGTGGTTTCACTAACCATCAACAATTGATGCTCCTTCTTGATTTCTACTTTTGCGGTGTCAAACATCATGAATATCTCAAGGATCATCATATCTATCCCTGATATGTTATAGTTCATCACGAAGCTCTAGTAGCTTGGTGCAATGACTTTGGAGAAACATCACTATCTCATCTGGAAGATTAACTCCCACTCGATTCAAGTGATTGTTGTACTCAGACAATCTGAGCACAAGCTCAACGATTGAGCTTTTCTCCCTTAGTTTGCAGGCTAAGATAAACGTCGGAGGTCTCATACCTCTTGACGTGGGCACGAGCCTGAAATCCCAATTTCAGCCCTCGAAACATCTCATATGTTCCGCGACGTTTCGAAAACATCTTTGGTGCCTCAACTCTAAACCTTTTAACTGAACTATCATGTAGTTATCTAAACGTGTATGTCCGACGTTCGCAACATCCACACACGACATTTGGGGGTCAGCACACTGAGCGGTGCATTAAGGACATAAGCTTTCTACTGTCCGCATAATTGCTACTGTCAACTTTCAACTATATTTTCTCTAGGAACATATCTAAAACAGTAGAACTAAAGCGCGAGCTATGACATAATTTGCAAAGGTTTTTTGACTATGTTCAGGATAATTAAGTTCATCTTATGAACTCCCACTCAGATAGACATCCCTCTAGTCATCTAAGTGATTACATGATCCGAGTCAATTAGGCCGTGTCTGATCATCACGTGAGACGGACTAGTCATCATCGGTGGACATCTTCATGTTGATCATATCTACCATAGGACTCATGCTCGACCTTTTGGTCTCTTGTGTTCCGAGGCCATGTCTGTACATGCTAGGCTCGTCAAGTCAACCTAAGTGTTTCACGTGTGTAAATCTGGCTTACACCCGTTGTATGTGAACGTAAGAATCTATCACACCCGATCATCACGTGGTGCTTCGAAACGACGAACTTTCGCAATGGTGCACAGTTAGGGGGAACACTTTTTTGAAATTTTAATGAGGGATCATCTTATTTACTACCGTCGTTCTAAGCAAATAAGATGCATAAACATGATAAACATCACATGCAATCAAATAGTGACATGATATGGCCAATATCATATTGCTCCTTTTGATCTCCATCTTCGGGGCTCCATGATCATCGTCACTGGCATGACAACATGATCTCCATCATCATGATCTCCATCATTGTGTCTTCATGAAGTTGTCTCGCCAACTATTACTTCTACTACTATGGCTATCGGTTAGCAATAAAGTAAAGTAATTACATGGCGTTGTTTAATGACACGCAGGTCATACAATAAATTAAGACAACTCCTATGGCTCCTGCCGGTTGTCATACTCATCGACATGCAAGTCGTGATTCCTATTACAAGAACATGATCAATCTCATACATCACATATCATTCATCACATTCTTCTTGGCCATATCACATCACATAGCTTACCCTGCAAAAACAAGTTAGACGTCCTCTAATTGTTGTTTGCATGTTTTACGTGGCTGCTATGGGTTTCTAGCAAGAATGTTTCTTACCTACGCAAAACCACAACGTGATATGCCAATTGCTATTTACCCTTCATAAGGACCCTTTTCATCGAATCCGTTCCGATTAAAATGGGAGAGACTGGCACCCGCTAGCCACCTTATGCACCAAGTGCATGTCAGTCGGTGGAACCTGTCTCACGTAAGAGTACGTGTAAGGTCGGCCCGGGCCGCTTCATCCCACAATACCGTCGAAACAAGATTGGACTAGTAACGGTAAGCATATTGAACAAAATCAACGCCCACAACTACTTTGTGTTCTACTCGTGCAAAGAATCTACGCAATAGACCTAGCTCATGATGCCACTGTTGGGGAACATAGCAGAAATTCAAAATTTTCATATGTGTCACCAAGATCTATCTATGGAGAAACCAGCAACGAGGGGAAGGAGAGTGCATCTACCTACCCTTGTAGATCGCTAAGCGGAAGCATTCAAGAGAACGGGGTTGAAGGAGTCGTACTCGTCGTGATCCAAATCACCGGAGATCCTAGTGCCGAACGGACGGCACCTCCGCGTTCAACACACGTACAGCCCGAGGACGTCTCCTCCTTCTTGATCCAGAAAGGGGAGAGGAGAAGTTGAGGGAGTGCTCCGGCAGGGCTTCGCCAAGCACTACTACGGAGGAGGAGGTGTTGGGAAGGGAGAGGGCTGCGCCAGGGGCAAGGGTGAAGCTCCCATGCGCCTCCCCACTATATATAGGGGTGGAGGGGGCTGGTTTCTTGCCCTCCAAGTCCATTGGGGAGTTGGAAAAGCTCGGAGGAAAGAAATCCCATCATTTCCTTCCCCACCGATTGTTATCCCCCCTTTTTAGGGATCTTGATCGTATCCCTTCGGGATATGATCTTATTCCTTCTAAGGGGGGATCTTGGTGCGCCTTGACCAAGGGTGTGGGGCCTTTCCCCCACTATCCACGTTCATGTGGGTTCCCCCATGCAGGTGGGCCCCACTCCGGAACCTTCTAGAACCTTCCCGGTACAATAACGAAAAATCCCGAACATTTTCCGGTGGCCAAAATAGGACCTCCCATATATAAATCTTTACCTCCGGACCATTCCGGAACTCCTCGTGATGTCCGGGATCTCATATGGGACTCCGAACAACATTCGGTAACTGCACACTAATTCCCATAACAACTCTGGCGTCATCGAACCTTAAGTGTGTAGACCCTACGGGTTCGGGAATCATGCAGACATGACCGAGACAGCTCCCTGGCCAATAACCAACAGAGGGATCTGGATACCCATGTTGACTCCCACATGTTCCACAATGATCTCATCGGATGAACCACGATGTCAAGGATTCAAGCAATCCCGTATACAATTCCCTTTGTCTAGCGGTATTGTACTTGCCAGAGATTCGATCGTCGGTATGCCAATACCTTGTTCAATCTCGTTACCGGCAAGTCTCTTTACTCGTTCCGTAACACATCATCCCGTGATCAACCCCTTGGTCACATTGTGCACATTATGATGATGTCCTACCGAGTGGGCCCAGAGATACCTCTCTGTTTGCCGGAGTGACAAATCCCAATCTCGATTCGTGTCAACCCAACAGACACTTTCGGAGATACCTGTAGTGCACCTTTATAGCCACCCAGTTACGTTGTGACGTTTGGTACACCCAAAGCATTCCTACGATATCCGGGAGATGCACAATCTCATGGTCTAAGGAAATGATACTTGACATTAGAAAAGCTTTAGCATACGAACTACACGATCTTTGTGCTAGGCTTAGGATTGGGTCTTGTCCATCACATCATTCTCCTAATGATGTGATCTCGTTATCAACGACATCCAATGTCCATGGTCAGGAAACCATAACCATCTATTGATCAACGAGCTAGTCAATTAGAGGCTTACTAGGGACATGGTGTTGTCTATGTACCCACACATGTATCTGAGTTTCCTATCAATACAATTATAGCATGGATAATAAACGATTATCATGAACAAGGAAATATAATAATAATAACTAATTTATTATTGCCTCTAGGGCATATTTCCAACAGTAATATGGGCTCTAAGTTAAATAAATAATCATGCACAAGAGAGCCACTAAACATTTTCAATATGGTCTTCTACTCTCGACCCCCAAAGGAAAGAAAAGAAAATAAAACTATTTACACGGGAAAGCTCCCAACAAGTAAGAAGAAGAACGAGAAATCTTTTTGGGTTTTCATTTTAATTTCTACTACAACCATTGAAATTAAACTAACTAATTTTTTTGGGTTTTCTTAAGGTTTATCAAACACACAAGAAGAAAGCTAGAAAAAGAAAATTAAACTAGCATGGATAATACAATGAAAGAGTATGAGCACCGACAACTAGAATAGTGTGTGAACATGAATGTAAAGTCGGTGAGAAATACATACTCCCCCAAGCTTAGGCTTTTGGCCTAAGTTGGTCTAATGCCAAGGATAGCCTGGCTGATATCCGTAGTTGTAACTGGGGTCATACTGAGATGCAGCAGCGAATGCCTCCTGAGTTGCGGCATGTTGGCGAGCCGCCTCCGCTCTCCCTTCGTGTTCAGCTGCTTCCTCCCTGGTAACAACATATCTTCCTTTTGCCTGATAATCAAAAAGGAGAGGAGCAGGAAGAGTAACATGGACAACGTTGCGTCTGCCATAGATTAGTCGATACTGGAGGAATTGTTCATTACTCTTAAGAAAATGATGTTGGACCATAGCATCATAATCTAAATAAGCAGGAGATAAGATTATATCCCCCTCTAGTGGGGCTATACCAAGATAATTAGCCACACGGGTCACATAAATTCCTCCAAATAAATCTCCATCCCTACCATTATTATGCAACCTACATGCAACTATTGCCCCCAAGTTATAATCTTTACTACCTAACACAGCACTCTTGAGGACACTAAGATCAGGGACACACATATGACATGCTTTATCTTTACCGTTAATGCATCTACCAATAAAAAGAGCAAAATAATGTATAGCAGGAAAATGAATGCTCCCTATGGTAGCTTGTGCAATATCCCTAGATTCTCCCACAATAATACTAGCAAGGAAATCTCTAAATTCAGATTTGTGAGGATCATTAATATTGCCCCACTGTGGAAGTTTGCAAGCAGTTGTAAAATCCTCTAAGTCCATGGTATAAGATGTATCATAGATATCAAACAGGACACTCAGAGAATTACGTGTACATTTATATTTAAACCTTCGCACAAATGAATCAGTCAATTGATAGTACTGAGGACACTTATCTTGTAAGAAGTCCTCCAGATCAGCATTACGCACATACGCGTCAAATTCCTCCTTAAAGCCTGCTTCGACCATAAAATTGTCGGATGGCCACTCACAAGCTCGTACTTCTGTGTCCCTCGGTAGTTCATCGCCTTGCTCTCGTATAGCATTCCTGGGTCCTTTCTTCATCGAAGAACCACCTTGGTACATTCTCTAGACATAATTCTTTTTCTGAAAAATTTCTAAAATTTTAGTAACTTCAAAATAAAAGTGAATAAAACTAAACAAGATTGATAGCGACTACTCCTACAAGTGCCTAGAGCCTATATCATGCATTAGAATTACTTGTGACCTCATAAATTTAACATGCAAGCTCAAGAACATGGTCACCTATGCAGCAAAAATTTGCAATGAATAAAGCACTAGAACAAAAACTAATTGGACCAACAGAGGAGTCACATTCCAAGCAACAATCTCCCAAAACAGTTTTGTGAATGGAGCTTTGAGCAAGGAGATCGAAAATCGCAGCAAAATGAGCTAAAACTCGTGCTTGAGCTGGATGGGGATTTTTTTTGGGAAGAAGATGGAGTGTGTGGGTGCTGGCATAAGTGGAGGGGGGCACCAGGGGCCTACGAGATAGGGGGAACGCCCTCCACTCTCGTGGCCTGCTGCTTGCCCCTCCTGCAGTGATTTTAGTGCCTAAGATCCTCAAATATTCCATAAAAAATCATACTAAATTTGCAGGGCATTTGGAGGACTTTTATTTTCGGGATATTTTTTATTGCATGGATAATTCAGGAGATAGATGGATAATACTATTTTTGCTTTATTTATTCTAAATAACAGAAAGTAAAAAGAGGGTACATAAGGTTGTGTCTTCTAGTTTCATCCATCTCGTGATCATCAAAATGAATCCACTAACAAGGTTGATCAAGTCTTGTTAACAAACTCATTCCGAATAACACGAAACCGGAGAAATTTCGAATAATACTAAGTTACCTCAACGGGGATATGAACATCCCCAATAATAAGAATATCATACTTTTTCTTGACAGTAGGGAGAGGAAATTCAAAACCTCCAATAATGATAGTTGGAACTTTTCCAATAGAATTCATGCTATGAACTTGAGATTGTTTCCTTGGAAAGTGTACCGTATGCTCATTACCATTAACATGAAAAAGTGACATTGCCTTTGTTGCAATCAATAACAGCCCCTGCAGTATTCAAAAAGGGTCTACCAGGGATAATCGACATACTATCGTCCTCGGGAATATCAAGAATAACAAAGTCCGTTAAGATAGTGACATTTGCAACCACAATAGGCACATCCTCACAAATACCTACAGGTATGGCAGTTGATTTATCAGCCATTTGCAAAGATATTTCAGTAGGTGTCAACTTATTCACTTCAAGTCTACGATATAAAGATAGAGGCATAACACTAACACCGGCTCCAGGATCACATAAAGCAGTTCTAACATAATTTCTTTTAATGGAGCATGGTATAGTTAGTACCCCCAGATCTCCAAGTTTCTTTGGTATTCCACCCTTAAAAGTGTAATTAGCAAGCATGGTGGAAATTTCATCTTCCGGTATCTTTCCTTTGTTTGTAATGATATCCTTCATATATTTAACATAAGGGTTTACTTTAAGCATATCAGTTAAGCGCATACGTAAGAAGATAGGTCTAATCATTTCAGCAAAGCGCTCAAAATCCTCATCATACTTTGTCTTGGATGGTTTAGGAGGAAAGGGCATGAGTTTTTGAACCCATGTTTCTCTTTCTCTACCATGCTTCCTAGCAACAAAATCTCTCTTATCATAACGTTGATTCTTTGATTGTGGGTTATCAAGATCAACAACAGGTTCAACCTCTACTTCATTATTTTTGCTAGGTTGAGCGTCGACATGAACATTATCATTAACATTATCACTAGGTTCATGTTCATCACCTAATTGTGTTTCAACATCAGAAACAGAGATATCATTAGGATTCTCAGGTGTGTCTATAACAGGTTCACTAGAAGCATGCAAAGTTCTATCATTTTTCTTTTTCTTCTTTTTAGAAGAACTAGGTGCCTCTAAATTGTTTCTCTGAGAATCTTGCTCGATTCTTTTAGGGTGGCCTTCAGGATACAAAGGTTCCTGAGTCATTCTACCAGTTCTAGTAGCCACTCTAACAACAAAGTCTGGTTTATTATTCAATTCATCAAGCAAATCATTTTGACCCTTAAGTACTTACTCAGCTTGGGTAGCAACCATAGAAGCATATTTGCTAATGAGTTTAAGTTCACCTTTAACTCTAGCCATATGATCACTCACGCGTCCTATCTCGAAAGCATTATTCTTTAACTCTCTACCAACATAAGCATTAAAACTTTCTTGTCTAGCCATAAAGTCATAAAATTCATCTAAGCATGGGCTATGCAATTTAGTAGAGGGAATTTCAACTTTATCATATCTATAGAGAGAATTTACCTTTACTACCTGTGTCGGGTTATCAAGACAATGTGGTTCTTCAACAGGTGCTATATTAAGACCATGTATTTCTTCAATAGGTGGTAAATTCTTAACATCTTCAGCTTTTATACCCTTTTCTTTCATTGATTTCTTTGCCTCTTGCATATCTTCAGGACTGAGAAATAAAACACCTCTTTTCTTCGGAGTGGGTTTGGGAATAGGCTCAGGAGTTGGCTCAATTGGTTCAGGAATTGCCTCATTTTCATTAGTCAGCATATTATTCAATAGTAATTCAGCTTCTTCGACTGTTCTTTCCCTGAAAACACAACCAGCACAACTATCCAAGTAGTCCTTGGAAGCATCGGTTAATCCAATATAAAAAATATCAAGTATTTCATTTTTCTTAAGAGGATGATTAGGCAAAGCATTAAGTAATCGGAGAAGCCTCCCCCAAGCTTGTAGGAGACTCTCTTCTTTGATTTGCACAAAATTATATATTTCCCGCAAGGCAGCTTGTTTCTTATGAGCAGGGAAATATTTAGCAGAGAAGTAATAAATCATATCCTGGGGACTACGCACACAACCAGGAGCAAGAGAATTATACCAAGTCTTAGCATCACCCTTTAATGAGAACGGAAATATCTTAAGGATGTAGTAATAGCGAGATTTATCATCATTAGTAAAAAGGGTGGTTATATCATTCAACTTGGTAAGATGTGCCACAACAGTTTCAGATTCATGGCCATGAAAAGGATCAGATTCAACCAAAGTAATTATTTCAGGATCAATAAAGAATTCATAATCCTTATCAGTAACACAGATAGGTGAAGTAGCAAAAGCAGGGTCAGGTTTCATTCTAGCATTAAGAGATTGATGCTTCCATTTAGCTAATAACTTTTTAAGATCATATCTATCTCTACGAGCAAAGATAGCTCTAGCAGCTTCCTCTTCCATAACATAACCCTCAGGAACTATAGGTAATTCATAATCAGGGGGAGAACTTTCATCATCACTATCATCAATAATCGCATCTTCAATAATTTCATTCTCTCTAGCCCTAGCAAGTTGTTCATCAAGAAATTCACCTAATGGCAAGGTAGTATCATGCATTAAAGTAGTTTCATCATAAGTATCATGCATAGCAGAAGTGGCATCATCAATATCATGCGACATATCAGAATTCATAGCAGTAGCAGGTTTAGGTGTCGCAAACTTACTAATAACAGAGGAGAATCTAGTGTAGAGCTAGATGGCAGTTCCTTACCTCCCCTCGTAGTTGAGAGCAAAATCTTGGTTCTTTTGTCTTTCAAGTTCCTCATAGTGATCAACAGATATAAATCGCAAGTGACTCAGAGAATAGAGCTATGCTCCCCGGCAATGACGCCAGAAATTAGTCTTGATAACCCACAAGTGTAGGGGATCGCAACAGCTTTCGAGGGTAAAGTATTCAACCCAAATTTATTGATTCGACACAAGGGGAGCCAAAGAATATTCTTGAGTATTAGCAGTTGAATTGTCAATTCAACCACACCTGGATAACTTAGTATCTGCAACAAAGTATCTAGTAGCAAAGTAGTATGATAATAAAGGTAACAGTAGCAAAAATAATGTTTTGGGTTTTGTAGTGATAGTAACAATAGCAACAGAAAAGTAAATAAGCGAAGCACAAGATGTGAAAAGCTCATAGGCATTGGATTAGTGATGGATAATTATGTTGGATGCGATTCCACATGCAATAGCTATAACATAGGGTGACACAGAACTAGCTCCAATTCATCAATGTAATGTAGGCATGTATTTCGAATATAGTCATACGTGCTTATGGAAAAGAACTTGCATGACATCTTTTGTCCTACCCTCCCGTGGCAGCGGGGTCCTAGTGGAAACTAGGGGATATTAAGGCCTCCTTTTAATAGAGAACTGGACCAAAGCATTAACACATAGTGAATACATGAACTCCTCAAACTACGGTCATCACCGAGAAGTATCCTGATTATTGTCACTTCGGGATTGTCGGATCATAACACATAATAGGTGACTATAGACTTACAAGATAGGATCAAGAACACACATATATTCATGAAAACATAATAGGTTCATCTGAAATCATGGCACTCGGGCCCTAGTGACAAGCATTAAGCATAGCAAAGTCATAGCAACATCAATCTCAGAACATAGTGGATACTAGGGATCAAACCCTAACAAAATAACTTGATTACATGGTAAATCTTATCCAACCCATCACCGTCCAGCAAGCCTACGATGGAATTACTCATGCACGGCGGTGCACATCATGAAATTGGTGATGGAGGATGGTTGATGATGACGACAATGATGAATCCCCCTCTCCGGAGCCCCGAACAGACTCCAGATGAGCCCTCCCAAGAGAGATTAGGGCTTGGTGGCGGCTCTGTATCATAAAATGCGGTAAAACTTTCTCTCTAATTTTTTTCTCCGCGAGACGGAATATATGGAGTTGGAGTTGAGGTTGGCGGAGCCTCAGGGGGCCCACGAGACAGGGGGGCGCGCCCAGGGGGTGCGCCCCCACCCTTGTGGGCAAGGTGTGGTCCCCCTGGTCTTGATTCTTTCGCCAGTATTTTTCTATTTTCCAACAAGTGCCTCCGTGGATTTTCAGGACATTCCGCGAACTTTTGTTTTCTACACATAAAACAACATCATGGCAGTTCTGCTGAAAACAGCATCGGTGCGGGTTAGTTTCATTCAAATCATGCAAGTTAGAGTCCAAAACAAGGGCAAAAGTGTTTGGAAAAGTAGATACGTTGGAGACGTATCAACTCCCCCAAGCTTAAACCTTTGCTTGTCCTCAAGCAATTCAGTTGATAAACTGAAAGTGATAAAGAAAAACTTTTACAAACTCTGTTTGCTCTTGTTGTTGTAAGCATGCAAAGCCAGCATTCAGGTTTCAGCAAATATTATGAACTAACCATACTCACGATAACACCTCGGTCTCACAATTACTCATATCAATAGCATAATCAGCTAGCGAGCCATAATAATAAAACTCGGATGACAACACTTTCTCAAAATAAATTACTTAAGAACTCCCACTTAGATAGACATTCCTCAATTCATCTAAATGATACGAGATCCAAATCAACTAAACCATGTCCGATATCACGTGAGATGGAGTAGTCTACAATGGTGAACATCTCTATGTTGATGTAACAGCCCCAAAATTGGGTTATCAATTTTTGTGCTGTTATTCCTTCCTGGCACTCATTTTCAAAATCTTTCTCCTGAGTTTGCTGGATTAGTCTAAGAATTCTTGTCATTTAAAACCTCTCAAAACTTGCTCATGTCTTTGTCAATGGGCAAGACCTCATTTGCATCATTGCGAATCCTCTGAAACCCTAATTCCAAAGTTTTGGAATTTGAATATGGCCTTTGTGATTACAAAGGAGCCATCATTTTCTTTGATCTGTTGATCATCCCATCTATTCCCAAAGAGCCTCCTATCCTTCTAAACCCTGGATATGCAAAAATATTGCTAAGTCCCATGCAATATTTTTGAATTGTGATTTATTCATTTTCTTGTCTTTTCTGAGGAATAAAATGCAAAGGCATAGCTAGCCATCTCCTAAATTCATGTGAATTGGTGGAGTTGATATTTATGTTTAATACAAGCTCTGGCAAATATATTGGCCATAATTAAATAAGGAAAATTGCATTTTCTTATTTAATGCCAATATTTCATTTATGTCATTTTCTAAAGGAACTACTATATTTATAGCAAAGAAAATTCCCACATAAATTCTGGAGCTTGTCCTTGCTATATAATCACTAGTTCCATCCTTATATCATGTTCCACAGTTTAAAAATTGGGCACATGATCCAATGGAAGTTTCTGCCTTCTCTGGAATTTTGCAAAGGAAGTGCTTTATTCCTAAATCCAATTGAGATGCAATTTGTAAAGGTGATTAACATTGATAAATAACCCATGGATACCAAAGATCAACTCAATCCATTCATCCTAGCTCCTTGTGAAATTTTTCAAAGTTTATGACCAGATTGTAACTTTGTGAAGGGAGTACCTTCATAGAGATTCCAAATGGAATGAAACTTTGCCATTCTCTCAAGTATCCCAAATCATTAGACTCCACCTAAATTCAGCTAATTTCATTGAGCTACGTGACCACAGGAGCAATTCTTGTATTCTATCCAAATTTGTAGTTTGTGAAGAAAGTATATTTTATCTTGCTCCATTATGGCTAAAAATATTCCCAAGCCTTCTCCTCTCCATATAACCAACCTATCCTAGAGTTTCGCTCATTTCATGTAGCCAATATTTTCCTAGAATTGTCCCAAGTTTCTGGTCAGAAGTGATGCTTGTGAAACAAGTACCAATTTAGCAAGTCTATTTGGTATGATCTTTTTGCAGAATCTACATATGACCAAATCATGAAGATTTGCCAAGTGGCAGACCAAGCCAACACTCGTAGTGAGTGCTTCTTTCTCATTTAGTTTCTGGACATATTTTGGCAGCTGCAAAGCAACTATGTTAAATATTTGTCCTAATGACCTCATAAATCTTAGGATTGTATCCTTGCTACCCTAAGCCTGCCAGACATCAAGTTTAGTCCTTAAGCTCACTGCGATGATCACCAAGATGTGGCCACGTTTGCAACAACCAATTTGTGGAGCTTGTTTCCCTCTGCAACCTTCTCCTCTGCCCGTGACCTCACCTCCTCTTATGAGCCTTGAAAGAAATATACTGTAGACATGGTTTAGCACTAAGTATGATGCCAGAGTGCGAGTTGTCGATGGTGACCACGGGCATTGCCAGCCAAATCGGTGGTGTAGACACTGTTGTCTTCGGCAACGCTGCTCTGGCTTGATTTGATTTGTCCCAGGGTGTCAAATGGCTCTGCACCGTCGTCGCCGTTCGCCTGGACCTCTCCCCCTCCGTTTTCTTCTCCGGCGAGCCGTTCCAAAGATCGAACAGTGCATGTTCGTGAGCATCATCTTCTTCCACGCCTCTGTCCGCTTCCTCTGCTCGTCCGCGAGCGTAGCTTGACTCCATGACCCCCCAGGCGCTCGTCTGCGTCCCCCTCATCGCCTTCCCGCCGCTTCCCGTTAGTCTTGGCCGCGCGTGCTCGTCGCCAGAGCGCCGACACATAGCCGTGCGCATGCCACCTCGCCCCTCTCCTTCTGGAGACTTCCCACGGTTATTTAAGCGAGCCCCGGGGCTCTCTTGTAGTCCATAGCCCCTCCCCGAGCGCTCATTCCTCCTCAAAGCCGCTCTCTTACCCCTACCATCACCATGGCCGCCGCCTCAGGTCTCGCCCTATTCCGGCGATGCCGTGCTTTCCTCGCTATTGCTCCACCACCCGAGGCCTCCACATCCATCTGAGAGCCACCCCGTAGCTCCTCCCCTCTTCTCCACGACCGTAGCGCCTTCTCCAAACCCAACTAACATCGTCGTCTTCCATGCTCGAGGTCGCCGTCGCCCCCCTCGTCTTTGGAGTTCATGGAGTGGGGGAATGGATGTGACACACCTGAGGGAGCAAGCTGGTGGCCGAAGCCTCGTCGAAGGTGGCCCGTGTCGCCGGGGCTCGTCGCCGGAGTGCGGCCGTCCTCTACACCGTGGGCGTGCGTCGGGGGAGAAGAAGGAGACGGTCAGGAGGAGGTGATGACCTGGCCAGGCGAGCCCCGCGCCTTTTCCCTGAACCCACCTAGTAGCGACCTAGATGCCCAGCCCCGCTGCTGCCGTGTTGACCTGGCCCAGTGCCAGCGTGGATAAGTGGCGGCGCCCCTGCCGCGAAGCCGTTTTCCTACATGGAAGGCGTATTCCCGGTGAGTGCGTTTCCCACATCAGAAAGTGTATTTACCTCTTCTTCGGCCGTAAATACGTTTTCCTCTCAGGAAAACATATTCTCAGAAAAGACACGTTCTGTTTAAACTACCAGTGACCTGTTTGTAGAAGTATTTTTACAAACTAGTCCTTGAGCTTTAAACGTCCGTATCTCTTTACCCATAACTCCGAATGAGGTGATTGCAACGCTCATGTTCTCTGTTCGTCAAGCTCTTTTTGATGGGACTACTTTCTTGATGTTTTGACATTCTGAAAATACCCATTTTGCCCTTGCTCTAATTCAGCCCCTCTGCAAGAGAACCGTTCTCTGGCAAATTTTTCCGAGAGTTTATCGTATCCCTCCCCGGAGTATTCCTCGACCCCCAGGCAAGCCAAACTCTTATCATGAGCCCTGAACTTGTATCTTGACTTTGCTTGCACCTTGTGTGTGTATTTAGTTGCAGTAGTTTCTTGCTTGTTCCGTGTGCTATTATTTCAGTCGTCCTATATGTTTTTGTTATCTGTCATGCATGCTTGTGTTTCCGTGAAATATGTTGACATGCTAGTTAGATGTTGTTGTTGATAATATCATGCCTCTATCTAGTTTAGTTTCATGTCAATAGTATGGATGATATGATGATTCTGTTGCACTGAGAATGCTAGTACTTCATATTGCCATGTCTCATATGATATCTCCGTTCACTTAAAAGGATTGAGGTTTTGTTACTGCATCTGTATGTTGCATGCTAGTTGTTGCATTCATGTTAAACATGCTCGCATGATTATTGATGATGGAGAAGTTAATAATATGACTTAATAACAAACCTCCTCCATCACTGGGATGTCATAGTGCCACCAAATTGAGCTTTTTCCAGTGCAACCACATTTGCCTTTGTATGGAAGGCCCTAGCTGGTCTATTGTCGTGCCTATCGCCGGTGCCTCCAACATAGGGAAGGTTATGGGCGCGTGCTACCCTGATCAGCTAGGCGGACATAAACATTGTGGACCTGTTGTTGTTTTGCGCGCGGTGTTCTCGTTTGGGACTGTTTGTTTTGCCACAACGGTGGTAGTTTTGCCTTTGGTAGGCTGTGTCACCCAGGACTGATCCTAAAGGGGTGTTGGTCGGAGTGGGCGGGAGAGTGTCACGGCAATAGACCGGTTTTTTCGGAACGCCGTTGGTCCACCCGAATGGGAGCGAGAGGCCATGGGTTCTGTGGTGTGGGTCCAATGTGCTACCTCTGCAGAGTGTATGTTTATTCTATTGATTGCCGCGTCCTCAGTCAATGGGCACAAGTTCGTAGTAGGTCACACTATCAGGTCTTGGTCAAAATGGAGGATAAAACATGAATTAACTAAATTGATAGATAATGTGTAATAATAATGTGATGACTTGGACTATGAGATAGTCGTGAGCAGTCATGATGATGTGTTAATATGATCACGAGACGAGGTCTCGGTGAGTGTTGAACCAAGTGTTGTTTTGCTTGTGATCCGTGGATGATCACCGTTTGGTTACGAGGTAACTCGTTGGTAAGAGAGTCCGAGAGACTCGGTGCACAAGTTTGGTTGCATTCCATGAGTAACATGTTGTTATTTGCATTTAAAGAACCATGGTAGAACAGGAGATGGTTGCATAAAGTTAACATGTTATGTCTGCATTTGATATGACTGGTAGTTTATTTTCAGCATAGTTTCATGATGCCATGCCATGTTTTGATTGAACTGATAGATTATGCTATGTTTTGATATGCCATGTTATGATCAAGATGCTATGCTATGATTTGCCATTGCGATGCTAGAAGTAAGTTTGATATGCCATGCTCTTGCCATGCTAGTAGATGCCATGATGTTGTTCATGCTTATTTTGATCCATGTCTCTAGTTAGTATCATGCCATGCTTAGTAATTATGATGAAGTAGATTGTTGCATATGCTTGGTTCTTGCTTTGTCATCGGTTCGTTTCGATGCTATGTATTTGGTTGTCTTGCAAGTACATTCAATGTACTGACCTGGCATGTCATGCCAGTTTTGTAGGTCGTGCCTGAATTGTTCGCTTGTTCCGTCGTGCTAGGCCGTAATCTTGCGAGTCCTGTGAGTTGTGGAGCCCAGCCAGAGTGATATGCTGCCAAACCAAGACTCCCGCTGCCATTCAAATAACCTTAGGGCTCTGCCAGATAATTGTATTCATCAATGATAATCATACACACATGTATTTGATGAATATTTTTGTACCTGGAATGCTATATCATGGACCTGTCATGCGTTAGGTGATCCTGGGCTGACGTGTGAAGGCCCCCTGCTTCATGCGGATCGGGGTGCCACAAGACATGGTATCAGAGTAGCCAGGCTGACATAGGTTATCCTAGCATTAGATCACCGCTACCATTAACCCGTAATGACCCTAAGGGATTTGACCTATCCCTGGCATCCGGCATGGCCACTACTAATCAACAGGTGGCACAGTCGGGATTTATATGTCCTTACCCCGCTGTCCCCGCCTAGTTATCTGTGGAACGAATAGCAATCCTATCCTTTCTAGTCGGCCGCACCGCTTACCCTTCGCCATTAAGGGAAAGGGGCCACACCATGCGGGCATTTCCCGCATAGCTGCCTATTAAATCCCCTTTCCACTAGCCGTATCGTTCACCCCTCAGTCAGCCATGTCCCTGCAGAGAAGCCTAGCTAGTAACACTCCAGCCATGACTAGCGCTCTCAAAGCTCCCAAGTTTTACACCCGAACCTTTGCCGTCAACCATACTGTCTTTCCACCTTTTCTTACTGAGATGCTCACCAAAGCCTTTGGCTATAATGCTAGCCCCGATTACCTGGTGTTCCAATCGACACTCGTCCCTCATCTTCACCGCTATGATGCAAGAGTGCATATCAGCTCAGGCCCCGCAGTTGATGGTCAGCCTTTGGTTTTTCAGGGTAGAGCCATGCCTACCACTGATTTGGCCATTCAGGACGCTGTTGTGGAGGCTATGCTATCCCTCCGAACCAAGTTCCCGCAAGTGGCAACAAGGCGGGAGTTCTGCTTTTCCCAGTTGTGACAGAAGTAGGAATTCAACCTTCTCCCACAGCCCAAGGAGATGACCCAACAATCGCTCGCCTGGTGCAATATATCACTGCCCAGGGGATGCTGATTGCAAAGGTGCTTGCCGAGTTTAAAACCATGGACAACGATGTTGTACGAGTTGTCAAGGAAGCTTATCGTGAGGCTCGTAAATTTGCATCTCAAGCCTTTTGCCCAACGCCCACCAAACCCGTGCTACCCTCTCAGCCTTTGTTGTGTCCTAAGCCAAACATCATCACCCTAGACAAGGCTCTTTACCGGATCCACCGAGCATTTGCTTGGATCAGTTTCAGGCACACCTCCAGTAGTAGAGGCACAACCCATAGTAGTGTTGGACGATGAAGATGGAGATTGGCCCAGTCTTCGTCTTCCAAGAGAGCCCCAGCAAGGCCAGTCCTCTGCATGACCTCAGTCACGCAGTCAGGTGTTTCTGCGAGTAGGTTAGTCTGTCAGTTCATCCTCGATATGAGGATAGAACCATGTATCCTAGAGTGAGTAGTTTCGTTTAGCGCATAGCGCATTCGTGCTTTGTTGTATGCTTGTACTGTTGTAACCCGTATATTATGTATGGTTTTCGTGCTTTTGTTTTTGTGTTTGCTTTTATTTTTCTCTCTGTCAAGCAGAAATGTTTGACAGGGCTGGCAATGTATTGCTAACAAGATTTTAATTAGTAGAGCACATACACTAAAAACAACATCGACTCGTCCCGAGTCTATAATAAAATATGCGCTAGTGTAGGTATATGTATATCACGAGTACGTATACTCACTAGCATTAAAACACCATAGTTTGTTTTGCCTAGTGTGTTTTCCATTGCATGTATATTGTATCTGTCTGTGTGCTAGTTTAGACTACATTGCATCCTGCACACAGTCCTGGTTCACCCACGAGTACATTTGAGCAGTACTCGGGGAATGCAAAATCATCCTTATCTCTATCTGTGCACACCTCGTGTGCCAGATTTTCCAAACCCAGAGCCTCGAAGTGGCATTTCCATCTGGCCATTTCTCGTCCCTAATTCTTTTTCGTTAGCTCTAATTGTGTTTCCGGAGAAACGCTGCCAGCTTTATTTCACTCGATCTAGTACATCTACCCCGATACAGATTTCAACTCCGATTCTACCTCGATGCCTACATTTCATGGAGCTATCCGTGAAATTTTTCTTCATACCCTAGCGTGACTCCTGAGCTGGCGCAGCCACCTCTGAACCCCATCACCACCACAGTCACTGCCTTGCATGGCATAGGCAAGTTGCCAGCACCGCTCCACCGCATCCCGAGCCACCGCAGCTGGTCGTGCGTTGCCTCGAGCCCACTCATTCCTGATGAGTGTCACCAGGAGGAACGATGAGCCGATCAGCATGCCTAGCAGAGCAGCTAGGAACCACCGCAGCGCCACCAGGAACACAACCTTGCCGAAGGAGCTCGGCTCGACCCCTTCCAAACCAAAGAGGTAGTAGAGCAGCATCGTGTTTGTGTGTTGGAAGAGAGAGCCGCGCTGCTGTTTTTATAGCCCAACCCCGTTGTACAATGAGCGAGGTCCAGGAGAACCGCTCGTCGCCTGATCATCGGCGTCTAGGAGGCGAATCTACGAGCGGTGCCGACAAGGTGCTGGCCTGTGACGTGAGTGCTCGCTACACCGGTGCCGTGCACACCGCGCACTATGACTCTAGGGTCCTCATCGCCCTAGGAGCTAGATGCACGCTGCACCAAGTCGCATGCGAAGCAGCAGCATAGAAGAAGCAGCTAGCTGGAGTAAGAAAAAGGAGGCTGCCAGTGGGCCCTGGACCCACGTGTCAGTAGGTGAAACCACTGTTCACTGGGGTGCGACTAGCAATTTCTCTGGAGTTTGATCTCGAGTGCCCCTAGCCGTGGAAATAACCGTGTTTGCCATATCTCTCCCAGTGTGTACCAATTATCGGTGCCCCCAACTTGTTTGAAATTGACCAAAGGGTTAAATTTAATCCAAAGGTTTTTCCCTGGAATGGTTATCTTTTCAGTTGTGCTATAACCCTAGGAATCTCGAGGATGAGATTCTTTTTTTAAGGGGGGAAGAGTTGTAACAGCCCCAAAATTGGGTTATCAATTTTTGTGTTGTTATTCCTTCCTGGCACTCATTTTCAAAATCTTTCTCCTGAGTTTGCTGGATTACTCTGAGAATTCTTGTCATTTCCAACCTTTCAAAACTTGCCCATGTCTTCATCAATGGGCAAGACCTCATTTGCATCATTTCAAATCCTCCGAAACCCTAATTCCAAATTTTTGGAATTTGAATATGGCCTTTGTGCTTACAAAGGAGCCATCATTTTCTTTGATCTGTTGATCATCCCATCTGTTCCCAGAGAGCCTCCTATCCTTATAAACCTGGATATGCAAAAATATTGCTAAGTCCCATGCAATATTTTTGAATTGTGATTTATTCCTTTTCTTGTCTTTCTGAGGAATAAAATCCAAAGGCATAGCTAGCCATCTCCTAAATTCATGTGAATTGGTGGAGTTGATATTTATGTCTAATCCAAGCTCTGGCAAAGATATTGGCCATAATTGAATAAGGAAAATTGCCTTTTCTTATTTAATGCCAATATTTCATTTATGCCATTTTCTAAAGGAACTGCTATTCTTATAGAAGAGAAAATTCCCACATAAATTGTGGAGCTTGTCCTTGCTATATAATCACTATTTCCATCCTTATCTCATGTTCCACGGTTCAAAAATTGGGCACATGATCCAATGCAAGTTTCTGCCTTCTGAAATTTTGCAAAGGAAGTGCTTTATTCCTAATTCCAATTGAGATGCAATTTGTTAGGGTGATTAAAATTGATAAATCACCCATGGATACCAAAGATCAACTCAATCCATTCATCCTAGCTCCCTGTGCACTTTTTCAAAGTTCCTGACCAGATTGCAACTCTATGAAGTACCTTCATAGAGATTCCAAATGGGATGAAACTTTTCCATTCTCTCAAGTATCCGAAATCATTAGCCTCCATCTAAGTTAAGCTCATTTAATTGAGCTATGTGAGCACATGAGCAATTCTTGCATTGTGTCCAAATTTTCAGTTTGTGAAGCAAGTATATTTTATCTTGCTCCATTATGGCTGAAAATATTCCCAAGCCTTCTCCTATCCATATAACCCACCTATCCCAGAGTTTGGCTCATTTCATGTAGCCAATATTTTCATAGAATTTTCCCAAATTTCTAGTCTGAAGTGATGCTTGTGAAACAAGTACCAATTTGGCAAGTCTATTTGGTATGATGTTTTTGTAGAATCTACATATGACCAAATCATGAAGATTTGCCAAGTGGCAGCCCAAGCCAACACTCCTAGTGAGTGCTTCTTCCTCATATAGTTTCTGGAAATATTTTAGTAGTTGCAAAGCAAACTATGTTAAATATTTGTCCTAATGACCTCATAAACCCCAGGAATGTAGTCCTTGCAACCCCAAGCCTACCAGACATAAAGTTTAGTCCTTAAGCTCACTGTGATGTTCACCAAGATGTGGCCAAGTTTGCAACATCAAACTTGTGGAGCTTGTTTCCCTCTGCTCCCTTCTCCTCTGCCCGTGACCTCACCTCCTCTTTAATGAGCCTTGGAAGGACTATGATGTAGAAACGGTTTGTCACTAAGTAGGATGCCAGAGTGCGTGTTGTCGGTGGTGACCATGGGCATTGCCAGCCAAATCGGTGGTCTAGCCAGTGTTGTCATCGGCAACGCTGCTCCGGCTTGATTTGCTTTGTCCCAGGGTGTCAAATGGCTCAGTACCGTTGTTGCTGTTTGCCAGGTCCCCTCCCCCCCTCCGTTTTCTTCTCCGGCGAGCCATTCCAAAGATCGAACAGTGCGTGTCCATGAGCATCGCCTTCTTCCTCGCCTCTGTCCGCTTACTTCGCTCGTCCGCAAGCGCAGCTCGACTCCGTGACCCGCCGGCGCTCGTCTGCATCCCCCTCGTCGCTTTCTAGCCACTTCTCGTGAGTCTTGACCGCGCGTGCTCGTCGCCGGAGCGCCGACACATAGCCGTGAGCATGCCACCTCGCCCCTCTCCTTTTGGAGCCTTCCCGCGGCTATTTAAGCGAGCCCCCGGGCTCTCTCACAGTCCACAACCCCTCCCCGAGCACTCATTCATGCTCGAAGCCCCTCTCTGACCCCCACCATCACCATGGCTGCCGCCTCGGGTCTCTCCCAACTCCGGCGATGTCGTGCTTTCCTCGCTGTTCCTCCACTACCCGAGGCCTCCACATCCATCTGAGAGCCGCCATGTAGCTCCTCCCCTCTTCTCCACGATCGTAGCGCCTTCTCCAAACCCAACCGACATTGCCGTCCGCCATGCTCAAGGTCGCCATTACTCCCCTTGTCTTTGCAGTCCGTGGAGTGGGGGAATGGATGCACCACTCCTCGAGGAGCACGCTAGTGGCCGGAGCCTCACCGGAGGTGGCCTGTGTCGCCGGGGCTCGTCGCCGGAGCGCGGTCGTCCTCTGCACCGTGGGCGCGCGTCGGGGAAGAAGCAGGAGATGGCCAGGAGGAGGTGTTGACCTGGCCAGGCGGGCCGCGTGCCTTTTCCCCGACCCCACCTGGCAACGACCCAGACGCCCGGCCCCGCTGCTGCCGTGTTGACCTGACCCAGTGCCAGCTTGGATAAGTGGCGGCGCCCCCACCGCGAAGCCATTTTCCTACACGGAAAGCGTATTCCCGGTGAGTGTGTTTCCCACTTCAAAAAGCGTATTTACCTCTTCTTCGGCCGTAAATACGTTTTCCTCTTAGGAAAAGGTATTCTTAGAAAAGACACGTTCTGTATAAACTACTAGGGACCTGTTTGTAGAAGTATTTTTACAAACTAGTCCATGAGCTTTAAACGTCCATATCTTTTTATCTATAACTCCAAATGAGGTGATTTCAACGCTCACGTTCCCTATTTGTCGAGCTCTTTTCGATGGGACTATTTTCTTGATGTTTTGATATTCTAAAAATGCCCATTTTGCCCTTGATCTAATTCAGCCCCTCTGAGAGAGAACCGTTCTCTGACAAATTTGTCCAAGAGTTAATCGTATCCCTCCCCGGAGTATTCCTCGACCCCCATGAAAGCCAACCTCTTATCATGAGCCCCAAACTTGCATGTTTACTTTGCTTGCACCTCATGTGTGTGTTTAGTTGTAGTAGTTTCTTGCTTGTTCTGTCTGCTGTTATTTCAGTCGTCCTATATGTTTTTGTTATCTGTCATGCATGCTTGTGTTTTCATGAAATATGTTGACATGCTAGTTAGATGTTGTTGCTGATAATATCATGCCTCTATCTAGTTTAGTTTCATGCCAGTAGTATGGATGATATGATGATTCTGTTGCACTGAGAATGCTAGTACTTCATATTGCCATGTTTCATATGATATCTCCGTTCACATAAAAAGATTGAGGTTTTGTTACTGCATCTGTATGTTGCATGCTAGTTGTTGCATTCATGTTAAAAATGCTCGCATGATTATTGATGATGGAGAAGTTAATAATATGACTTAATAACAAACCTCCTCTGTCACTGGGATGTCATAGTGCCACTAAATCA
This sequence comes from Triticum aestivum, assembly GCF_018294505.1. NCBI lineage: Eukaryota > Viridiplantae > Streptophyta > Magnoliopsida > Poales > Poaceae > Triticum > Triticum aestivum. The sequence continues at coordinate 494,357,147 of NC_057804.1, forward strand.
AGCTTTTTCCAATGCAGCCACATTTGCCTTTGTATGGGAAGGCCCTAGCTGGTCTATTGTCGTGCCTATCGCCGGTGCCTCCAACAAAGGGAAGGTTATGGGCGCGTGCTACCCTGATCAGCTAGGCGGACATAAACATTGTGGACCTGTTGTTGTTTTGCGCGCGGTGTCCTCGTTTGGGACTATTTGTTTTGCCACGACGGTGGTAGTTTTGCCTTTGGTAGGCTGTGTCACCCAAGACTGATCCCAAAGGGGTGTTGGTCGGAGTGGTCGGGAGAGTGTCATGGCAATAAACCGGTTTTGTCGGAACGCCGTTGGTCCACCCGAATGGGAGCGAGAGGCCATGGGTTCTGTGGTGTGGTTACAATGTGCTACCTCTGCAGAGTGTATGTTTAATCTATCGATAGCCGTGTCCTCTGTCAATGGGCACAAGTTCGTAGTAGGTCACACTATCAGGTCTTGGTCGAAATGGAGGATAAAACATGAATTAACTAAATTGATAGATAATGTGTAATAATAATGTGATGACTTGGACTATGAGATAGTCGTGAGCAGTCATGATGATGTGTTAATATGATCACGAGACGAGGTCTCGGTGAGTGTTGAACCAAGTGTTGTTTTGCTTGTGATCCGTGGATGATCACCGTTTGGTTACGAGGTAACCCGTTGGTAAGAGAGTCCGAGAGACTAGGTGCACAAGTTTGGTTGCATTGCATGAGTAACATGTTGTTATTTGCATTTAAAGAACCATGGTAGAACAGGAGATGGTTGCATAAAGTTAACATGTTATGTCTGCATTTGATATTACTGGTAGTTTATTTTCAGCATAGTTTCATGATGCCATGCCATGTTTTGATTGAACTGATAGATTATGCTATGTTTTGATATGCCATGTTATGATCAAGATGCTATGCTATGATTTGCCATTGCCATGCTAAAAGTAAGTTTGATATTCCATGCTCTTGCCATGCTAGTAGATGCCATGATGTTGTTCATGCTTATTTTGATCCATGTCTCTAGTTAGTATCATGCCATGCTTAGTAATTATGATGAAGTAGATTATTGCATATGCTTAGTTCTTGCTTTGTCATCGGTTCGTTTGGATGTTATGTATTTGGTTGTCTTGCAAGTACATTCAATGTACTGACCTGGCGTGTCATGCCAGTTTTTAAGGTCGTGCCCGAATTGTTTGCTTGTTCCGTCGTGATAGGCCATAATCTTGCCAGTCCTGTGAGTTGTGGATCCCAGCTAGAGTGATATGCTGCCAAACCAAGACTTCCACCGCCATTTCAATAGACTTCCGCTGCCATTCAAATAGCCTTAGGGCTATGCTAGATAATTGTATTCATCAATGATGTAATCATATACACATGTATTTGATGAATATTTTTGTACCTGGAATGCTGTATCATGGACCTGTCGTACATCAGGTGTTATCCTGTGCTGACGTGCAAAGGACCCCTACTCCATGTGGATCGGGGTGCCACAGTTGATCATATCTACTATATGATTCTCGTTCGACCTTTTGGTCTCTAGTGTTCCGAGGCCATGTCTGTACATGCTAGGCTCGTCAAGTTTAACCCAAGTATTCTGCATGTGCAAAACTGTCTTGCACCCAATGTACGTGAACATAGAGCCTATCACACCTGATCATCATGTGGTGTCTTAGCACGACGAACTGTCGCAATTGTGCATACTCAGGGAGAACACTTATACCTTGAAATTTTAGTAAGGGATCATCTTATAATGCTACCGTCATACTAAGAGAAATAAGATATATAAAAGAAAAACATCACATGCAATCAAAATATGTGACATGATATGGCCATCATCATCTTGTGCCATCTCCAAAGCATCGTCATGGTCTCCATCGTCACCGGATTGACACCTTGATCTCCATCGTGGCGTCGTGGTCGTCTCGCCAACGATTGCTTCTACAACTATCGCTAACGCATAGTGCTACCTCTTGAGCTTGCGTTGGTTTTCCCTTGAAGAGGAAAGGGTGATGCAGCAAAGTAGCGTAAGTATTTCCCTCAGTTTTGAGAACCAAGGTATCAATCCAGTAGGAGACAACGCACAAGTCACCGAATACCTACACAAACAATCAACAACTTGCACCCAACGCGATAAAGGGGTTGTCAATCCATTCACGGTCACTTGCAAAAGTGAGATATGATAGAGATAGATAAACGGTAAAGTAAATATTTTTGGTATTTTTGGTTTATAGATCGGAAAGTAAAGATTGCAAAATAGTAGATCGGAAACTAACAAGATGTAAAAGAGATTCAATATAATGGAAAAGAGACCCGGGGCCCATAGGTTTCACTAGTGGCTTCTCTAGAGATAGCAAATATTACGATGGGTGAACAAATTACTGCCGAGCAATTGATAGAAAAGCACATAGTTATGACGATATCTAAGGCAATGATCATGAACATAGGCATCACATCCGTGTCAAGTAGACCGACTCCTGCCTGCATCTACTACTATTACTCCACACATCGACCGCTATCCAGCATGCATCTAGAGTATTAAGTTCATAAAAAACGTAGTAACACATTAAGTAAGATGACATGATGTAGAGGAATTAACTCAAGCAATATGATGAAAAGCCCATCTTTTTATCCTCGATGGCAACAATACAATACATGCCTGGCTGCCCCTACTGTCACTGGCAAAGGACACCGCAAGATTCAACCCAAAGCTAAGCACTTCTCCCATTGCAAGAAAGGTCAATCTAGTAGGCCAAACTAAACCAATAATTTGAAGAGACTTGCAAAGATATCAAATCATGGATATAAGAATTTAGAGAAGAACCAAATAATATTCATAGATAATCTTAATCATAAATCCACAATTCATCGGATCTCGGCAAACACACCGCAAAAGAATATTACATCATATAGATCTCCAAGAACATCAAGGAGAACATGGTATTGAGAATCAAAGAGAGAGAAGAAGCCATCTAGCTAATAACTATGGACCCTAAGGTATGTGGTAAACTACTCACACTTCATCGGAGAGGTAATGGCGTTGATGTAGAACCCCTCCGTGATCGAATCTCCCCCCAGCAGGACGCCGAAAAAGGTCCCTAAATGGGATATCATGGGTACAGAAGGTTGCGGCGGTGGAAAAGTGGTTTCGTGGATCTCCTGGATGTTTTCGGGGTATAAGCGTGTATAAAGGCGAAAGAACTAGGTCAGGGGAGCTACGAGAGGCCCACGAGGATGGGGGCATGCCCTACCCCCTGGGCGCGCCCTCGTGCCTCGTGGTTGCCTCGTTGCGTCTCCGACTTCATCTCCAAGTCTTCTCGTTTGCTTTCGGTCCAAGAAAGATCATCGCGAAGGTTTCATTCCGTTTGGACTCCGTTTTGTATTCCTTTTCTGCGAAACTATAAAATAGGCAAAAAAACCAGAAACTGACACTCGGCCCTCGGTTAATAGGTTAGTCCCAAAATAATAAAATAGAATATAAATGCCTATTAAACATCCAAAACAGATAATATAATAGCATGGAACAATAAAAATTATAGATACGTTGGAGACGTATCAAGCATCCCCAAGCTTAATTCCTGCTCGTCCTCGAGTAGGTAAATGATAAAAACAGAATTTTTGATGTGGAATGCAACCTAACATATTTATCAATGTAATTTTCTTTATTGTGGCATGAATGTTCAGATCCAAAAGATTCAAAACAAAAGTTTAATATTGACATAAAAATAATAATACTTCAAGCATACTAACAAAGCAATTATGCCTTCTCAAAATAACATGGCCAAAGAAAGCTCATCCCCACAAAATCATATAGTTTGTCTATGCTCCATCTTCGTCACACAAAATATTCAAATCATGCACAACCCCTATTTCAGCCAAGCAATTCTTTCATACTTTAGTATTCTCAAACTTTTTCAACTTTCATGCAATACATGAGTGTGAGGACATAGCACTATAGGTGGAATAGAATGGTGGTTGTGGAGAATACAAAAAAGAGGAGATAGTCTCACATCAACTAGGCGTATAAACGGGCTATGGAGATTCCCATCAATAGATATCAATGTGAGTGAGTAGGAATTTCCATGCAACGGATGCACTAGAGTTATAAGTGTATGAAAGCTCAAAAAGAAACTAAGTGAGTGTGCATCCAACTTGCTTGCTCATGAAGACCTAGGGCATTTGAGGAAGCCCATTGTTGGAATATACAAGCCAAGTTCTATAATGAAAAATTCCCACTAGTATATGAAAGTGACAAAATAAGAGACTCTCTATCATGAAGATCATGGTGCTACTTCGAAGCACAAGTGTGGAAAAAGGATAGTAACATTGTCCCTTCTCTCTTTTTCTCTCATTTTTTTGATTGGCTTCTTTGGCCTATTTTTTTATTGGCTTCTTTGGCCTCTATTTTTTTATTTCCTTGCATAGGAAAATGCTCTAATGATGATGATCATCACACTTTTATTTACTTACAACTCAACAATTACAACTCGATACTTAGAACAAAATATGACTCTATATGAATGCCGTCGGCAGTGTGCCGGGATGTGCAATGAATCAAGAGTGTCATGTATGAAAGAATTATGAATGGTGGCTTTGCCACTGAGGGAGTCCTGGATTAGGGGGTGTCCGGATAGCCGGACTATACCTTTGGCCGGACTCCTGGACTATGAAGATACAAGATTGAAGACTTCGTCCCGTGTCCGGATGGGACTTTCCTTGGCGTGGAAGGCAAGCTTGGCGATACGGATGTGTAGATCTCCTCCCATTGTAACCAACTCTGTGTAACCCTGGCCCTCTCCGGTGTCTATATAAACCGGAGAGTTTTTAGTCTATAGGATGAACAACAATCATACCATAGGCTAGCTTCTAGGGTTTAGCCTCTCTGATCTCGTGGTAGATCTACTCTTGTACTACCCATATCATCAATATTAATCAATGCAGGAGTAGGGTTTTACCTCCATCGAGAGGGCCCGAACCTGGGTAAAAACATCGTGTCCCTTGTCTCCTGTTACCATCCCCCTAGACGCACAGTTCGGGACCCCCTACCCGAGATCCGCCGGTTTTGACACCGACATTGGTGCTTTCATTGAGAGTTCCGCTGTGCCGTCGCCATCAGGAAGGATGCCTCATCCCGTCTTTAAAGACGGCACTGTTGCTAAAGGAGCTTTGGCTATCAGCCAAACTCTCCGGCTAGGTGGTTTTCTTATGACTGCTTGTTCGGCCTCCGCGCCGACGATGACTTCTTGGGTCATCGAAAGCAATCTCCACGTCAACTCGGAACTCGCCGAGCAGTTAGATCCGATGGAGCTCTCTTCCTTAAACGAGCTCTTGGATCGCATCGACGCCCTGGGAGTCGCTACAGACTACAGTCAGATTGGGCCTAAACCCGATCCGAGCGAGATTAACTCTCCCCAGGTCACCCAGCACGTTGTAGTGGTGGAGGAACAATGCGGCAAGCCTTCATCTATCTTAAGGACTAGTTATGTCCGGATTCCTAATCCCTCTAAGACGGATACCCGTGGAGGGGAGGACGTCACTCAAGCCCTGAACCTAAAGTCAGGCAGCAGGCTAGATTCATTGGACAACATCCAAGAACCTAAGCTTCCGAGTTTGGAAACTCCTTGGCCCCTGAGTCTCAGATTGGGCGAGGTTCCGGATTTAATTCCACCCTCCCACCCAAATATAAGCGATCTATCCCAAATTCGGCAAGAGCCCGCAGAAACAGTACACCATTACTGGGCCAGATTCCTCCTGGTCATGAACAGGATAAAGGACTACCGCGAGGAGGATGCAATTTAATTCTTCTGCAATAATTGCATGGACAACGGAATCCTCAACGCCATAAGTTGCCGTGAAATTACACACTTCATTGACTTGGCATCCATAGTACGAAAGTACTGTGCGATGGAAAGCGCCTGGAAAACCGAAATAAAATTTTGGGACAATCCGGCCCTGAATACAACCCCAGTCCAAAATAAAAGGGTGCATTATTGCTAGGCACCTGGGTTAAACACCAAAAAGCAAAAACCCTCTATAGGGCATGGAACCGTACTGGAGGGATGGCTCAATGGACCCTGTAAAATTCATAGTACAGAGGGCGCCACACCAACTCATAGCCTTAGAGCATGTTGGATACTCCGGCAGGTGGCCAGAAGTGGCGAAGAGCTTCTAACTCCAGAATTCACAGAGAACCAGCCCAGGGATACCAGTACGGTATTAACAGTCTTCGAGACTTTCGCATCAAATAATATGTGGAAACGAACACTCTGCAGCCTTGCTGAAGTCTACCAAGTAGCAACAATAAACCCATGGAGTGACACGGCTATTACCTTTAATGCCAATGATGAACCTAAATTCCGAACAGCCCGAGCACTAGCCGCATTGGTCCTCAGTCCAATAGTGGACGGCTTTCGCCTTACCAAGGTACTCATGGACGGTGGCAGCGGATTGAACCTCATTTATGAGGAAACTCTTCGAAAAATGGAGATAGACTGGAGCCGCATTGAGCGAAGCAGCACAACCTTTAGAGGAATAATCCCCGGTCGGGAAGCGTGCTGTATAGGAAAAATCACACTAGATGTGGTGTTCGGCATGCCGGATAATTACAAGTCCGAGGAGGTCACATTCCAAGTGGCCCCGTTCAGCAGCGGATACCATGCTCTATTAGGGTGAGAGGCATTCACAATTTTTCAAGCTATACCCCATTACGGGTGATGAAGCTCAAAATGCCTGGACCCAACAGAATCATCACTCTTGCTAGTGACCTGGACATAGCACTCCGCGCCGAAAATAAGACAGCCGCACTGGCCCTTGAGGCACTATCCGAAGCCCTAGCGGTTGAGGAACTGACTGTGCTGCGCTCCATGATGAACAGGGACAACGTGATACTTGATAAAAGATCCAAGTCCACCTCCTTTAAACCAGCGGACGAAATAGTCAAATTCCAAGTCCATCCAACGGACCCTACAAAAACGGCCTCCATCGGGGCGCAACTAAACCCTGATATAGACGCCGCACTACGAGAATTCCTACGCGAAAATTGGGACATTTTTGCCTGGCACCCTTCAGACATGCCAGAGCTAGCCAAACTACTGGAGGCCGGATTCATCAGAGATATAAAACATCTGGACTAGCTAGCAAACCTGGTGATGGTACCAAAGAAGGACAAATCCTGGCGCCTATGCATCGATTTCAAGAACCTCAACAAGGCTTGCCCAAAGGATCCCTTCCCCCTCCCCCGCATCGATCAAATTATCGACGCTACCGCAGGACACGATTCATTGTGTTTCCTCGACGCATACTCCGGCTACCATCAAATTAAGATGGCAGAGCCAGACCAAGCCGCAATGGCATTCATCACCCCATACGACCCATTATGCTTCAACACAATGCCCTTCAGGCTCAAAAACGCTGGCGCAACATATCAGCGCATGATTCAGGCATGTCTGGCAAACCAGATCGGCAAAACAGTGGAGGCATACGTAGATGACGTGGTCGCCAAAACCAAGCATGTCGAAACTCTAGTAGACGACTTGAGGCTCACATTCGATAACCTCCGAACATATGACATCAAGCTTAACCCGGAAAAATGCGTTTTCGGCGTACCAGCCGGAAAGCTCTTGGGCTTCATTGTATCCGGTAGAGGAATTGAAGCAAACCTAGCCAAGATCCGAGTTCTCTCACAATTGGATATTCCAAAGGACCTCAAACAAATACAAAAATTGACTGGATGTGTGGCGGCTCTAAGCCGCTTTATCTCCCGCTTGGGAGAAAGACATTACCCTTTTATCGGCTCCTCCGGCGCACTGAACACTTCGAGTGGACGGATGCCGCCACGGCCGGACTCGAAGAAATAAAAGCCATATTGGCAACAAACCCGGTCCTGGCCGCGCCTAACATCGGCGAACCAATGCTATTATACATTGCGGCAACTTATCAAGTTGTAAGCGCAGTGCTCGTCGTCAAACGAGAAATGGACGGACACAAATTCCCCCTTCAAAAACCAGTTTACTAAGTGTCCACTGTCCTCACTCCATGCAAGTCACGGTACCTGCATTATCAAAAGATAGCGTACGCTGTGTTTATGGCATCCCGGAAGTTGCGACACTACTTTCAAGAGTGTTCGATAACAGTAGCCTCCGAAGTACCTCTTAACGATATTATAAACAACCGTGACGCGACGGACCGGATTGCCAAATGGGCCATTGAGCTCCTCCCGTTCGACATAACCTATAAGCCACGACGAGCTATTAAGTCGCAAGTTTTTGCCGACTTCGTCACCGAATGGACTGAAGCCGAACTCCCTAAAGAGTACGGCACATATTCCAACTGGATCATGCACTTCGACGGCTCCAAAATGTTAGCTGGTCTGGGGGCTGGCGTCGTTCTGACGTCCCCAACAGGAGATACAGTTTAATACGTACTCCAGATAATGTATACGGACTCCAACAACGCAGCCGAATACGAGGCCCTTCTACATGGTCTCCGGATGGCACTCTCCATGGGCATCCAACGCCTAGAGGTGCACGGGGATTCGAACCTCGTGATATCCCAAATAGATGGAGACTTTGATGCCAAGGATCAAAAAATGGCAGCTTATCGCAACACCGTTCTAAAAATGTCAGCTCGGTTTGAGGGGCTCAAGTTTCACAATATAGCCCGGGAAAACAATCACGCAACAGACGTCTTGGCACGCATTGGCGCAAAGCGCGATGCAGTCCCCCCCCCCCCCCGACATTTTCTTGGAGAGGCTATTCAAGCCATCTGTACTATGGGAAGGGGAATCCGGAAATAACAACCCGGACCCAACCGCACTGCCCGACACCGAACATTCTGACACAACGGGAGGCTCTGCCAACGAAGTAACATCCTCAGCCCATGTAATAATGGCAGTCATTGCCCCGTGGACAGAACCATTCCTAGCCTACCTAACCAGGCTGGAACTTCCCGAGGACCAAAACGAGGCACACTGCATAGTGCGGCGATCTAAAGCCTATAAAGTCCATGAGGGAGAGCTTTATAAGAAAAGCACCACTGGAGTCCTTCAAAGGTGTATCTCCGAAGAGGAAGTGCGGAATATTCTGGCTGAAATTCATGCCGGACTCGGCGGGTACCACGCCGCAGCCCGGGCCCTTGTAAGCAAGGCCTTCCGTACAGGATTTTATTGGCCGACGGCTCGGGCAGATGCTCAGGACTTAGTCCAACGATGCGTCGGTTGCCAGCTCTTTGCTAACCAAAGCCATATGCCACCCACCGCCCTCCAAACTATACCCATCACCTGGCCCTTCGCGGTCTGGGGGCTTGACATGGTTGGAACCCTTAAAGGAGGAACCCACAAGCAAAAATACCTACTGGTCATGGTGGATAAATTCACCAAATGGATAGAGGCCAAGCCTGTTAAGACGGCCGAATTCGGACCGGTGATAGACTTCATATCAGGGGTCGTACACCGTTACGGCGTCCCCCACAGCATCATCACTGATAACGGCACGAACTTTACGGCCGACGAGGTCAAACTCTGGTGCAAAAACATGGGCATCAAGCTCAACTACGCTTCAGTCTATCACCCACAAACTAACGGTCAAGTCGAGCGAGCAAATGGTCTAATCATGAGCGGCATCAAACCCAGATTAGTGCGGTCCCTCAAGGAATCTAACACGCACTGGGTAGAGGAGCTTGACTCCGTACTCTGGGGGCTGTGGACCACGCCGAATCACACCACCGGATTCACACCATTCTTTATGGTATACGGTGCAGAGGCAGTTCTGCCCTGCGACATAATTCATGACTCACCTCGCGTGCGCATGTATGAAGAAAGAGAAGTCGAACTCGATCGGCAGGACAGTTTGGACGCCTTGGAGGAGGAGCGTGACATGGCAAAAGCCCGTTCCGCATTCTATCAACAGCAGGCTCGAAGATATCAAAGCAGAGAAGTACGGGCCAAAACTTACAATGTTGGCGAGTTAGTTCTACGCCTGTCGGATAAGAAAAAGGACAAACTCAAGCCCAAATGGGAAGGTCCCTTTATTATTGACCAAGTCCTGACTGGAGGAGCGTACCGTCTGCGAGATGCATCGGATAACCGACTCAAGCCGAACCCATGGAACGCAGCCCGTCTCCGAAAATTCTACGCCTAGCGCCGGACTCTGTGCTCGTCTTCTTCCTCTGTCTATTTTTTGCACATTAGCTGTCTTATATTTCTCTCCTTCTCCCTCCCTTTCTCTTACAGCCTTTAAGGGCTTGTTCGCGCCTTGTTCGCACACAATTGACGTGCTATCCGCGCTCATTATACCTGGGGGCTTCTTTAACAGAAGCTTGTTTATACGGGCCTCATGCCCAACACATGTGTCACGCTTCTGCATGTACCTTTTATTCAACATTATATGCATCGATATGACTTAAGTTTTGGCCAAGCTGGGTTGCCTGGCTCCTGTGCTTACCCCTACGTTCCCGATTGTTCGGCTAGGCGGTAAAGGGAGCACCTCTGCGATTGTTACTATCGGGTCAGCCGGATGTGTACCTCAGACTGGGTGAAGCCGAAAGCTAGCGTTTTAAGGGAATATTCGGTCGGTCAACTAAAGATGATTTCTCACTCGTTTATTTATCTACCCCCAGATGCTTTTCTGCTTTTTTCACAGTACGGACATGCACTTTAGGGCATGCCTCCCAGGGAAAGGAACCCCTAACAGAACTATTCTCCCTGGAAGATGTTTCTTACTAACCATGTAATATAACATAACTAGTTGGGCACTTGTCTGTTCAAGCACTAATGACCCCTACGCCTGGTCTCCACGCATGCCCCGATTCTTACATAACCGAGAGGGTATTCAGACACACTCCGGACTATCGGGTCCCGAGGTTGAAGCGAAAAGGTCCGCCATGACAAACGGTCTACAATCCGGCTAGAAGGCATTTTACATGTCATCTTAAATTACATAGTCAATTTGACTGGATATATTTCCTCTTCAATACCATCCAACAGGCTGTCTAGTTTACAGTCCTGTTGGGAATATTTGGCGGCCAACTCTACCTAGCCGTACACTAAGCTCACAGGGATCTCCTTCCCATCGGGCCCCATAGATCCGACCTCGGCCATGTGGTTTGGGTCAGCCTTCATGTACCGCGTCTTCACCATGCCCAGGCCTCCCTAGCGCCTTGACGGCAGGCTGATATCTTCCATAATGGAAGCGTCGCCGCGCTCCCTTCAGCTTCTCTGCAAGCTCTCCAAGGCCTTCGGGCATGGAGACGGATGGCCACAAGGCCTGGGCGACGCCTTGCATTACCTGCCGAACTCGTTCGTGCAGTTGTGAGAGCTCGGGAAGAAGGTCACCCGTAGAAGCGGGCATTTCCTCTGCAGGCCGACCTGTCAGCATACCTACAGACATAACTCTGTCAATCGACTTCCTCGCCAAACTCTTTTTCGAAGTTCGTTCAAGAACTTACTAAAAATGCTGTGTCGAAGCCGCCGATTCTCCTTCATGGAGTCCAACAGCTGGGCACGAACATCCTTTAGTTCCTCGCCCAACTGGGTGTTGGCATCTTGGAGATGATTCTTCTCCTGCCTCACCTTCGTAAGCACGCACTCGCCGGCCTTTAACCGGCACAAGAGTTGTTGCTTGTCTGGATCTACTCCGGCGCCATCTGCAATGTTATTGTCAGATTTGCACACACGCCGCACTTCACAACATACTTATCTTTCGAAGTATATATTACCAGAGGGGGTCTCCTTGGCCTCCCCTGCCGCGGCTAGTGCAGCCTCAAGTTGGGCTTTGCTCTCTTCCAGCTCCTGGGACAGTTGGGTATTCTTTTCTGTAAGATCTTGCATAACCAATGATCCTTAAATCAGTTATTCTAGCTGTTTCAAGTCTCGGGGGCTACTGACATGTATAACCATCAAATTTTCTCACCCGTATGTCTTTTACACACTGCTCATGGCTCTGGCTAGACCATTTTGAGCGGCACGGAGGTACGCATCTCCCGAATTGAAGGCATCCAATGCCTTTTGGGACAAACAAGCGTCACGAAGAACTGTCCGGCGACGCCTGTGGTTCATGGCACTCTCCACCTCGGAATTGGTGGCAGACAGCCCGTCCACATCCTCTGTCAGAGGAGCGTCCGGTGCACGCCTCGTGTTCGCCTCCGCTTCCGGACCCGGCCTTGGAGCCTGGCTGGTGGAGGCACAATTGGCAACCTCTCCGGATATAGTCCGGCGAGCGCTCTTTTTCCTGAAGAGAGCACAAGCGTTAGTATGCCTTGAGGGAATAAAACCTAGGAATAAGATGGCACGCCATACCGTTGCGCCGGCGTCTCAATCCGGACCGCACTTCTTTTCAGCTTGCTGGGCCTTGCTGCCCCTTGTTGGCTAGCCACCGCAAGCTCGGCCCTCCGCCTCAAGGACTTCCCCTGCAAAAACGCCATTGGTATACGGTGATCAAAAATAAGCACGGATGGATCATCTTAAAAGTACCGGGACTTCGGTCTCAGTTACTTGTGAGGGTGGAAGTAGTCCGGGATAATCGGCCGTAATGGCCACTAAGGCGTTGTCCTTGCTCAATTGATGAAACACCCCATCGATCAGCTCCATAGATAAGTCCGGGTCCTCTTGGGAGACCAGGTCGAAGGACCGTTCCGGGTCCTCGGGTTGTGGAGGAGGGCTGTTTATCTCCTTTACAGCCTGGCGTAGCTCCTGCATTGAAATTGCTAGACTGAATACTTAACTATGGGAATATGAAACGGATGGGCAAGTGAAAGTGTCTGCTTACCCAGCTTGGAGGATTGTACATAGAAAATCCGCCTCGTGGGTTGACGCGAAGAAATTCCTCCTCTTCTCCCTTGTACAAAGCAGACAAGATATTAGAGCGACAGCCGATTTCGGTCCCTTACGGCCGCACCGGGTGGCGCCGTCCTCCCCCTTGAAGTCCCACATGGGGTGGCCTCTATATTGAAGCGGCTGCACCCCTCGCATAATGCATGTGGCCATGACCTCGATCATGGTCAGTCCGGAATGAGCTAACAACCTTATCCGGCTCATGAGGTAAAGGACGTCCTTGTCATTTTCCTTCTGAGGTCTCCGTGGACGCCAGCTTAGGCGCTTCTTCAAAGGAGAATTATCGAACTCAGGGAGGCCGATCCGAACAGGGTCTGGCAGGGGGACATCTTCTATATAAAACCATTCTGAAGGCCAGTCTTCGAACGCCTTCTTTGGGGTTCCGGATAGATATCCGGTCCCGGTGATGCACCATAGTTCGGCTCCACCCACTTGATATATCGACCCCTCCTGAGAACGGGGCATAAGGCATAACAGCTTCTTCCACAGCGCGAAATGAGCCTCGATGCCCAAAAACAGCTCTCCGCTTATCAAATATGCAATATGGAGGCAGGCGTAAGGTTGTGCAATGGATGAATTGGAAATCCGAGCCCTCTTATCAAATAAGGGACAAGGCATACCCGCTCTCCTTTGGAGGGATTGGGGACGCTCTCCGCTTGCTCTCCACCATTATAGGTGGCAAGCCCGGCTCGAACAGGGACCATGTAGGCCGGGGGGAGAAACCCCCTGGCTTGGAGCGTCACTAGCTCGCTGTGCGGGATGGAGCATCTCTCCCAATCTCTAGGCTGAGGGCTGGGAGGGCGAGAGGAGGAGCTGCGTCGACTGGCCATGATGGAATGGATCTCTGTCGGATGCGCTCCGATGAATACTCGCGAAGGGAAGATGGTGTGATTCGGATCTAAATCCTCGTCTCTTTTATAGGCAACTCATTTGCGCAGCTAGGAGGGTAAATGAAAAAACACCCTGGCTTTTCGCATTCGTTTGACACGTGGAAGATGGCCATTATTGGGTGTGGAAGCCAAGGAGCGCAACATCCACTAGAAGCCAGACACTATTCAACAGGTACATGGAATTTGGAGAAGAACCCGCCTTGCAATGCCGAAGACAAATCTGCGCGCCAGACTCATCGTCATTGAAGCCTAGTTCGGGGGCTACTGAGGGAGTCCCGGATTAGGGGGTGTCCGGATAGCTGGACTATACCTTTGGCCGGACTCCTGGACTATGAAGATACAAGATTGAAGACTTCGTCCTGTGTCCGGATGGGACTTTCCTTGGCGTGGAAGGCAAGCATGGCGATACGGATATGTAGATCTCCTCCCATTGTAACCGACTCTGTGTAAACCTAGCCCTCTCCGGTGTCTATATAAACCGGAGGGTTTTTAGTCCGTAGGACGAACAACAACCATACCATAGGCTAGCTTCTAGGGTTTAGCCTCTCTGATCTCGTGGTAGATCTACTCTTGTACTACCCATATCATCAATATTAATCAAGCAGGAGTAGGGTTTTACCTCCATCGAGAGGGCCCGAACCTGGGTAAAAACATCGTGTCCCTTGTCTCCTGTTACCATCTGCCTAGACGCACAGTTCGGGACCCCCTACCTGAGATCCGCCGGTTTTGACACCGACAGCTACAAATACGATGTCAACTACATGATCATGCAAAGCAATATGACAATAATAAAGTGTGTCATAATAAACGGAATGGTGGAAAGTTGCATGGAAATATATCTCGGAATGGCTATGGAAATGCCATAATAGGTAGGTATGGTGGCTGTTTTGAGGAAGGTAAATGGTGGGTGTATGGTACCGGTGAAAGTTGCACGGCACAAGAGAGGCTAGAAATGGTGGAAGGGTGAGAGTGCATATAATCCATGGACTCAACATTAGTCATAAAGAACTCACATACTTATTGCAAAAATCTACAAGTCATCAAAACCAAGCACTACGTGCATGCTCCTAGGGGAAGGGTTGGTAGGAGTTAACCATCGCGCGATCCCGACCTCCACACAAAGGATGACAATCAAAGAGATACCTCATGCTTCAAATTTGTTACACAACGGTTACCATACGTGCATGCTACGGGACTCACAAACCTCACCACAAGTATTTCTCAAATTCACAATTATTCCACTAGCATGACTTTAATATCACCATCTTCATATCTCAAAACAATCATAAAGAATCAAACTTCTCATAGTATTCAATGCACTTTATATGAAAGTTTTTATTATATCCATCTTGGATGCCTATCATATTAGGACTAGTTTTATAACCCAAGCAAATTACCATGCTGTTCTAAAAGACTCTCAAAATAATATAAGTGAAGCATGGGAGTTCAACAATTTCTATAAAATAAAGCCAGCGCCGTGCTCCAAAAAGATATAAGTGAAGCACTAGAGCAAAATTGCCTAGCTCAAAAGATATAAGTGAAGCACATAGAGTATTCTAATAAATCACGATTCATGCGTGTCTCTTCCAAAAGGTGTGTACAGCAAGGATAATTATGGTAAACTAAAAAGCAAAGACTCAAATCATATAAGACGCTCCAAGCAAAACACATATCATGTGGTGAATAAAAATATAGCCTCAAGTAAAGTTACCGATAGACAAAGACGAAAGAGGGGATGCCTTCTGGGGCATCCCCAAGCTTAGGCTTTTGGTTGTCCTTGAATATTACCTTGGGGTGCCTTGGGCATCCCCAAGCTTAGGCTCTTGCCACTCATTATTCCACTATCACTAACGCATAGTGCTACCTCTTGAGCTTGCGTTGGGTTTCCCTTGAAGAGGAAAGAGTGATGCAGCAAAGTAGCGTAAGTATTTCCCTCAGTTTTGAGAACCAAGGTATCAATCCAGTAGGAGACAATGACAAGTCACCAAAAACCTGCACAAACAATCAACAACTTGCACCCAACGCGATAAAGGGGTTGTCAATCCCTTCACGGTCACTTACAAAAGTGAGATCTGATAGGGATAGACAAACGGTAAAGTAAATATTTTTAGTATTTTTGGTTTATAGATCGGAAAGTAAAGATTGCAAAATAGTAGATCGAAAACTAACAAGATGTAAAAGAGATTCAATATAATGGAAAAGAGACCCGGGGCCCATAGGTTTCACTAGTGGCTTCTCTCGAGATAGCAAATATTATGGTGGGTGAACAAATTACTGCCGAGCAATTGATAGAAAAGCGCATAGTTATGATGATATTTAAGGCAATGTTCATGAACATAGGCATCACGTCTGTGTCAAGTAGACCAACTCCTGTCTTCATCTACTACTATTACTCCACACATCGACTGCTATCCAGCATGCATCTAGAGTATTAATTTCATAAAGAACGGAGTAACGCATTAAGTAAGATGACATGATGTAGAGGAATTAACTCAAGAAATATGATGAAACCCCCATCTTTTTGTCCTCGATGGCAACAATACAGTACGTGCATTGCTGCCCCTACTGTCACTCGGAAAGGACACCGCAAGATTGAACCCAAAGCTAAGCACTTATCCCATTGCAAGAAAGATCAATTTAGTAGGCAAAACTAAACCGATAATATGAAGAGACTTGCAAAGATATCAAATCATGCATATAAGAATTTAGAGAAGAACCAAATAATATTCATAGATAATCTTTATCATAAATCCACAATTCATCGAATCTCGGCAAACACACCGCAAAAGAATATTACATCGAATAGATCTCCAAGAACATCAAGGAGAACATGGTATTGATAATCAAAGAGAGAGAAAAGCCATCTAGCTAATAACTATGGACCCGAAGGTTTGTGGTAAACTACTCACGCTTCATCGGAGAGGTAATGGTGTTGATGTAGGAGCCCTCCGTGATCGAATCCCCCTCCGACAGGATGCCAGGTACAGAAGGTTGCAGCGGTGGAAAAGTGGTTTCGTGGCTCTCCTAGATGTTTTCTGGGTATAAGAGTATATATAGGTGAAGAAACTAGGTCAGGGAAGCTACAAGGGGCCCACGAGCGTGGGGGCGTGCCATACCCCCCTGGGCGTGCCCTCCTGGCTTGTGGCCGCCTTGTTGCATCTCCGACTTCATCTCCAAGTCTTCTGATTTGCTTTCGGTATAAAAAAGATCATCGTGAAGGTTTCATTCCGTTTGGTATTCCTTTTCTGCGAGACTCTAAAATAGGCAAAAAAACATAAACTGGCACTCGGCCCTCTGTTAATAAATTAGTCCCAAAAATAATATAAAATAGCATATAAAATATCCAAAACAGATAATATAATAGCATGGAACAATAAAAAATTATAGATACGTTGGAGACGTATCACATCATGTCTTGACCATATCACTTCACAACATGCCCTGCAAAAACAAGTTAGACGTCCTCTACTTTGTCATTGCAAGTTTTAGGTGGCTGCTACGGGCTTCTAGCAAGAACCGTTCTTACCTACGCATTCAAAACCACAACGGTCATTTATCAAGTTTGCTATTTTAACCTTCAACAAGGACCGGCCGTGGTCAAATTCGATTAAATTAAAGTTGGAGAAACAGACACCCGCCAGCCACCTTTATGCAAACTAGTTGCATGTCTGTCGGTGGAACCGGTCTCATGAACGTGGTCATGTAAGGTTGGTCTGGGATGCTTCATCCAACAATACCACCAAATCAAAATACGACGTTGGAGATAAGCAGTATGACGATCACCGTGCACAACTCTTTGTGTTCTACTCGTGCATATCATCCACGCATAGACCTGGCTCGGATGCCACTGTTGGAGAACGTAGCATGCAATTTCAAAAAAAAAAATCCTATGCTCACGCAAGATCTATCTAGGAGATGCATAGCAACGAGAGGGGGAGAGTGTTTGCACGTACCCTTGTAGACCGAAAGCGGAAGCGTTTGACAACGTGGTTGATCTAGTCGAACTTCTTCTTGTTCCGACCGGTCAAGCACCGAATGTACGACACCTCCGAGTTCTGCACACGTTTAGCTCGATGATGTCCCTCGAACTATTGATCCAGCAAAGTGCCGAGGGAGAGTTTCGTCAGCACGACGGCGTAGTGATGGTGATGGTGAAGTGATCCGTGCAGGGCTTCGCATGGCTAAAAATTGTTGGTGTGCATTCTAGCGGTGCCCCCCCTCATATATATAGGTTGGAGGTAAGGAGAGGCAGCCAAGGGGATGGCCCAAGTAGGAGGAATCCTACTTGGGCGCCTCCCAATTTGGCCTCCCCCCTTCCACATTCATCCGGAGGGGGAAGGAAGGAGGAGAGAGGAGAGAAGGAAGGGGGAGGCTGAATTGTTCCCCTTCCTTTCTCTCTTCCCCTATTTCCTTCGCCCTTATTTTGGCCTACATGGGGCGCACCAGCCCCCTAGGGGCTAGTCTGTCCCCTTCTTGGCCCATTAGGCCCATGTAGTTGCGGGGGGGGGGGGTGCCTGGAACCCCTTTCGGTAACCTGATATGTACCCGATACCCCTAGAACACTTCTAGTGTCCGAATATGATCGCCCAACATATGAATCTTTACCTCTCAACCATTTTGAGACTCCTCGTCATGTCGGTGGTCTCATCCGGGACTCCAAACAACATTCGGTCACTGTCGGGGATATACCCCGCGGCGTAATCCGGCCGGAAGTATAGCCCGGCCGGACTGAACGACTCACTAAGTGACCCGCCCGAGCCTGGCGACTCATGGGTGAGCCGGCGAGTGGGTCAGAGGAACGACATGACTCGATGGCCCAGAAGGCAGATTGTGGAAGGCCGGATCATGTTATGGTGGGCCGGTTTATGAGGAAAGCACAAGGAATATTTTCCTACAAAGGAAGCAAGACTAGGACTCCACTTGTAATAGAGTAATCCTAATCCAACTAGGACTAGTCATGTAAACCACCCCTCCAACATATATAAGGATGGGCAGGGCTCCCCAAAGGGGGGAGAGGCAAGAAACAATCTCTAGGGCTAGACACGAAGAGCCGGTTTACGACGACTCCCTCATGATAATAATGAGACCTAGCCGTAAACAGCATGTACGGTTATTACCGGATGATGTTTCCTGGGGCCTGAAGCTGTCTAAACCCTTGTCTTATGTTGCATCTCTTGATTCCTCCCAACCCCTCTCAAGCTACCACATAGATGCGTTGACCTCGCGACTAAGTCCTCGCACTAGGACATCTGCCGTGACAAATCCACGGCAGTTGGCACCCACCATGGGGCTCGCGCACGGTGGTGTTGAGTTCTTGGAGGGATCTCCCAAGGATCGAGAAGTTTCGCAATTTTCTGGATGAGCCGGTTTGGAAGGGTTTGCATCAACTTCAAGTTCATCAGTCCAGATTTGAGATATGTAAGATTGAAGGTTCAAGAAAAAATAGGGTTACAATTGGTCTGTCGCCGTCCTTGGGCAATCTGGCGAGACAAACGGCCAACGGGAATTTAATCCTCACGTCACTGTGCAATCGGGTGGATGTGGTCAACTTTTCTCAGCAGGCCGTGTGCGGCAGCTAGCAATCCATCAAGCTGTCAAATCACCGCGTCGCTGAGACCGACAACTTCCGTTGGAGTCTGATTGGGCATAGTACAGGTCCCGGAGCATCAACTCGTAGCTGCTGGTGCTATTTTCCTTCAATGTACAGTGATCCAAAGCCAGATCAATGTTTGGGGCACCACCTGCAAGAGGCCAAGACTGACGGGAGTTCTGCACGCGTACAAGTCGCCGAGACCGACAAGTTTTTCGCTACCGATTCAACTCGTACGCAGCAACGGAGATTGATTCCTGTGCGGGCCGTCCTGCAGAATTACGAGGAGGCTAACAAGAAGTCAACACCATCATGGGCATCCATCCAAAAACGCCATTATGAATTAGTACTGCCAGCACCGCTGGTCATTTGGCAAAAAGTACTTGCACGTACATAATTTGCAGGAACATCATATAGGTATTACTATGGAACCATGCTAAGAAAAGATCTCAAAATACCAGCACGGCAACGCCTAAAGTCTACGTTGGGAATATACGTGGATACGACCGCGACCAAGAAGTGGAGATGGCCCGGACTCCTCGGCCGCGCCTCAAGTCACTGGCCATGGCTCGCCTCCACGCCACCGGCCGTCATTGAGCTTTCGCTGCCGAGTCGCCCCGGCCCTGAGACGTCTCCGCTACCGCTTTACCCTGCCTCCGCTACTGGCCTGCGCCATGACCACCTCAAGTTTCATGCGCGTCAAGCTGCTCCTGTTGCTCCTACCGTCTCAGGCCGCGTGTTGAGTTGCTGCGTGAAGCTGCTCTTGCTGTTTTTTCGAAACGGAGGCAAAGATTGCCTCATCTATTAATTAAGCAGAAGAGAATTGCCCAGTTAATTACAGAAAACTAGGCAAAAACTGGAACAACAAGGGCCAAGCCCACTCCCATAAACTGAAACACACAGGGCAAAGCCCACCCTCATCGACGACATGTCAACCTGCGGATAGACAACGCAGCTCCGATTCTGACGAAAAACTCAGAAGAACGAAACCAGGCACGGCTGGCGCCACGGAAGATCGCCGAAAGGCCACATGCAGCCAGTCATCGTACACCACAGGGCCTCGCCGCCGCAGCTTAGACTCCATAGCAACAAACAAACCGAGGCAATACCGTGGACACGCCGGAGAAGAGCCGACTATCGCAACCATTGCCGCGTCGCCGACATCGCTCCCACCATCATCGTTGCCACAGAAGTCTGGACACCACCGTGATTCTCTCGAGGCCGCCGCCCCGACATCCACCGCTCCATCGCGCCCAGCGCAATCAACCGACACCACCTTCCAGGGCCGCCGCCCCGACATACCACCGCTCCGCTCGAGCAGCAACGCCGCACAACCCAGCTGCCCGCAGCCCACGCTGCCCAGGGCAACCGCTCGCAGACCACGAACATCGCACCACATCTGGGGCCGTCGCCCCGATGCAAAGTCAGACCGCCCCCTCTGGAATGCGTCGACCGGACCGACAAGCTTGCCACCCAAGTGGCCCAAGATTGTCACCCAAGCAAGGCCGAGCCGTCACCCCGCCCCATGGAGCCGCCCCGCGCATCACTTTCCGAGGCCGCCACCTCGGCGCACATCAGCCGTCCGGGGCCGCTGCCCCGGCATCCACCAAACCCGACGTAGGAGAAAACCAAACGCACCAAGCACAAGCTAACTTTCCCAAGCAACGCCCCCAGGAGGGAAACGACGAAGACGCCGCCGTCGCCCGCTCCAGAAATCTGGTGCTTAGGTTTTCACCCGGAGAGCCCGAGCCCCACGTAGAAGAAGATGAGTTCCACAACGACGCCTCCAAGGAGGGAACGACGCCCGAAAGCGCCACCATCGACGGCACCGACAAAGTCGGGTCAAGGCTTTCGCCCGGAACACACACATCCCTATGGAGGCCTGCAGATCTGATCCACCCAAAAGCGTGAAGATCATTGGAGCCATTCCTGTTGCGCCTTGCACTCTCCAACGCCGACCACCAAGCTTCATCATGCAGCACCCACAGCAGCAGCACCTCAAGCTGCCAATGAGAAGCGAGCGCACAGGACACCACGGCCAAAATGCCATGGCTCTTGCTGTTTCAAGTTGCTGACCTCGCAGCTATTGTTTATTTTCGGTGGTTCATCGCCAAGCCCTCTGCCAGTCGCCGTTTCTTCTGCGCGCCGATGCCGCCGCGGGCCGGCCGCCGGCTGCACCTTGCTTCACCTCCTTGAGCCAACGGTGCTCCTGCGCTCGCATGTTCTGCTGACGGGTGGAGAAGCAGAGCATAAAGCTAAGCCCTCTGCTGTGGGCCGTTGTCCCGGCCGACGCGTGTTGAGCCGCCCGTGCCGCGTTGATTCGCCGTCTTGCTGCATATTGAATCTGTTAAATTATGATCTAAATTCTAGTATCATGTTGGACTAGACGTAGTACAACCGGTTGGGCCTTTGCGTTGACGTCGACGCGTACGAGTACAACTCGTTTACTTGTCCTCCAAGGACTCTCATGTATTGCCCTCTTATATACCCCATGTAGTCGCACCTCAGACGGCCTGTCGTCTCGTGCTTCTAATACTCCTCCTCATAGTGATTGCGCCTTCATGCGTCCGTGGTTTTCTCCCGCAAGGGTTTCCACGTAAAAATCCGTGTCTCTTTGTCTCGTTTATTCTCGTTATTATCTAACAAGTGGTATACAGAGCCAAGTTTACAGATACGAGATTGAGACCGGAAGATTAGGGCTCCGACATGTGCGCCGCTGCACGCGTATCTGCCGATTCGAATCCGACAGCAAGTTGAATTCCGTTGCGGCATCGCCTACGAAGCCGAGACCGACAGAAGCTCCGTCCGTACGCGCTTATATCATCCAAGTTGCAGCCGTCTTGTCTAATCCGCTAGTTGTTGCTGCTGCGTACAAGCTCAAGTCCCCAAACTAACACATCGATCCGAGTTCCGCTGCTACCGCGCGCAACCTGAGGCTGCTTCCGATCGTGACGTGGAGACCGGATCAACACAGAGCAGTCAAAGTACTAGTACTACTCCACGTGACCTGCTAGTACTAGTTGAGTAATACTACTCACAAGGCCAAGCTGATTCAGAAGTCCAAATTTTCTTTTTTCTACAGTTTCTCAATTGCTACGGCCACCAGCGACTACCAGGTGCTATCTCTCTAGTTCTTTGCCCCGCAACATTAATTCTATCAAGAATTTTTCTACCGGCTTGTACTACTTTGTGTACACAGATTTATCGACTCATGGCATCCATGAAGTACGATCTTCCGCTGCTAGATCGTGACACAAGGTTTACCCTATGGCAAGTCAAGTTGCGGGCGTTGTTGGCACAGTCTGACTATGATGAAGCACTGGATAGTTTTGGAAAGAATAGAATTCAGGACTAGACTGATGAGGAGAAAAGAATTGATTGCAAGGCTTTGTCACAAATTCAACTCCATTTGCATAATAATATTTTGCAGGAAGTTTTGAGCGAGAAAACTGCCGCCGCTCTATGGTTAAAGCTGGAAGGGATTTGCATGACTAAAGATCTCACCAGCAAGATGCATCTGAAGCAAAAATTATTCCTGCACAGGTTACCCAAGGGAGGTAATGTTTTGAATCATATTTCAGAATTTAAAGAGATCATATCTGATCTAGCTGCAATGGAGGTTAAGTATGAAGAAGAAGATACTGCTTTAATGTTACTTTGTTCATTGCCAAGTTCTTATACCAATTTTAGAGACATCATATTATACAGCTGTGATACTGTCACGCTTAATGAAGTTTATGAAGCTTTGAACTCCAAGAAGAAGATGAAATTAATGGTGCCTCATGATGGTTCAAGTTCATCCCAAGCCGAGGGATTATCTGTTCGTGGCAGGACAAAGGAGAAGAACTCCAATAATGGAAACAGAGGCAAAAGTAAAAACAGATACAGGGGCCAGTCGCAATCCAGAGACAAGAAGTATTGCAGGTATTGCAGGAGAGACGGGCATGACATCTCTGAGTGTTTCAAGTTGCAGAACAAGGAAAAGAGGAAAGGTAAGAAACAAGGTGAAAATTCTACTAACGTTGCTCGTGATGATAGTTCCGATGATGCTCTTGTCGTTATTGCTGGATGTGCTGAGACCAATGATGAGTGGGTACTTGACACTGCTTGCACTTTTCATATGTGTCCACATAGAGATTGGTTTAATACTTTTGATTCCACTACTTCTGCTGGTTCCGTTTTGGGTTTTGATAATTCACCATGCAAGATTGAAGGCATAGGTTCTATTCGAATCAAGATGTTCGATGGCATAATCAGAACTTTGACAGATGTTCGATATATTCCGAAGATGAAGAGAAATCTTATTTCTATGAGTGCCCTTTGTTGGGGAACGTTGCAGAAAATTAAAATTTTTCCTACGGTTTCACCAAGATCCATCTATGAGTTCATCTAAGCAACAAGTCAAGGCAGTGAGTTTGCATCTACATACCACTTGTAGATCGCGTGCGGAAGCGTTCGAGGGAACGGTGATGATGGAGTCGTACTCGACGTGATTCAGATCACCGATGACCAAGTGCCGAACCGACAACACCTCCGCGTTCAACACACGTATGGAACGGACGACGTCTCCTCCGTCTTGATCCAGCAAGGAAGAAGGAGAGGTTGAGGAAGACAGCTCCAACGGAAGCACGACGGCGTGGTGTTGGGGAGAAGCAGTACTCCAGCAGGGCTTCGCCAAGCTTGTGACGGAGGAGGAGAGGTGTTGGGGAGGGGAGGGGCTGTGCCTTGGTTGTGTCTTGCAGCCCTCCCCTCAACTCTCTATTTATAGGGGAAGGGGCAAGGGGGGCTGGCCCCTCTAGATGGGATCTAGAGGGGGGGCGGCGGCCAGGGAGGGGGGACTTGCCCCCCAAGCAAAGGGGGCGCCCCCTCTAGGGTTCCCCCCCCCAACCCTAGCCGCATGGGCCCAAGGGGGGGGGCGCCCAGCCCTCCAGGGGCTGGTGCCCTGCCCTACGCGGCCCATGTGGCCCACCAAGAGGGGTGGCCCCTCCCGGTGGACCCTCGGAACTCCTCCGGTGGCCCCGGTACAATACCGATATGCCCCGAAAATTTTCGGTGTCCCCATGACAACTTCCCATATATAAATCTTTACCTCCGGACCCTTCCGGAACTCCTCATGACGTCCGGGATCTCATCCGGGACTCCGAACAACATTCGGTAATCACATACAAGTCTTCCTAATAACCCTAGCGTCACCGAACCTTAAGTGTGTAGACCCTACGGGTTCGGGAGACATGCAGACATGACCGAGACGGCTCTCCGGTCAATAACCAACAGCGGGATCTGGATACCCATGTTGGCTCCCACATGCTCCTCAATGATGTCATCGGATGAACCACGATGTCGAGGATTCAAGCAATCCTGTATACTATTCCCTTCGTCAATCGGTACGTTACAAGCCCGAGACTCGGTCGTCGGTATCCCAATACCTCGTTCAGTCTCATTACTGGCAAGTCACTTTACTTGTACCGTAATGCATGATCCCGTGACCAAACACTTGGTCACTTTGAGCTCATTATGATGATGCATTACCGAGTGGGCCCAGAGATACCTCTCCGTCATACGGAGTGACAAATCCCAGTCTCGATCCGTGTCAACCCAACAGACACTTTCGGAGATACCTGTAGTGCACCTTTATAGTCACCCAGTTACGTTGTGACGTTTGGTACACCCAAAGCACTCCTACAGTATCCGGGAGTTACACGATCTCATGGTCTAAGGAAGAGATACTTGACATTGGAAAAGCTCTAGCAAAACGAACTACACGATCTTGTGCTATGCTTAGGATTGGGTCTTGTCCATCACATCATTCTCCTAATGATGTGATCCCGTTGTCAACGACATCTAATGTTCATAGTCAGGAAACCATGACTATCTGTTGACCAACGAGCTAGTCAACTAGAGGCTCACTATGGACGTATTGTGGTCTATGTATTCACACATGTATTACGATTTCCGGATAATACAATTATAGCATGAATAAAAGACAATTATCGTGAACAAGGAAATATAATAATAATGCTTTTATTATTCCCTCTAGGGCATATTTCCAACAGTCTCCCACTTGCACTAGAGTCAATAATCTAGTTACATTGTGATGAATAGAACACCAATAGAGTTTTGGTGTTGATCATGTTTTGCTCGCGAGAGAGGTTTAGTCAACAGATCTGCGACATTCAGATCCGTATGTACTTTGCAAATATCTATGTCTCCATCTTGAACATTTTCACGAATGGAGTTAAAACGACGCTTGATGTGCCTGGTCTTCTTGTGAAACCTGGGCTCCTTGGCAAGGGCAATAGCTTCAGTGTTGTCACAGAAGAGATTGATCGGCCCCGACGCATTGGGTATGACTCCTAGGTCGGTGATGAACTCCTTCACCCAAATTGCTTCATGCGCTGCCTCCGAGGCTGCCATGTACTCCGCTTCACATGTAGATCCCGCCACGACGCTCTGCTTGCAGCTGCACCAGCTTACTGCTCCACCATTCAACATATACACGTATCCGGTTTGTGACTTAGAGTCATCCAGATCTGTGTCGAAGCTAGCGTCGACGTAACCCTTTACGGCGAGCTCTTCGTCACCTCCATAAATGAGAAACATGTCCTTTGTCCTTTTCAGGTACTTCAGGATATTCTTGACCGCTGTCCAGTGTTCCTTGCCGGGATTACTTTGGTACCTTCCTACCAAACTTACGGCAAGGTTTACATCAGGTCTGGTACACAGCATGGCATACATAATAGATCCTATGGCTGAAGCATAGGGGATGACACTCATCTCTTCTTATCTTTTGCCGTGGTCGGGCATTGAGCCGAGCTCAATCTCACACCTTGCAATACAGGCAAGAACCCCTTCTTGGACTGATCCATTTTGAACTTCTTCAAAATCTTATCAAGGTATGTGCTTTGTGAAAGACCTATGAGGCGTCTCGATCTATCTCTATAGATCTTGATGCCTAATATGTAAGCAGCTTCTCCAAGGTCCTTCATTGAAAAACACTTATTCAAGTAGGCCTTAATGCTGTCCAAAAGTTCTATATCATTTCCCATCAAAAGTATGTCATCTACATATAATATGAGAAATGCTACAGAGCTCCCACTCACTTTCTTGTAAACGCAGGCTTCTCCATAAGTCTGCATAAACCCAAACGCTTTGATCATCTCATCAAAGGAATGTTCCAACTCCGAGATGCTTGCACCAGCCCATAAATGGATCGCTGGAGCTTGCATACTTTGTTAGCATTCTTAGGATCGACAAAACCCTCCGGCTGCATCATATACAGTTCTTCCTTAAGATGCCCGTTAAGGAATGCCGTTTTGACGTCCATCTGCCATATCTCATAATCATAGTATGCGGCAATTGCTAACATGATTCGGATGGACTTAAGCTTCGCTACGGGAGAGAAAGTCTCATCGTAGTCAATCCCTTGAACTTGCCGATAACCCTTAGCGACAAGTCGAGCTTTATAGATGGTGACATTACCATCCGCGTCCGTCTTCTTCTTAAAGATCCATTTGTTTTCTATCGCTCGCCGATCATCGGGCAAGTCAGTCAAAGTCCATACTTTGTTTTCATACATGGATTCTATCTCGGATTTCATGGCTTCTAGCCATTTGTTGGAATCTGGGCCCGTCCATTGCTTCTTCATAGTTCGAAGGTTCACCGTTGTCCAACAACATGATTTCCAGGACAGGGTTGCCATACCACTCTGGTGCGGAACGTGTCCTTGTGGACCTACGAAGTTCAGTAGCAACTTGATCCGAAGTACCTTGATCATCATCATTATTTTCCTCTTCAGTTGGTGTAGGCATCACAGGAACATTTTCCTGAGCTGCACTACTATCCCGTTCAAGAGGTAGTACTTCATCGAGTTCTACTTTCCTCCCACTTAGTTCTTTCGAGAGAAACTCTTTTTCCAGAAAGGATCCGTTCTTGGCAACAAAGATCTTGCCCTCGGATCTTAAGTAGAAGGTATACCCAATGGTTTCTTTAGGGTATCCTATGAAGACGCATTTTTCCGACTTGGGTTCGAGCTTTTCAGGTTGAAGTTTCTTGACATAAGCATCGCATCCCCAAACTTTTAGAAACGACAGCTTAGGTTTCTTCCCAAACCATAATTCATACGGTGTCGTCTCAACGGATTTAGACGGTGCCCTATTTAAAGTGAATGTAGCTGTCTCTAGAGCGTATCCCCAAAATGATAGCGGTAAATCGGTAAGAGACATCATAGATCGCACCATATCCAATAGAGTGCGATTACGACGTTCGGACACACCGTTACGCTGAGGTGTTCCAGGCGGCGTGAGTTGTGAAACGATTCCACATTTCTTAAGTGTGTACCAAATTCGTGACTTAAATATTCTCCTCCACGATCCGATCATAAGAATTTATCTTTCGGTCACGTTGATTCTCTACTTCATTCTGAAATTCCTTGAACTTTTCAAAGGTCTCAGACTTGTGTTTCATCAAGTAGACATACCCATATCTACTCAAGTCATCAGTGAGAGTGAGAACATAACGATATCCTCCGCGAGCCTCAACACTCATTGGACCGCACACATCGGTATGTATGATTTCCAACAAGTTGGTTGCTCGCTCCATTGTTCCGGAGAACGGAGTCTTGGTCATTTTGCCCATGAGGCATGGTTCGCATGTGTCAAATGATTCATAATCGAGAGACTCTAAAAGTCCATCAGCATGGAGCTTCTTCATGCGCTTGACACCAATGTGACCAAGGCGGCAGTGCCACAAGTATGTGGGACTATCGTTATCAACTTTACATCTTTTGGTATTCACGCTATGAATATGTGTAACATTACGTTCGAGATTCATTAAGAATAAACCATTGACCATCGGGGCATGACCATAAAACATATCTCTCATATAAATAGAACAACCATTATTCTCGGATTTAAATGAGTAGCCATCTCGTATTAAACGAGATCCAGATACAATGTTCATGCTCAAACTTGGCACTAAATAACAATTATTGAGGTTCAAAACTAATCCCGTAGGTAAATGTAGAGGTAGCGTGCCGACGGCGATCACATCGACCTTGGAACCATTCCCGACGCGCATCGTCACCTCGTCCTTCGCCAGTCTCCGCTTATTCCGCAGCTCCTGCTGTGAGTTACAAATATGAGCAACGGCACCGGTATCAAATACCCAGGAGTTACTACGAGTACTGGTAAGGTACACATCAATTACATGTATATCAAATATACCTTTAGTGTTGCCGGCCTTCTTGTCTGCTAAGTATTTGGGGCAGTTCCGCTTCCAGTGACCCTTCCCCTTGCAATAAAAGCACTCAGTTTCAGGCTTGGGTCCATTCTTTGACTTCTTCCCGGCAACTGGCTTACCGGGCGCGGCAACATCTTTGCCGTCCTTCTTGAAGTTCTTCTTACCCTTGCCCTTCTTGAACTTAGTGGTCTTATTGACCATCAACACTTGATGTTCTTTCTTGATTTCAACCTCTGCTGACTTCAGCATTGAAAATACTTCAGGAATGGTCTTCACCATCCCCTGCATATTGTAGTTCATCACAAAGCTCTTGTAGCTTGGTGGGAGCGACTGAAGGATTCTGTCAATGACCGCCTCATCCGGGAGGTTAATGTCCAGCTGGGACAGGCGGTTGTGCAACCCAGACATTTTGAGTATGTGCTCACTGACAGAACTATTTTCCTCCATCTTACAACTATAGAACTTGTCGGAGACTTCATATCTCTCGACCCGGGCATGAGCTTGGAAAACTAGTTTCAGCTCCTCGAACATCTCATATGCTCCGTGTTGCTCAAAACGCTTTTGGAGCCCCGGTTCTAAGCTGTAAAGCATGCCGCACTGAACGAGGGAGTAATCATCAGCACGAGACTGCCAAGCATTCATAATGTCTTGGTTCTCTGGGATGGGAGCGTCACCTAGCGGTCCTTCTAGGACATATTGTTTCCTGGCAGCTATGAGGATGATCCTCAGGTTCCGGACCCAGTCCGTATAGTTGTTGCCATCATCTTTCAGCTTGGTTTTCTCTAGGAACGCGTTGAAGTTCATGTTGACATGAGCGTTGGCCATTTGATCTACAAGACATATTTTGCAAAAAGTTTTAGACTAAGTTCATGATAATTAAGTTCATCTAATCAAATTATTTTAATGAACTCCCACTCAGATTAGACATCCCTCTAGTCATCTAAGTGTTACACGATCCGAGTCGACTAGGCCGTGTCCGATCATCACGTGAGACGGACTAGTCATCGTCGGTGAACATCTCCATGTTGATCGTATCTTCCATACGACTCATGTTCGACCTTTCGGTCTCTTGTGTTCCGAGGCCATGTCTGTACATGCTAGGCTCGTCAAGTTAACCCTAAGTGTTCTGCATGTGTAAATCTGTCTTACACCCGTTGTATGTGAACGTAAGGATCTATCACACCCGATCATCACGTGGTGCTTCGAAACGACGAACTTTAGCAACGGTGCACAGTTAGGGGGAACACTTTCTTGAAATTATTATAAGGGATCATCTTATTTACTACCGTCGTTCTAAGTAAACAAGATGCATAAACATAATAAACATCACATGCAATTATATAATAGTGACATGATATGGCCAATATCATATAGCTCCTTCGATCTCCATCTTCGGGGCTCCATGATCATCTTCGTCACCGGCATGACACCATGATCTCCATCATCATGATCTCCATCATCGTGTCTTCATGAAGTTGTCACGCCAACGACTACTTCTACTTCTATGGCTAACGCGTTTAGCAATAAAGTAAAGTAATTTACATGGCGTTCTTCAATGACACGCAGGTCATACAAAAATAAAGACAACTCCTATGGCTCCTGCCGGTTGTCATACTCATCGACATGCAAGTCGTGATTCCTATTACAAGAACATGATCTCATACATCACAATATATCATTCATCATTCATCACAACTTCTGGCCATATCACATCACATGACAATTGCTGCAAAAACAAGTCAGACGTCCTCTAATTGTTGTTGCATCTTTTACGTGGCTGCAATTGGGTTCTAGCAAGAACGTTTTCTTACCTACGAATAACCACAATGTGATCTTGTCAACTTCTATTTACCCTTCATAAGGACCCTTTTCATCGAGTCCGCTTCAACTAAAGTGGGAGAGACAGACACCCGCCAGCCACCTTATGCAACTAGTGCATGTCAGTCGGTGGAACCGGTCTCACGTAAGCGTACGTGTAAGGTTGGTCCGGGCCGCTTCATCCCACAATACCACTGAAGCAAGATAAGACTAGTAGCAACAAGCAAGTTGACAAGATCTACACCCACAACAAAATTGTGTTCTACTCGTGCAATAGAGAACTACGCATAGACCTAGCTCTTGATGCCACTGTTGGGGAACGTTGCAGAAATTAAAAAAATTCCGACGGTTTCACCAAGATCCATCTATGAGTTCATCTAAGCAAAGAGTCAAGGGAGTGAGTTTGCATCTACATACCACTTGTAGATCGCGTGCGGAAGCGTTCGAGGGAACGATGATGATGGAGTCGTACTCGGCGTGATTCAGATCACCGATGACCAAGTGCCGAACGGACAGCACCTCCGCGTTCAACACACATACGGAACGGACGACGTCTCCTACGTCTTGATCCAGCAAGGAGGAAGGAGAGGTTGAGGAAGACAGCTCCAACGGCAGCACGACGGCGTGGTGTTGGTGGAGAAGCAGTACTCCGGCAGGGCTTCGCCAAGCTCGTGACGGAGGAGGAGAGGTGTTGGGGAGGGGAGGGGCTGCGCCTTGGTTGTGTCTTGCAGCCCTCCCCTCAACCCTCTATTTATAGGGGAAGGGGCAAGGGGGGCCGGCCCCTCTAGATGGGATCTAGAGGGGGCGCGGCGGCCAGGGAGGGGGGACTTGCCCCCCAAGCAAAGGGGGCGCCCCCTCTAGGGTTCCCCCCAACCCTAGCCGCATGGGCCCAAGGGGGGGGGCGCCCAGCCCTCCAGGGGCTGGCTCCTGCCCCACGCAGCCCATGTGGCCCCCAGGAGGGGTGGCCCCTCCCGGTGGACCCCCGGAACCCTTCCGGTAGCCCCGGTACAATACCGATATGCCCCCGAAACCTTTCCGGTGTCCGCATGACAACTTCCCATATATACATCTTTACCTCCGGACCCTTCCGGAACTCCTCGTGACGTCCGGGATCTCATCCGGGACTCCGAACAACATTCGGTAATCACATACAAGTCTTCCTAATAACCCTAGCGTCACCGAACCTTAAGTGTGTAGACCCTACGGGTTCGGGAGACACGCAGACATGACCGAGACGGCTCTCAGGTCAATAACCAACAGCGGGATCTGGATACCCATGTTGGCTCCCACATGCTCCTCGATGATGTCATCGGATGAACCACGATGTCGAGGATTCGATCAACCCCGTATACTATTCCCTTTGTCAATCGGTACGTTACAAGCCCGAGACTCGATCGTCGGTATCCCAATACCTCGTTCAGTCTCGTTACCGGCAAGTCACTTTACTCGTACCGTAATGCATGATCCCGTGACCAAACACTTGGTCACTTTGAGCTCATTATGATGATGCATTACCGAGTGGGCCCAGAGATACCTCTCCGTCATACGGAGTGACAAATCCCAGTCTCGATCCGTGTCAACCCAACAGACACTTTCGGAGATACCTGTAGTGCACCTTTATAGTCACCCAGTTACGTTGTGACGTTTGGTACACCCAAAGCACTCCTACGGTATCCGGGAGTTACACGATCTCATGGTCTAAGGAAGAGATACTTGACATTGGAAAAGCTCTAGCAAAACGAACTACACGATCTTGTGCTATGCTTAGGATTGGGTCTTGTCCATCACATCATTCTCCTAATGATGTGATCCCGTTGTCAACGACATCTAATGTCCATAGTCAGGAAACCATGACTATCTATTGACCAACGAGCTAGTCAACTAGAGGCTCACTAGGGACGTATTGAGGTCTATGTATTCACACGTGTATTATGATTTCCTGATAATACAATTATAGCATGAATAAAAGACAATCATCATGAACAAGGAAATATAATAATGCTTTTATTATCGCCTCTAGGGCATATTTCCAACAAAAGGTTCCCTTATTGTGATGAAAGGTGACTTAAGTTCGACCAATGGTCTTTATTACCTTCGAAGTTCTACAGTTCCAGGGAACGGTACTCTAGTTGTTTCAAAGAATTCTGATTGTGATGCTGCTAACCTTTGGCATATGCGTCTTGGACATATGAGTGAACTTGGTTTAGCAGAGTTAAATAAGAGAGGTCTTCTTGATGGATATGAACCTGGTAAATTGAAATTTTGTGAGGATTGCATTTTCGGCAAGCACAAGAGGGTGAAGTTCAATACTTCGACCCATACAACTGAAGGTATTCTTTATTATGTGCATTCTTATTTATGGGGACCATCTCGCAAGAAGTCATTAGGTGGTGCAAGTTACATGCTGACTATTATTGATGATTATTCGAGAAAAGTTTGGCCTTATTTCTTGAAGCATAAATATGAAGCATTCTCAGCTTTTAAGGAGTGGAAGATTATGATTGAAAGACAAACTGAAAAGAAGGTAAAGATACTTCACACTGATAATGGTATGGAATTCTGTTCTAAGCAATGTAAAAATTATTGCAAGTCTGAAGGCATTGTCAGACACTACACCGTTCCTTATACTCCTCAACAAATCGGTGTTGCTGAGCGTATGAACAGGACCATTATTTCCAGAGCCCGTTGCATGTTGTCCAATGCAGGTTTGCATAGGCGTTTTTGGGCTGAGGCCGCTTCCACTGCTTGTTATCTCATTAACCGTTCATCATCTATTGCTCTTAATAAGAAAACTCCAATTGAGATATGGTCTGGTTCACCTAGTGATTATTCACAGTTGAGAGTTTTTGGTTGCACTGCTTATGCTCATGTTGATAATGGAAAGTTGGAGCCTAGGGCTGTTAAGTGTATCTTTCTTGGTTATAAGTCTGGTGTTAAAGGTTTTAAATTGTGGAATCCTGAAACCCAGAAGGTTGTTATTAGCAGAAATGTTATCTTTAATGAATCTGCTATGTTACATGATGTTTCATCTACTAATGTTCCCGTTGAGAGTGAACATCAGCCTATTGTTCAGGAGCCTACTGTTCAGGTGGAGCATGTTATTGATTCAGGTGATACATCTGGTAATGAAATTGTTGATGCACATGATGAACCCGTCGTTAATGATGATCATGTCACTCCCACTCCAAATCAGCCTATTGTTCCACCCAGTTGGAATCTTGCACGTGACAGAGTTAGACGGGGTATTAATAAACCTGACAGGTTAATTGAAGAGTGCAATATTGTTTCTTTTGCTTTATCTGTTGCAGAAGAAATTGAAGGTAATGCTGAGCCTTCTTCATATTCCGAGGCTATTATTTCTGGTGATAGTAATAAGTGGATGACCGCTATGCATGATGAGATGGAATCACTTGAAAAGAATGGCACTTGGGATTTAGTAAAATTGCCTAGAGAGAAGAAACCTATTCATTGCAAGTGGGTTTTCAAGAGGAAAGAAGGTGTTTCTCCTAATGATGAGACAAGATATAAAGCAAGGTTAGTTGCTAAAGGTTATAGCCAGATTCCAGGTATTGACTATAACGAAGTCTTTTCTCCTGTTGTGAAGCATAGCTCTATTCGCACTTTACTCAGTATTGTTGCCATGCATGATCTTGAGCTTGAACAATTGGATGTTAAAACTGCATTTTACATGGAGAATTAGAAGAGGATATTTATATGGAACAACCTGAAGGTTTTGTTATTCCTGGAAAAGAAAAGCTTGTCTGCAAGTTAAAGAAATCTCTTTATGGATTGAAGCAATCCCCTAGACAGTGGTACAAGAGATTTGACACCTTTATGCTCTCTCAAGGTTTCAAAAGGTCTAATTATGATAGTTGTGTTTATTTGAAAACTGTCAATGGTTCAACTATTTATTTGCTCCTTATGTTGATGATATGCTTATTGCTGCAAAGAGTATGTCAGAGATTAATGAACTAAAGAAGCAATTGAGTAATGAATTTGAGATGAAGGATTTGGGTGCAGCAAAGAAAATTCTTGGCATGGAAATATCCAGAGATAGACCGTCTGGAAAAGTATATCTAAGTCAGAAGGGATATATTGATAAAGTTCTTCGTCGTTTTAATATGCATAATGCCAAGCCGGTGAGTACACCGTTAGCTGCACACTTCAAATTATCATCAGCTTTATGTCCTAAGTCAGATGCAGATATTGAGTACATGTCTAGAGTTCCCTATTCAAGTGCAGTTGGTTCACTTATGTATGCCATGGTTTGTTCTCGTCCTGACTTATCATATGCATTGAGTGTTGTCAGTAGATACATGGCTAATCCTGGAAAAGAGCATTGGAAAGCAGTTCAGTGGATTTTCAGATACCTGCGTGGTACTTCTAATGCTTATTTACAGTTTGGGAAAACTAGAGATGGACTTGTTGGTTTTGTTGATTCTGATTTTGCTGGTGATTTGGATAAGAGAAGATCACTCACAGGTTATGTTTTCACCATTGGTGGTTGTGCTGTGAGTTGGAGAGCAACTTTGCAGTCTATTGTGGCTTGTTTCACTACCGATGCCGAGTATATGGCTATTTCTGAGGCATGCAAAGAAGCTATCTGGTTGAGAGGTCTATACACTGAGCTTTGTGGAGATTCATCTTGCCCTACCGTATTTAGTGACAGTCAAAGTGCTATATATCTTACAAAGAATCCAATGTATCATGAGAGGACAAAGCACATTGATGTTAGATTTCACTATATTCGAGATGTTGTTGCTGAAGGTGATTTGAAGGTATGCAAGATAAGTACTCATGATAATCCTGCTGATATGATGACAAAGCCAGTTCCTACCAATAAGTTTGAGCTTTGCTCAGGCTTAGTTGGTATTTCTCACTAGTCCGATGGACTTTGACGCACAAGGTTTATGCTGATTTGGATGGAGTTATTCACTTTCTTCGACTACTGGAGGGAATTTGGATCAAGGTGGAGATTGTTAAATTATGATCTAAATTCTAGTATCATGTTGGACTAGACGTAGTACAACCGGTTGGGCCTTTGCGTTAACGTCGACGCGTACGAGTACAACTTGTTTACTTGTCCTCCAAGGACTCTCATGTATTGCCCTCTTATATACCCCATGTAGTCGCACCTTAGACGGCCTGTCGTCTCGTGCTTGTAATACTCCTCCTCATAGTGATTGCGCCTTCGTGTGTCCGTGGTTTTCTCCCGCAAGGGTTTCCACGTAAAAATCCGTGTCTCTTTGTCTCGTTTATTCTCGTTATTATCTAACAGAATCGCCGCTTGGTTAAAGCCACTGGGCTGTATTGAATCACTGGACTTCTACGTTGAGCCGCCCCGGGGAGTTGCGGGTGTCTTGTTGTGTGAGGAGCTGGAGGACAAATTTTGCCATACTATGATGGCATTATGACACAGCTCCTGAAGGATATATCCACGGCGGCAGACTTGTCAGTACACACAGCTGCAACTGATGACGAAATGCTTGACTAAGAAATGGCATCTTGGAGGATAACTCTGGACAGGAGTCTAAACTGCCATTGAACTTAATGGAGAATATCCATAGACACTACATACAGACCATCTGATGTCCGACCAAGACAGGTGATGTCCATATAAGTCTATTTTATTAGCACATATTGTTTTTTCCAAGGACAATTACTCTGGTCCGCAATATGTTTTGTGCAGGACAATGATTCATGATAAAGGTGGTGTTGTGTTGTGCCTATGGAGTATGCGTTAGCATCATCATGCACTGTCATCCGCGTCTGCTTGCTGTTGAACGGGTGTGCACAAGCCGCCGCCCGTGCAGCTTGATCTACTTCAACTCGCTGGGACCACACCCGCGATTGACTCGCCCGTCCGCACCGGCTTACAACGCCGTGGTTGACTCTTTTGTCCATGCCCACGGCTCACTCACCCGCGTCCATGCCGCCTCTGATGCTGCGGTCGTCTTTGTCATCCGCCCCCGCGGTCTGGTCTACATGAGCACATTGGAACTACACCTGTCTACACGAGCTGTTTAAATGAGTGCATGCAAGTCGCTGCTCTTGCAACCCTGTTTATTCCAACAACTCTTGAGCAAATGATATATTATCAGGTATTGCCTGCGCCGGATGATTCAATGGGCAGACACATCAGTTGCCGCCACTGCAGCTTGGTTAACTTCAACAACCAGCTGGGATGAATCACTGGCCGGATTACTGACACAAATCATACATGGTCATTTATAACCCGCCGAACTTCAATGTGTTCCAGTGTTCCGATGTTCAACAATATGTCGGTTTATATCACGCCCAAGTATGAAGAATCTCAAGCCAACTCCTCGAGTCGTCTTAAGACTCGGGAGCTACAATGACATGACTCAACAAATCTTGCCAGTTTCAGCAAATTCAAGAACCCCAGGTCATTGGAGGGAAAGATAACCCGGTCCTGGAGGCTACTGCTATATTGATGAAGATTTAAAGGCCGTCAGAAAATTTCCGTCTTAAAAAGTATATGACGGTTACAAAATCCCGGCTCAATGAAGAAGTTCCGGGTCATCAGAAAGGATTCCGGTTCAAAATTCGGTTCAAGACACATCTCTGTCTCATAAAGCGTTGAAGCTCTCAAATATCCGGTTTAAAAATCTGGCTCAAGGGAAGTCAGTCTCACTGAAGCTCTCCAAATATCCGGTTTACAATCCGATTCAAGGGAAATTTATCTATCACGAAGCATTGAAGCTCTCAAATCCGGTTCAAAATCCGGTTCAAGGGGAAATCTGTCTCCCAAAAATCTCTGAAGCTGTCAATATCCGGTTCAAAATCCCGGTTCAAGAAGAATTTATCTCATGCAATAAGTTAAAGGTTGCCGAAGAGGACCAGCTGCCCTGATGCGCGGTTCAAACATGGGTATCCTACCTATGGGCTCATCTTTATATGATCACTTGGGGGCTTCCTGTTCAAACATAGCTGTATTCACCAAAGAGAACATGGAGTTATTACCCTCTTGATGCAGCTGTCAAGCCAATATTATCATATGAGCACAGCTCTGGTTACTTCGGTAATCCTGCTATCAAGCCAATATTATCATAAGGGGCCAAAGAGAGTTTGTCGCACAACACAACTCAAACATGGGCACCCGACGAGCACAGCTCAGAAATATATCACATGGGGGCTTCTACTTATAAAGCGGAGTTCCGATTATCCATTAAACCGGCTTATAAATCCACAACAAATCTTGGGGGCTTCACACCCAAGGGGCCAAAGAGAGTCTGTTGCGAAGCACAGCTCAAACATAGGCACCCACTGAGCACAACTCAAAATGTTACCTGGGGGCTCTTTGTGCACAACAACAAAGAGTTTTTAAGGACCCTTGTAATAGGCTATCAAGCCAGGCTTGGAAGCCAGGTGTATTCACCTAAAACCCCGGGTTAACCTGCCTTCATCAAGTCAGTCACTCCGCCCAGGTAATCTTGGTATGACCCGCCGAACGTTTGACAAGTCAATCTTATATAGACCCTGAACTTGTCAAAGTTAAAATGACGATTGGTTAATGTGAGGTCCATCTTAAAAGGCTTTGTAAATGGTTTAACTCAGTGGCCTGGCAGCCCATGAAAAGCCTCAAATTTGGGCCTGGCAGCCCTTGAAAAGCCTCGACTACAAGTGTTCATTTGCTTTTATTTGTCAAAGTCTTTTCTCCTTTGATAATATTTTATGGTAAACCGGCGTCTATTGACACGGCCTGACTTTAAGTCGTCAATATAACCCGGTGTTTGTTAACCCGGCTTAGCTTTCAACTATAAGTTATTAGTACACAACCAATTATAAACCGGTGTTTGTTAACCCGGCCTGGTTTGACTATAAGTCTCTAGGACGACCATCCGGTGTTTATTATAACCCGGCATGGCTTCAGTATGAACCAGCAAAGCATGGTGAGGAGTTATCAGCACTCTAGATTTGGGTTATCGCCCTTACTACAAAAAGTTGGTAAACCAACGATGTGATTCAATGTCACAGGTATGATATATTTCATATTTGATTATTCTTAAGTGCAGCCTTGGTTATAAAGCCGGGTTATATGTTGGGCATTATGACCCGTCCGGCGGTAAACCGCCAGGACACTTTGAAAGATCGTGGATGTCGCCTAGAGGGGGGGGTGAATAGGCATTTTAAAATAATTACGGTTTAGGCTTGAACAAATGGGGAATAAACCTAGCGGTTAATTTGTCAAGCACAAAACCTAAAAAAACTAGGCTCACCTATGTGCACCAACAACTTATGCTAAGCAATATAAGCAACTATGTGATAGCAAGATATATGACAAAGAACAATATGGCTATCACAAAGTAAAGTGCATAAGTAAAGTGCTCGGGTAAGAGATAACCGAGGCACGTGGAGACGACGATGTATCCCGAAGTTCACACCCTTGCGGATGCTAATCTCCGTTTGGAGCGGTGTGGAGGCACAATGCTCCCCAAGAAGCCACTAGGGCCACCGTAATCTCCTCGCGCCCTTGCACAATGCAAGATGTCGTGATTCCACTAAGGGACCATTGAGGGCGGTCACCGAACCCGTAAAAATGGCGACCCTTGGGGCGGTCACCGAACCCGTACACTTTGGCAACCCTTGGGGGCGGTCACCGGTACCCGTCAATTTGCTCGGGGCGATCTCCACAACCTAATTGGAGACCCCAATGCTTGTCCAGAGCTTTACACCACAATGATTGAGCTCCGAACACCACCAACCGTCTAGGGCACCCAAGCACCCAAGAGGAACAAGCTCAAGGGCACCAAGCACCCAAGAGTAATAAGCTTCTCAACTTGTAACTTCCACGTATCACGTGGAGAACTCAAACCGATGCACCAAATGCAATGGCAAGGGCACACGGAGTGCCCAAGTCCTTCTCTCCCAAATCCCACCAAAGCAACTAATGCTAGGGAGGAAAATGAGAGGAAGAACGAAAGAAGAACACGAAGAACTCCAAGATCTAGATCCAAGGGGTTCCCCTCACTTAGAGGAGAAAGTGATTGGTGGAAACGTGGATCTAGATCTCCTCTCTCTTTTCCCTCAAGAACTAGCAAGAATCATTGAAGGGATTGAGAGTTAGCAAGCTCGAAGAAGGTCAACAATGGGGGAAGAACACGAGCTCAAAGGATTAGGTTCATTGGGGAAGAAGACCCCCTTTTATAGGACCTCCCGAATCCAACTGTTATGTGCTCAGGTCGTGCACAAGCGGTACTACCGCTTGGAGGAGCGGTACTACCGCTTAGCACGGTCAAAACAGCCCAACGAGAGAGAAAACACGAGTTTTTGGTCCGGAGCGGTACTACCGCTTAGGAGCCACGGTAGTACTGCTCTGGAGCGGTACTACCGCTCAGGAGCCGTGGTAGTACCGCTCTGGAGCGGTAGTAAAAAATTACATCGGCTCTAGTCGCGGTAGTACCGCTGCAGCCTTTACCAAAACAGCCACAACTTTTGCAAACGGACTCCGAATTCAACAAAACCCAGTTTGTTGGAAAGCTAACGACATGGGCTAACACAATATTGATAGAAATATCAAGAATAAGCAAATGAGAAAAGTCTCATAAGAAAATGGTGAGAACCCTTCATCGGATAAGACCGGTAAA
This sequence comes from Triticum aestivum, assembly GCF_018294505.1. Taxonomy (NCBI): domain Eukaryota; kingdom Viridiplantae; phylum Streptophyta; class Magnoliopsida; order Poales; family Poaceae; genus Triticum; species Triticum aestivum. Next base: position 494,397,109 of record NC_057804.1, read on the forward strand.
ACCTCCAACACCGAAAACATCATAGAAGACGCATGCAAACTCTGTTTTCGATGAACTCAAGCTTGTCATCAAGATGACCATAAGCTCTAAGACTCACAAAGATAACCAAACAAGAACCAAGAAACATGATGCAAGGATGCAATGGTTTCAGCTCTCTACTAACGATACGATCAAGCTACCAACTTGAGAGCCCCCCTTGATAGTACGGCAAACGATCCTATAACTCGGTCTCCCAACTACCACCACAAGACCGGTAAAATAGAAAACCTATCAAGGAAAAACCTTTGCCTTGCACATGGTCCACTTGAGCTAGATGAAGACGATCTTGACTCCCTCAAGTTGGACCACCTTTCTTGATTGCGTTGGCTCGATGAAGACTAGATGATTGCTCCCCCATAGTTCACTATGGGTGAGCCACTCTTCGGCACATCTTCACAAGTCCATTGACACCACAATGGATGGCAAGATTCAAGCACTTGATCTCTTCGTGATGCTCCACTCGAACTTGCACACGGCAATCTTGATGACGATCACCACTTGATGTCATCCTTTCCATGGGTTGTATGATATCTTCCTCTTGACGCAAGCCCATGGATACGTACCTAACCCCACATACAACTCTCACATAGACCATGGGTTAGTACATAAAGTGCAATGGACAATGCTTACCATACCATGGGATCACTTGATCCCTCTCGGTACATCTTCTATGCTTTGTGAGTTGATCAACTTGATTCACTCTTGACTTAGTCTTGATCAACCTTGAATCTTTGCAACTCTCTTCATTTGGATGATGTCTTGAAGGTAAACATGAATGATCACACAACCTTATTCTTCAAGACATGCTTGCAATAAGCTCAACACTCATATGACCAATCTTTGGATAATTCCTTAATAGCACATTGGTCATCACAAACTCTCATTGAAACCAACAAATGGACTCCAAGAAAAGCCTATGGGCAAACCCTTCAAATATAACTCAAGGCAACCATTAGTCCATAGAGATTGTCATCAATTACCAAAACCACACATGGGGGCACCACATGTCCTTTCAATCTCCGCCATTTTGGTAATTGATGACAATCACTTTCAAGAGAGTTTATACAAGGAATTATGCATCACCATTCAATGCACCAACCAATAATGCATGTGTATGAGATGCAAATGCTATGGAAACAAAACCCAAAGCTACTCCACAAAACTCTCTGAAACTTCTCCCCCATTGGCATCGATTGCCAAAATGGGCGAAAATCTTAGAAGGCCAATATAAATTGTGGTACTCCATAAATTGTATTTCTCAACAAGATAGTGGAATGCAATACACATATCCAACTACCAATACTTGGAGGAAGACAAACTATATTGATGCCCAAAGATTGCAATAGAAAGATATGCCACAAAGACATAACAAAGAGAGACACAAGCAATCAGAAGATACCAATTGAAGCAAGCAATCAACGGATATCAATTGAACCAACTAGACCAATGATCCTACATGCCACAAGAATAAAGATATTATGAAAAGCGCAAAGGAGTGTTCTAAAGAAACTAGAGAAGCTCCCCATGATTTGTGCACACATAAGAATTTTTGTATTTGAATACAAAGTGCACAAAATAGGATCATAGCTCCCCCAGAATCACTAGAAACTCACATCTAGTGCAAGTGAGCATATAGGAAACAAAGCCTAGCGCTTGCAACAAGCACATGGTTGAGCAACATATAAAAGAGGCAACTTAAGAATAGGCTCAACCAAAATGATGTGTGTGAGTCATGGTGAAGCACTTGAGAAGACTAAGATTAGGATGAGCATTAAGCATCAACATAGTCTTGAAAGAATGAGGCACACGGTGCAAGGCCTATCATTCCCACACACAACTGGCAAATGGGTTCACAAGCTTACTAATAAGCAAAAGAGAACCTATGCTTGTGACAACCCGTGGTGAAGGATACCAATTAAGATGGCAAAAACCTCGTAAAGATAAGCAAGAGGAAAATAATCTTCACCACACAAGAGTGCAACAAGATGCAACGATAGAGGACACGCACTCAAGGCACAAGCTTTCACGGAGCCACCAAAGAAATAACATAAGAAAGACAAGGTGGACGTGAAAGAAAGGATATCAACTAGAGATGTAATTTCTCTCAAGTGTATAAGGTTCTATGTAGACGAAATCATGATGATATATATATCTACAAAGAAGGATGTACACCCGAAATAGTTACAACACGAAGGAACAAGATATCCACAAGGAAGTCATAAATATACCAATAAGATAATTTGCTTGAAAGCATAGCACTTGGCTAGATATGGTCTTATTGTATATAAATGAAGTCCAAACACACATCCATCAAAGGCATCACAACTAGCAACAAGAGATCATCGTTGGGATGCTTTGAGAAAGGAAACAAGTATCACAAGATATGAAATGAATATCATGCTAAGATGCAACCTACACAAGGTTGAATGCAAGAGGAGAAAGCATGAATAGATACTTTTTACCGAGATATCATTGGAAGGATGTAGTAGATACCAATTGAAGGTAGATAGTAGTTCATTGATCATCCTAGCTTGACTCCAATATGCACATGGTGACAACACCTTCCTTGTGAGTGAGCCGAGCATCCAATGCATCTCCAAATGTTCCTAGAAGAACAACACAAACTAAACGGTACCCAAACTCATTGGGACCAAATAGTTAGAAACACCAATACATAGGACAAACTCCACATAAATATGTGCATATAGATATGAAAATGAATTTCATGCACATCTCATCCAAATTGAGACTAGGTGGAGTTTCCCCTATATATTGAGTCAAAGAAAGAAAGCATGCCAAATGAAATACATGAAGTAAACATGCATGCTCAAGACTTTCAAAACCCGAAACCAAAAACAAAGAAATGCCAAGTGAAAAGGATACCAAATGGAGAAATCATCACTTGGAAGATATCATTAAAGATACATCAAGGAATGAGATATCCATTGATACACACTAAACTGAAGATGTCAAACTCCCAAAGAGAGGATGGTTCCAAACAAACCAAGGCTCTCAACAAAGTTTCATGATGGCACAAAGTACCAAAAAGAAATGGCTTGCCTTCCACCAAAACACACTTGATAAGGATCACAAGAAGAGTGTTCTAAAGAAAATAGGATAGCTCCCCCACGAGTTGTGCATTATATAGGATTTGCATTTGAATACAAAATGCACAAGGTGGGATCACCACTTTCACTATATCTAGAAAACACTAGACAAGAACAAGAAATAAACAAGATCCACAAGTGGTAGGGAAGACAACGGGAGTTGACACAAACCTTGGCAAGAGAAAAAGGCAAATAAAACAAAAGCCAATGTAAAGATGATCAATTAAATTCTACCACACATAAGTGATTACCAATTGTCAAAAGACAAGAAGTATTTGGAAATAATTCCCGGTGGTAGATAGCAAGGATATCCGACATCATCTTCACTCCAAACAAAAAGCAAATTGCAACTTGTAGAGCTAACATGCCACCTAGGAACAAGATAATTTACAATATCAATTCTAGGTGACAATATCTCAAATGTACACATTTTCTAGGCTTGTCATATGCACTTAGCATATTACTCCCCATAATGTGATACCAATAAGAACTTAACAAGAGGCAATAAGAGGAACAACAAGAGATAATTAATGGACTATTTAGAATTTGAATTTCTCATGAGAGATATACCACCTAGCGACTAGATAATCTTGTAATATCAATACTAGATGGTATTCCTCATGTACACACATTTATAGGATTGTGAGGTGCACAAAGCACATCACTCCCCCAAAATGGGATGTTCCATTAATCTCTCACACGAGCCAACTAGGATACAAACAAGAAGCATAAAGGCTCAACGCACGACACACACGTACATGATGTGCAAACCAACACACACATACTTGATTGCTCAAGATAAGCAAGTTGGAATCACAACATATACAAACACATGCAAGGAACAAAACCAAAACATGCAAGGGGGCAAGTAACTTTCAATGTAAGCAATTTTAAGTACAAGTTACCGCAAGGAGGCACATTGGATATAAGATATAAACTTGATGATTCAATTGACTTGGCTTGAGACAATAAGAGTGATGAAGTCCCCTTAATTCTTCATAATGTAGCCAAGTCTCCAATGCCCTCCAACAACACCTATTGATCAAGTTTGAGCTTGTTGGTCCCCAACCAAGTTGGGTCCTAAGAGGTTAGTCACAATAGGTTTGGCTACCCAAATGGTTCTTTGCTTGACACCACTTTGAGTACCAACAAACTTGGCAAACACATTGCCAACCTTATCCTTACCAAGAGAATAGATATCATCAATAATAATTGGGTTGGATAAGTTACCACTAGTGCATGAAGAAGCGACGTGACCTTTCTCACGACATAAGTAGCAACGTCTACTCTTCACTTTCTTCTCACTTGATTTCTCAATTTGAGAAGCATTAACTTGAGTCTTCTTGGGAAGAGGCCTTTCTTCAACTTGATGTTGAGCATGAGATTGAACTTGTGCCCTCTTCCCTTGTTGCTTGACACTAATGGCCTTCTTCTTCAATGGGCAAGATCTAACATGATGCCCTTCGACTTTGCACTTGAAGCAAACAATCTTGGCCAAATTCTTGACTTGTTCTTGGCCCTTCTTCTTGTTCAACTTGGACTTCTTCTTCTTGTTGGAGTTGAATCCAAGTCCACCTTTGTCATTGGGGGATTTTTGCACACTCAAGATATTGTTGAGTGTGGCCTTCCCTTCATGACACTTTTCCAAGTCTTTCTTCAAAGAAGTGACTTGGGCCTTGAGCTCTTTGATTTCCTCTACATGGTTAGTCTCAACACAAGTACTAGAGGAAGTATAAGCTTCATCGTTAGAGCAACAAGGCAAGGAAAGCAATTCATCACAAGATGTACCAACATTGTGAGTAGATGAATTACAAGGACTAGCACATGGCAATATACTATTTTGACTAGAAGTAGTGCTAGTATCCACATGAGGCTCACTAGATGTTACCTTAGCAATCATGGCCTCATGAGCTATCTTTAGCACACTATGGGATACTAGAAGATCATCATGAGAGCTTGAGAGCTTTTCATGACTTTCTTCCAATTTCCCATAATTGCTAGATAGCACCTCAAGTTGAGCCCGTAGCTCAACATTCTCCTTCAAAATGGATGCTTCACAAGTAATAGAATTAGTAGCACAAGCATCATCATTAACAACAAGAGGAGAAGGCAACTTGGCAAGCTCTTTTAAATAAGAAGCTTCAAGTTGGGCATGAGACTCGGTGAGTTTGATGAGCTCACCCTTGATGACCCTTGAGCCATTTTCGAGGTGCTCAAAATCCTCAAGGAGTCTAGCATGAGAAACTTCAAGCTTAGCATTTTTAGTTTTGAAATCGTTGGCCACCTCAAGAGCTCTATCATGAGATTCCCTCACTCTAGATAATTCTAGAGCAAAAGTCTCCTCAAGAGATTCGGAGGTGGTTTGTTCATGTTCAAGAGCTTGAGATAGCTCCGCGATCTCATTTGCGTAATCACGCCCATGAGCTTCCATTTTCTCAATGGTGACCTCATGCTCCTCTAGATGAGATTCCAACTCCTCAATGTATTTCTTGCCTCAATGGCAATGGACATTATTTCCATGAAGTTGGAACGAGCAATTTTATTTTTATGAAGAGCTTTAAAAATCATTTCCCCCTTAGTTTTTAAGGAGGCAACATTATCATTCTCTTCATCATTATCCTCATCATCATTAGCATCAACATCATCATCAAGAGACATATTGGGGTACAAAGTAGGAGATACCTTTGACGCCTTAGCCATAAGGCAAAAAGCAATAGATGATGATGTAGGATCCCTTGAGGCACCATTAAACACCACATCTTGTTCCATGGAGTGTTGGGTTTCCTCTACATTGTTAGCACAACAATTCGAGGAAATAGATGCATTTTTATCATGGCAACAAGACATAGCAAGCATATCATCATGAGATTTAGTCAAGCAATTTCTACATGATATGCAAGGACTATCAACACAAGCATGTGAAACATTTGGAGTGCTCGAAGTGTTAAAGCCCAAAGAAGGAGCATTGCAATAATATAGTGATGAAGGATCATCCACAATAAGCATACTATCATCATTGCAATGACCAACACTACTCACCATATCATTACCTTGTGGCAAACCACATGTAGGTGAAGTAGAAGAAGTTGAGAAGACTATACGACCGGAGGTGGAGGGAGAACAATCATCCCCACAAATCTTGGACACACCATATTTATCTTGAAGCTTTGTCCACAACTCATGAGCATCCCGGAACGGCATGAGTTGAAATATAACTACATTGCTCAAAGCATCGAAAAGCACATTAGAAGCTTGAGCATTGAGATAAGAGTTTTTCTCATCCTCTAAAGATAATCTTTGGGGATCCTTTGGAGGAGAAAAACCCATATCTACAATTCGCTCTAAATTTGGGTCCATGACCCTAAAGAGATTAAGCATGCGAATTACCCAAACATCAAAATTTGTGCCATCGAAACTAAGAGTGTCAGAGAATCCTAATCCCCTAGTCGACATCTTTACTCTCTAGGCGGTAAAGCCTAATAAAGAGAGACGAGGCTCTGATACCAATTGAAAGATCGAGGATGTCGCCTAGAGGGGGGGTGAATAGGCGTTTTAAAATAATTACGGTTTAGGCTTGAACAAATGCGGAATAAACCTAGCGGTTAATTTGTCAAGCACAAAACCTACAACAACTAGGCTCACCTATGTGCACCAACAACTTATGCTAAGCAAGATAAGCAACTATGTGATAGCAAGATATATGACAAAGAACAATATGGCTATCACAAAGTAAAGTGCATAAGTAAAGGGCTCGGGTAAGAGATAACCGAGGCACGCGGAGACGACGATGTATCCCGAAGTTCACACCCTTGCGGATGCTAATCTCCGTTTGGAGCGGTGTGGAGGCACAATGCTCCCCAAGAAGCCACTAGGGCCACCGTAATCTCCTCACGCCCTCGCACAATGCAAGATGTCGTGATTCCACTAAGGGACCCTTGAGGGCGGTCACCGAACCCGTACAAATGGCGACCCTTGGGGGCGGTCACCGAACCCGTACACTTTGGCAACCCTTGGGGGCGGTCACCGGTACCCGTCAAATTGCTCGGGGCGATCTCCACAACCTAATTGGAGACCCCGACGCTTGCCCGGAGCTTTACACCACAATGATTGAGCTCCGAACACCACCAACCGTCTAGGGCACCAAGGCACCCAAGAGGAACAAGCTCTAGGGGCACCAAGCACCCAAGAGTAATAAGCTTCTCAACTTGTAACTTCCACGTATCACGTGGAGAACTCAAACCGATGCACCAAATGCAATGGCAAGGGCACACGGAGTGCCCAAGTCCTTCTCTCCAAATCCCACCAAAGCAACTAATGCTAGGGAGGAAAATGAGAGGAAGAACGAAAGAAGAACACAAGAACTCCAAGATCTAGATCCAAGGGGTTCCCCTCACGTAGAGGAGAAAGTGATTGGTGGAAACGTGGATCTAGATCTCCTCTCTCTTTTCCCTCAAGAACTAGCAAGAATCATTGGAGGGATTGAGAGTTAGCAAGCTCGAAGAAGGTCAACAATGGGGGAAGAACACGAGCTCAAAGGATTAGGTTCATTGGGGAAGAAGACCCCCTTTTATAGGACCTCCCGAATCCAACCGTTATGTGCTCAGGTCGTGCACAAGCGGTACTACCGCTTGGAGGAGCAGTACTACCGCTTAGCACGGTCAAAGCAGCCCAACGAGAGAGAAAACACGAGTTTTTGGTCCGGAGCGTTACTACCACTTAGGAGCCACGGTAGTATTGCTCTGGAATGGTAGTAAAAAATTACATCTACTCTAGTCGCGGTAGTACCGCTGCAGCCTTTACCAAAACAGCCACAACATTTGCAAACGGACTCCGAATTCAACAAAACCAAGTTTGTTGGAAAGCTAACGACATGGGCTAACACAATATTGATAGAAATATCAAGAATAAGCAAATGAGAAAAGTCTCATAAGAAAATGGTGAGAACCCTTCATCGGATAAGACCGGTAAAACCTCCAACACCGAAAACATCATAGAAGACGCATGCAAACTCTGTTTTCGATGAACTCAAGCTTGTCATCAAGATGACCATAAGCTCTAAGGCTCACAAAGATAACCAAACAAGAACCAAGAAACATGATGCAAGGATGCAATGGTTTGAGCTCTCTACTAACGATACGATCAAGCTACCAACTTGAGAGCCCCCCTTGATAGTACGGCAAACGATCCTATAACTCGGTCTCCCAACTACCACCACAAGACCGGTAAAATAGAAAACCTATCAAGGAAAACCTTTGCCTTGCACATGGTCCACTTTAGCTAGATGAAGACGATCTTGACTCCCTCAAGTTGGACCACCTTTCTTGATTGTGTTGGCTCGATGAAGACTAGATGATTGCTCCCCCATAGTTCACTATGGGTGAGCCACTCTTCGGCACATCTTCACAAGTCCATTGACACCACAATGGATGGCAAGATTCAAGCACTTGATATCTTCGTGATGCTCCACTTGAACTTGCACACGGCAATCTTGATGACGAACACCACTTGATGTCATCTTTCCATGGGTTGTATGATATCTTCCTCTTGACGCAAGCCCATGGATACGTACCTAACCCCACATACAACTCTCACATAGACCATGGGTTAGTACATAAAGTGCAATGGACAATGCTTACCATACCATGGGATCACTTGATCCCTCTCGGTACATCTTCTACGCTTTGTGAGTTGATCAACTTGATTCACTCTTGACTTAGTCTTGATCAACCTTGAATCTTTGCAACTCTCTTCATTTGGATGATGTCTTGAAGGTAAACATGAATGATCACACAACCTTCTTCTTCAAGACATGCTTGCAATAAGCTCAACACTCATATGACCAATCTTTGGATAATTCCTTAATAGCACCTTGGTCATCACAAACTCTCATTGAAACCAACAAATGGACTCCAAGAAAAGCCTATGGGCAAACCCTTCAAATATAACTCAAGGCAACCATTAGTCCATAGAGATTGTCATCAATTACCAAAACCACACATGGGGGCACCACATGTCCTTTCAATCTCCCCCATTTTGGTAATTGATGACAATCACTTTCAAGAGAGTTTATACAAGGAATTATGCATCACCATTCAATGCACCAACCAATAATGCATGCGTATGAGATGCAAATGCTAAGGAAACAAAAACCAAAGCTACTCCACAAAACTCTCTGAAACTTCTCCCCCATTGGCATCGATTGCCAAAATGGGCGAAAATCTTAGAAGGCCAATATAAATTGTGGTCCTCCATAAATTGTGTATTTCTCAACAAGAGAGTGGAATGCAATACACATATCCAACTGCCAATACTTGGAGGAAGACAAACTATATTGATGCCCAAAGATTGCAACAGAAAGATATGCCACAAAGACATAACAAAGAGAGACACAAGCAATCAGAAGATACCAATTGAAGCAAGCAATCAACGGATATCAATTGAACCAACTAGACCAATGATCCTACATGCCACAAGAATAAAGATATTATGAAAAGCGCAAAGGAGTGTTCTAAAGAAACTAGAGAAGCTCCCCATGATTTGTGCACACATAAGAATTTTTGTATTTGAATACAAAGTGCACAAAATAGGATCATAGCTCCCCCAAAATCAATAGAAACTCACATCCAGTGCAAGTGAGCATATAGGAAACAAAGCCTAGCGCTTGCAACAAGCACATGGTTGAGCAACATGTAAAAGAGGCAACTTAAGAATAGGCTCAACCAAAATGATGTGTGTGAGTCATGGCGAAGCACTTGAGAAGACTAAGATTAGGATGAGCATTAAGCATCAACATAGTCTTGAAAGAATGAGGCACACGGTGCAAGGCCTATCATTCCCACACACAACTGGCAAATGGGTTCACAAGCTTACTAATAAGCAAAAGAGAACCTATGCTTGTGACAACCCGTGGTGAAGATAGACGAGGGGAGGCTCATCAAGACGAGGGATACCAATTAAGATGGCAAAAACCTCGTAAAGATAAGCAAGAGGAAAATAATCTTCACCACACAAGAGTGCAACAAGATGCAACGATAGAGGACACGCACTCAAGGCAAAAGCTTTCACGGAGCCACCAAAGAAATAACATAAGAAAGACAAGGTGGACGTGAAAGAAAAGATATCAACTAGAGATGTAATTTCTCTCAAGTGTATAAGGTTCTATGTAGACGAAATCATGATGATATATATATCTACAAAGAAGGATGTACACCCGAAATAGTTACAACACGAAGGAACAAGATATCCACAAGGAAGTCATAAATATACCAATAAGATATTTGCTTGAAAGCATAGCACTTGGCTAGATATGGTCTTATTGTATATAAATGAAGTCCAAACACACATCCATCAAAGGCATCACAACTAGCAACAAGAGATCATCGTTGGGATGCTTTGAGAAAGGAAACAAGTATCACAAGATATGAAATGAATATCATGCCAAGATGCAACCTACACAAGGTTGAATGCAAGAGGAGAAAGCATGAATAGATACTTGTTACCGAGATATCATTGGAAGGATGTAGTAGATACCAATTGAAGGTAGATAGTAGTTCATTGATCATCCTAGCTTGACTCCAATATGCGCATGGTGACAACACCTTCCTTGTGAGTGAGCCGAGCATCCAATGCATCTCCAAATGTTCCTAGAAGAACAACACAAACTAAACGGTACCCAAACTCATCGGGACCAAATAGTTAGAAACACCAATACATAGGACAAACTCCACATAAATATGTGCATATAGATATGAAAATGAATTTCATGCACATCTCATCCAAATTGAGACTAGGTGGAGTTTCCCCTATATATTGAGTCAAAGAAAGAAAGCATGCCAAATGAAATACATGAAGTAAACATGCATGCTCAAGACTTTCAAAACCCGAAACCAAACAAAGAAATGCCAAGTGAAAAGGATACCAAATGGAGAAATCATCACTTGGAAGATATCATTAAAGATACATCAAGGAATGAGATATCCATTGATACACACTAAACTAAAGATGTCAAACTCCCAAAGAGAGGATGGTTCCAAACAAACCAGGCTCTCAACAAAGTTTCATGATGGCACAAAGTACCAAAAAGAAATGGCTTGCCTTGCACCAAAACACACTTGATAAGGATCACAAGAAGAGTGTTCTAAAGAAAATAGGATAGCTCCCCCACGAGTTGTGCATTATATAGGATTTGCATTTGAATACAAAATGCACAAGGTGGAATCAACACTTTCACTATATCTAGAAAACACTAGACAAGAACAAGAAATAAACAAGATCCACAAGTGGTAGGGAAGACAACGGGAGTTGACACAAACCTTGGCAAGAGAAAAAGGCAAATAAACAAAAGCCAATGTAAAGATGATCAATTAAATTCTACCACACATAAGTGATTACCAATTGTCAAAAGACAAGAAGTATTTGGAAATAATTCCCGGTGGTAGATAGCAAGGATATCCGAAATCATCTTCACTCCAAACAAAAAGCAAATTGCAACTTGTAGAGCTAACATGCCACCTAGGAACAAGATAATTTACAATATCAATTCTAGGTGACAATATCTCAAATGTACACATTTTCTAGGCTTGTAATATGCACTTAGCATATTACTCCCCCATAATGTGATACCAATAAGAACTTAACAAGAGGCAATAAGAGGATCCAACACGAGATAATCAATGGAATTTTAGAATTTGAATTTCTCATGAGAGATATACCACCTAGCGACTAGATAATCTTGTAATATCAATACTAGATGGTATTCCTCATGTACACACATTTATAGGATTGTGAGGTGCACAAAGCACATCACTCCCCCAAAATGGGATGTTCCATTAATCTCTCACACGAGCCAACTAGGATACAAACAAGAAGCATAAAGGCTCAACGCACGACACACACGTACATGATGTGCAAACCAACACACACATACTTGATTGCTCAAGATAAGCAAGTTGGAATCACAACATATACAAACACATGCAAGGAACAAAACCAAAACATGCAAGGGGGCAAGTAACTTTCAATGTAAGCAATTTAAGTACAAGTTACCGCAAGGAGGCACATTGGATATAAGATATAAACTTGATGATTCAATTGACTTGGCTTGAGACAATAAGAGTGATGAAGTCCCCTTAATTCTTCATAATGTAGCCAAGTCTCCAATGCCCTCCAACAACACCTATTGATCAAGTTTGAGCTTGTTGGTCTCCAACCAAGTTGGGTCCTAAGAGGTTAGTCACAATAGGCTTGGCTACCCAAATGGTTCTTTGCTTGACACCACTTTGAGTACCAACAAACTTGGCAAACACATTGCCAACCTTATCCTTACCAAGAGAATAGATATCATCAATAATAATTGGGTTGGATAAGTTACCACTAGTGCATGAAGAAGCGACGTGACCTTTCTCACGACATAAGTAGCAACGTCTACTCTTCACTTTCTTCTCACTTGATTTCTCAATTTGAGAAGCATTAACTTGAGTCTTCTTGGGAAGAGGCCTTTCTTCAACTTGATGTTGAGCATGAGATTGAACTTGTGCCCTCTTCCCTTGTTGCTTGACACTAATGGCCTTCTTCTTCAATGGGCAAGATCTAACATGATGCCCTTCGACTTTGCACTTGAAGCAAACAATCTTGGCCGAATTCTTGACTTGTTCTTGGCCCTTCTTCTTGTTCAACTTGGACTTCTTCTTCTTATTGGAGTTGAATCCAAGTCCACCTTTGTCATTGGGGGATTTTTGCACACTCAAGATATTGTTGAGTGTGGATTTCCCTTCATGACACTTTTCCAAGTCTTTCTTCAAAGAAGTGACTTGGGCCTTGAGCTCTTTGATTTCCTCTACATGGTTAGTCTCAACACAAGTACTAGAGGAAGTATAAGCTTCATCGTTAGAGCAACAAGGCAAGGAAAGCAATTCATCACAAGATGTACCAACATTGTGAGTAGATGAATTACAAGGACTAGCACATGGCAATATACTATTTTGACTAGAAGTAGTGCTAGTATCCACATGAGGCTCACTAGATGTTACCTTAGCAATCATGGCCTCATGAGCTATCTTTAGCACACTATGGGATACTAGAAGATCATCATGAGAGCTTGAGAGCTTTTCATGACTTTCTTCCAATTTCCCATAATTGCTAGATAGCACCTCAAGTTGAGCCCGTAGCTCAACATTCTCCTTCAAAATGGATGCTTCACAAGTAATAGAATTAGTAGCACAAGCATCATCATTAACAACAAGAGGAGAAGGCAACTTGGCAAGCTCTTTTAAATAAGAAGCTTCAAGTTGAGCATGAGACTCGGTGAGTTTGATGAGCTCACCCTTGATGACCCTTGAGCCATTTTCGAGGTGCTCAAAATCCTCAAGGAGTCTAGCATGAGAAACTTCAAGCTTAGCATTTTTAGTTTTGAAATCATTGGCCACCTCAAGAGCTCTATCATGAGATTCCCTCACTCTAGATAATTCTAGAGCAAAAGTCTCCTCAAGAGATTCGGAGGTGGTTTGTTCATGTTCAAGAGCTTGAGATAGCTCCGCGATCTCATTTGCGTAATCACGCCCATGAGCTTCCATTTTCTCAATGGTGACCTCATGCTCCTCGAGATGAGATTCCAACTCCTCAATATATTTCTTGCCCTCAATGGCAATGGACATAATTTCCATGAAGTTGGAACGAGCAATTTTATTTTTATGAAGAGCTTTAAAAATCATTTCCCCCTTAGTTTTTAAGGAGGCAACATTATCATTCTCTTCATCATTATCCTCATCATCATTAGCATCAACATCATCATCAAGAGACATATTGGGGTACAAAGTAGGAGATACCTTTGACGCCTTAGCCATAAGGCAAAAAGCAATAGATGATGGTGTAGGATCCCTTGAGGCACCATTAAACATCACATCTTGTTCCATGGAGTGTTGGGTTTCCTCTACATTGTTAGCACAACAATTCGAGGAAATAGATGCATTTTTATCATGGCAACAAGACATAGCAAGCATATCATCATGAGATTTAGTCAAGCAATTTCTACATGATATGCAAGGACTATCAACACAAGCATGTGAAACATTTGGAGTGCTCGAAGTGTTAAAGCCCAAAGAAGGAGCATTGCAATAATATAGTGATGAAGGATCATCCACAATAAGCATACTATCATCATTGCAATGACCAACACTACTCACCATATCATTACCTTGTGGCAAACCACATGTAGGTGAAGTAGAAGAAGTTGAGAAGACTATACGACCGGAGGTGGAGGGAGAACAATCATCCCCACAAATCTTGGACACACCATATTTATCTTGAAGCTTTGTCCACAACTCATGAGCATCCCGGAACGGCATGAGTTGAAATATAACTACATTGCTCAAAGCATCGAAAAGCACATTAGAAGCTTGAGCATTGAGATAAGAGTTTTTCTCATCCTCTAAAGATAATCTTTGGGGATCCTTTGGAGGAGAAAAACCCATATCTACAATTCGCTCTAAATTTGGGTCCATGACCCTAAAGAGATTAAGCATGCGAATTACCCAAACATCAAAATTTGTGCCATCGAAACTAAGAGTGTCAGAGAATCCTAATCCCCTAGTCGACATCTTTACTCTCTAGGCGGTTAAGCCTAATAAAGAGAGACGAGGCTCTGATACCAATTGAAAGATCGTGGATGTCGCCTAGAGGGGGGGTGAATAGGCGCTTTAAAATAATTACGGTTTAGGCTTGAACAAATGCGGAATAAACCTAGCGGTTAATTTGTCAAGCACAAAACCTACAACAACTAGGCTCACCTATGTGCACCAACAACTTATGCTAAGCAAGATAAGCAACTATGTGATAGCAAGATATATGACAAAGAACAATATGGCTATCACAAAGTAAAGTGCATAAGTAAAGGGCTCGGGTAAGAGATAACCGAGGCACGCGGAGACGACGATGTATCCCGAAGTTCACACCCTTGCGGATGCTAATCTCCGTTTGGAGCGGTGTGGAGGCACAATGCTCCCCAAGAAGCCACTAGGGCCACCGTAATCTCCTCACGCCCTCGCACAATGCAAGATGCCGTGATTCCACTAAGGGACCCTTGAGGGCGGTCACCGAACCCGTACAAATGGCGACCCTTGGGGGCGGTCACCGAACCCGTACACTTTGGCAACCCTTGGGGGCGGTCACCGGTACCCGTCAAATTGCTCGGGGCGATCTCCACAACCTAATTGGAGACCCCGACGCTTGCCCGGAGCTTTACACCACAATGATTGAGCTCCGAACACCACCAACCGTCTAGGGCGCCAAGCACCCAAGAGGAACAAGCTCAAGGGTGCCCAAACACCCAAGAGTAATAAGCTTCTCAAACTTGTAACTTCCACGTATCACCGTGGAGAACTCAAACCGATGCACCAAATGCAATGGCAAGGGCACACGGAGTGCCCAAGTCCTTCTCTCCCAAATCCCACCAAAGCAACTAATGCTAGGGAGGAAAATGAGAGGAAGAACAAGAAGGAGAACACCAAGAACTCCAAGATCTAGATCCAAGGGGTTCCCCTCACATAGAGGAGAAAGTGATTGGTGGAAATGTGGATCTAGATCTCCTCTCTCTTTTCCCTCAAAAACTAGCAAGAATCCATGGAGGGATTGAGAGTTAGCAAGCTCGAAGAAGGTCAACAATGGGGGAAGAACACGAGCTCAAAGGATTAGGTTCATTGGGGAAGAAGACCCCCTTTTATAGGACCTCCCGAATCCAACCGTTATGTGCTCAGGTCGTGCACAAGCGGTACTACCGCTTGGAGGAGCGGTACTACCGCTTAGCACGGTCAAAACAGCCCAACGAGAGAGAAAACACGAGTTTTTGGTCCTGAGCGGTACTACCACTTAGGAGCCACGGTAGTACTGCTCTGGAGCAGTAGTCAAAAATTACATCTGCTCTAGTCGCGGTAGTACCGCTACAGCCTTTACCAAAACAGCCACAACATTTGCAAACGGACTCCGAATTCAACGAAACCAAGTTTGTTGGAAAGCTAACGACATGGGCTAACACAATATTGATAGAAATATCAAGAATAAGCAAATGAGAAAAGTCCCATATGAAAATGGTGAGAACCCTTCATCGGATAAGACCGGTAAAACCTCCAACACCGAAAACATCATAGAAGACGCATGCAAACTCCATTTTCGATGAACTCAAGCTTGTCATCAAGATGAACATAAGCTCTAAGACTCACAAAGATAACCAAACAAGAACCAAGAAACATTCTGCAAGGATGCAATGGTTTCAGCTCTCTACTAACGATACGATCAAGCTACCAACTTGAGAGCCCCCCTTGATAGTACGGCAAACGATCCTATAACTCGGTCTCCCAACTACCACCACAAGACCGGTAAAATAGAAAACCTATCAAGGAAAAACCTTTGCCTTGCACATGGTCCACTTGAGCTAGATGAAGACGATCTTGACTCCCTCAAGTTGGACCACCTTTCTTGATTGCGTTGGCTCGATGAAGACTAGATGATTGCTCCCCCATAGTTCACTATGGGTGAGCCACTCTTCGGCACATCTTCACAAGTCCATTGACACCACAATGGATGGCAAGATTCAAGCACTTGATCTCTTCGTGATGCTCCACTTGAACTTGCACACGGCAATCTTGATGACGATCACCACTTGATGTCATCCTTTCCATGGGTTGTATGATATCTTCCTCTTGACGCAAGCCCATGGATACGTACCTAACCCCACATACAACTCTCACATAGACCATGGGTTAGTACATAAAGTGCAATGGACAATGCTTACCATACCATGGGATCACTTGATCCCTCTCGGTACATCTTCTACGCTTTGTGAGTTGATCAACTTGATTCACTCTTGACTTAGTCTTGATCAACCTTGAATCTTTGCAACTCTCTTCATTTGGATGATGTCTTGAAGGTAAACATGAATGATCACACAACCTTCTTCTTCAAGACATGCTTGCAATAAGCTCAACACTCATATGACCAATCTTTGGATAATTCCTTAATAGCACCTTGGTCATCACAAACTCTCATTGAAACCAACACATGGACTCCAAGAAAAGCCTATGGACAAACCCTTCAAATATAACTCAAGGCAACCATTAGTCCATAGAGATTGTCATCAATTACCAAAACCACACATGGGGGCACCGCATGTCCTTTCAATCTCCCCCATTTTGGTAATTGATGACAATCACTTTCAAGAGAGTTTATACAAGGAATTATGCATCACCATGCAATGCACCAACCAATAATGCATGCGTATGAGATGCAAATGCTAAGGAAACAAAAACCAAAGCTACTCCACAAAACTCTCTGAAACTTCTCCCCCATTGGCATCGATTGCCAAAATGGGCGAAAATCTTAGAAGGCCAATATAAATTGTGGTCCTCCATAAATTGTGTATTTCTCAACAAGAGAGTGGAATGCAATACACATATCCAACTGCCAATACTTGGAGGAAGACAAACTATATTGATGCCCAAAGATTGCAACAGAAAGATATGCCACAAAGACATAACAAAGAGAGACACAAGCAATCAGAAGATACCAATTGAAGCAAGCAATCAACGGATATCAATTGAACCAACTAGACCAATGATCCTACATGCCACAAGAATAAAGATATTATGAAAAGCTCAAAGGAGTGTTCTAAAGAAACTAGAGAAGCTCCCCATGATTTGTGCACACATAAGAATTTTTGTATTTGAATACAAAGTGCACAAAATAGGATCATAGCTCCCCCAAAATCAATAGAAACTCACATCCAGTGCAAGTGAGCATATAGGAAACAAAGCCTAGCGCTTGCAACAAGCACATGGTTGAGCAACATGTAAAAGAGGCAACTTAAGAATAGGCTCAACCAAAATGATGTGTCTAAGTCATGGCGAAGCACTTGAGAAGACTAAGATTAGGATGAGCATTAAGCATCAACATAGTCTTGAAAGAATGAGGCACACGGTGCAAGGCCTATCATTCCCACACACAACTGGCAAATGGGTTCACAAGCTTACTAATAAGCAAAAGAGAACCTATGCTTGTGACAACCCGTGGTGAAGATAGACGAGGGGAGGCTCATCAAGACGAGGGATACCAATTAAGATGGCAAAACCTCGTAAAGATAAGCAAGAGGAAAATAATCTTCACCACACAAGAGTGCAACAAGATGCAACAATAGAGGACACGCACTCAAGGCAAAAGCTTTCACGGAGCCACCAAAGAAATAACATAAGAAAGACAAGGTGGACGTGAAAGAAAGGATATCAACTAGAGATGTAATTTCTCTCAAGTGTATAAAGTTTTATGTAGACGAAATCATGATGATATATATATCTACAAAGAAGGATGTACACCCGAAATAGTTACAACACGAAGGAACAAGATATCCACAAGGAAGTCATAAATATACCAATAAGATATTTGCTTGAAAGCATATCACTTGGCTATATATGGTCTTATTGTATATAAATGAAGTCCAAACACACATCCATCAAAGGCATCACAACTAGCAACAAGAGATCATCGTTGGGATGCTTTGAGAAAGGAAACAAGTATCACAAGATATGAAATGAATATCATGCTAAGATGCAACCTACACAAGGTTGAATGCAAGAGGAGAAAGCATGAATAGATACTTTTTACCGAGATATCATTGGAAGGATGTAGTAGATACCAATTGAAGGTAGATAGTAGTTCATTGATCATCCTAGCTTGACTCCAATATGCACATGGTGACAACACCTTCCTTGTGAGTGAGCCGAGCATCCAATGCATCTCCAAATGTTCCTAGAAGAACAACACAAACTAAATGGTACCCAAACTCATTGGGACCAAATAGTTAGAAACACCAATGCATAGGACAAACTCCACATAAATATGTGCATATAGATATGAAAATGAATTTCATGCACATCTCATCCAAATTGAGACTAGGTGGAGTTTCCCCTATATATTGAGTCAAAGAAAGAAAGCATGCCAAATGAAATACATGAAGTAAACATGCATGCTCAAGACTTTCAAAACCCAAAACCAAAAACAAAGAAATGCCAAGTGAAAAGGATACCAAATGGAGAAATCATCACTTGGAAGATATCATTAAAGATACATCAAGGAATGAGATATCCATTGATACACACTAAACTAAAGATGTCAAACTCCCAAAGAGAGGATGGTTCCAAACAAACAAGGCTCTCAACAAAGTTTCATGATGGAACAAAGTACCAAAAAGAAATGGCTTGCCTTCCACCAAAACACACTTGATAAGGATCACAAGAAGAGTGTTCTAAAGAAAATAGGATAGCTCCCCCACGAGTTGTGCATTATATAGGATTTGCATTTGAATACAAAATGCACAAGGTGGGATCACCACTTTCACTATATCTAGAAAACACTAGACAAGAACAAGAAATAAACAAGATCCACAAGTGGTAGGGAAGACAACGGGAGTTGACACAAACCTTGGCAAGAGAAAAAGGCAAATAAAAAAAGCCAATGTAAAAATGATCAATTAAATTCTACCACACATAAGTGATTACCAATTGTCAAAAGACAAGAAGTATTTGGAAATAATTCCCGGTGGTAGACAGCAAGGGTATCCGACATCATCTTCACTCCAAACAAAAAGCAAATTGCAACTTGTAGAGCTAACATGCCACCTAGGAACAAGATAATTTACAATATCAATTCTAGGTGACAATATATCAAATGTACACATTTTCTAGGCTTGTCATATGCACTTAGCATATTACTCCCCCATAATTTGATACCAATAAGAACTTAACAAGAGGCAATAAGAGGAACAAACAAGAGATAATTAATGGACTATTTAGAATTTGAATTTCTCATGAGAGATATACCACCTAGCGACTAGATAATCTTGTAATATCAATACTAGATGGTATTCCTCATGTACACACATTTATAGGATTGTGAGGTGCACAAAGCAAATCACTCCCCCAAAATGGGATGTTCCATTAATCTCTCACACGAGCCAACTAGGATACAAACAAGAAGCATAAAGGCTCAACGCACGACACACACGTACATGGTGTGCAAACCAACACACACATACTTGATTGCTCAAGATAAGCAAGTTGGAATCACAACATATACAAACACATGCAAGGAACAAAACCAAAACATGCAAGGGGGCAAGTAACTTTCAATGTAAGCAATTTTAAGTACAAGTTACCGCAAGGAGGCACATTGGATATAAGATATAAACTTGATGATTCAATTGACTTGGCTTGAGACAATAAGAGTGATGAAGTGCCCTTAATTCTTCATAATGTAGCCAAGTCTCCAATGCCCTCCAACAACACCTATTGATCAAGTTTGAGCTTGTTGGTCCCCAACCAAGTTGGGTCCTAAGAGGTTAGTCACAATAGGTTTGGCTACCCAAATGGTTCTTTGCTTGATACCACTTTGAGTACCAACAAACTTGGCAAACACATTGACAACCTTATCCTTACCAATAGAATAGATATCATCCATAATAATTGGGTTGGATAACTTACCACTAGTGCATGAAGAAGCGACGTGACCTTTATCACAACATAAGTAGCAATGTCTACTCTTCACTTTCTTCTCACTTGATTTCTCAATTTGAGAAGCATTAACTTGAGTCTTCTTGGGAAGAGGCCTTTCTTCAACTTGATGTTGAGCATGAGATTGAACGTGTGCCCTCTTCCCTTGTTGCTTGACACTAATGGCCTTCTTCTTCAATGGGCAAGATCTAACATGATGCCCTTTGACTTTGCACTTGAAGCAAACAATCTTGGCTGAATTCTTGACTTGTTCTTGGCCCTTCTTCTTATTCAAATTGGACTTCTTCTTCTTGTTGGAGTTGAATCCAAGTCCACCTTTGTCATTGGGTGATTTTTGCACTCTCAAGATATTGTTGAGTGTGGCCTTCCCTTCATGACACTTTTCCATGTCTTTCTTCAAAGAAGTGACTTGGGCCTTGAGCTCTTTGATTTCCTCTACATGGTTAGTCTCAACACAAGTACTAGAGGAAGTATAAGCTTCATCGTTAGAGCAACAAGGCAAGGAAAGCAATTCATCACAAGATGTACCAACATTGTGAGTAGATGAATTACAAGGACTAGCACATGGCAATATACTATTTTTACTAGAAGTAGTGCTAGTATCCACATGAGCATCACTAGATGTTACCTTAGCAATCATGGCCTCATGAGCTATCTTTAGCACATTATGGGATACTAGAAGATCATCATGAGAGCTTGAGAGCTTTTCATGACTTTCTTCCAATTTCCCATAATTGCTAGATATCACCTCAAGTTGAGCCCGTAGCTCAACATTCTCCTTCAAAATGAATGCTTCACAAGTAATAGAATTAGTAGCACAAGCATCATCATTAACAACAAGAGGAGATGGCAAATTGGCAAGCTCTTTTAAATAAGAAGCTTCAAGTTGGGCATGAGACTCGGTGAGTTTGATGAGCTCACCCTTGATGACCCTTGAGCCATTTTCGAGGTGCTCAAAATCCTCAAGGAGTCTAGCATGAGAAACTTCAAGCTTAGCATTTTTAGTTTTGAAATTGTTGGCCACCTCAAGAGCTCTATCATGAAATTCCCTCACTCTAGATAATTCTAGAGCAAAAGTCTCCTCAAGAGATTCGGAGGTGGTTTGTTCATGTTCAAGAGCTTGAGATAGCTCTGCGATCTCATTTGCGTAATCACGCCCCTGAGCTTCCATTTTCTCAATGGTGACCTCATTCTCCTCTAGATGAGATTCCAACTCCTCAATGTATTTCTTGCCTTCAATGGCAATGGACATTATTTCCATGAAGTTGGAACAAGCAATTTTATTTTTTTGAAGAGCTTTAAAAATCATTTCCCCCTTAGTTTTTAAGGGGGCAAAATTATCATTCTCTTCATCATTATCCTCATCATCATTAGCATCAACATCATCATCAAGAGACATATTGGGGTAGAAAGTAGGAGATACCTTTGACGCCTTAGCCATAAGGCAAAAAGCAATAGATGATGGTGTAGGATCCCTTGAGGCACCATTAAACACCACATCTTGTTCCATGGAGTGTTGGGTTTCCTCTACATTGTTAGCACAACAATTCGAGGAAATAGATGCATTTTTATCATGGCAACAAGACATAGCAAGCATATCATCGTGAGATTTAGTCAAGCAATTTCTACATGATATGCAAGGACTATCAACACAAGCATGTGAAATATTTGGAGTGCTCGAAGTGTTAAATCCCAAAGAAGGAGCATTGCAAAAATATAGTGATGAAGGATCATCCACAATAAGCATACTATCATCATTGCAATGACTAACACTACTCACCATATCATTACCTTGTGGCAAACCACATGTAGGTGAAGTAGAAGAAGTTGAGAAGACTATACGACCGGAGGTGGATGGAGAACAATCATCCCCACAAATATTGTACACACCATATTTATCTTGAAGCTTCGTCCACAACTCATGAGCATCTCGGAACGACATGAGTTGAAATATAACTACATTGCTCAAAGCATCGAAAAGCACATTAGAAGCTTGAGCATTGAGATAAGAGTTTTTCTCATCCTCTAAAGATAATATTTGGAGATCCTTTGGAGGAGAAAAACCCATATCTACAATTCGCTCTAAATTTGGATCCATGACCCTGAAGAGATTAAGCATGCGAATTACCCAAACATCAAAATTTGTGCCATCGAAACTAAGAGTGTCACAGAATCCTAATCCCCTAGTCAACATCTATACTCTCTAGGCGGTAAAGCCTACTAAAGAGAGACGAGGCTCTGATACCAATTGAAAGATCGTGGATGTCGCCTAGAGGGGGGGTGAATAGGCGTTTTAAAATAATTACGGTTTAGGCTTGAACAAATGCGGAATAAACCTAGCGGTTAATTTGTCAAGCACAAAACCTAAAACAACTAGGCTCACCTATGTGCACCAACAACTTATGCTAAGCAATATAAGCAACTATGTGATAGCAAGATATATGACAAAGAACAATATGGCTATCACAAAGTAAAGTGCATAAGTAAAGGGCTCGGGTAAGAGATAACCGAGGCACGCGGAGACGACGATGTATCCCGAAGTTCACACCCTTGCGGATGCTAATCTCCGTTTGGAGCGGTGTGGAGGCACAATGCTCCCCAAAAAGCCACTAGGGCCACCGTAATCTCCTCACGCCCTTGCACAATGCAAGATGCCGTGATTCCACTAAGGGACCCTTGAAGGCGGTCACCGAACCCGTACAAATGGCGACCCTTGGGGCGGTCACCAAACCCGTACACTTTGGCAACCCTTGGGGGCGGTCACCGGTACCCGTCAAATTGCTCGGGGCGATCTCCACAACCTAATTGGAGACCCCAACGCTTGTCCGGAGCTTTACACCACAATGATTGAGCTCCGAACACCACCAACCATCTAGGGCGCCCAAGCACCCAAGAGGAACAAGCTCAAGGGCACCAAGCACCCAAGAGTAATAAGCTTCTCAACTTGTAACTTCCACGTATCACGTGGAGAACTCAAACCGATGTACCAAATGCAATGGCAAGGGCACACGGAGTGCCCAAGTCCTTGTCTCCCAAATCCCACCAAAGCAACTAATGTTAGGGAGAAAAATGAGAGGAAGAACGAAAGAAGAACACAAAGAACTCCAAGATCTAGATCCAAGGGGTTCCCCTCACTTAGAGGAGAAAGTGATTGGTGGAAACGTGGATCTAGATCTCCTCTCTCTTTTCCCTCAAGAACTAGCAAGAATCATTGGAGGGATTGAGAGTTAGCAAGCTCGAAGAAGGTCAACAATGGGGGAAGAACACGAGCTCAAAGGATTAGGTTCATTGGGGAAGAAGACCCCCTTTTATAGGACCTCCCGAATCCAACCGTTATGTGCTCAGGTCGTGCACAAGCGGTACTACCGCTTGGAGGAGCGGTACTACCGCTTAGCACGGTCAAAACAGCCCAACGAGAGAGAAAACACGAGTTTTTGGTCTGGAGCAGTACTACCGCTTAGAAGCCACCGTAGTACTGCTCTGGAGCGGTACTACTGCTCAGGAGCCGCGGTAGTACCGCTCTGGAGCGGTAGTAAAAAATTACATCTGCTCTAGTCGCAGTAGTACCGCTGCCGCCTTTACCAAAACAGCCACAACCTTTGCAAACGGACTCTGAATTCAACGAAACCAAGTTTGTTGGAAAGCTAACGACATGGGCTAACACAATATTGATAGAAATATCAAGAATAAGCAAATGAGAAAAGTCTCATAAGAAAATGGTGAGAACCCTTCATCGGATAAGACCGGTAAAACCTCCAACACCGAAAACATCATAAAAGACGCATGCAAACTCCGTTTTCGATGAGCTCAAGCTTGTCATCAAGATGAACATAAGCTCTAAGACTCACAAAGATAACCAAACAAGAACCAAGAAACATGATGCAAGGATGCAATGGTTTTAGCTCTCTACTAACGATACGATCAAGCTACCAACTTGAGAGCCCCCCTTGATAGTACGGCAAACGATCCTATAACTCGGTCTCCCAACTACCACCACAAGACCGGTAAAATAGAAAACCTATCAAGGAAAAATCTTTGCCTTGCACATGGTCCACTTGAGCTAGATGAAGACGATCTTGACTCCCTCAAGTTGGACCACCTTTCTTGATTGCGTTGGCTCGATGAAGACTAGATGATTGCTCCCCCATAGTTCACTATGGGTGAGCCACTCTTCGGCACATCTTCACAAGTCCATTGACACCACAATGGATGGCAAGATTCAAGCACTTGATCTCTTCGTGATGCTCCACTTGAACTTGCACACGGCAATCTTGATGACGATCACCACTTGATGTCATCTTTCCATGGGTTGTATGATATCTTCCTCTTGACGCGAGCCCATGGATACGTACCTAACCCCACATACAACTCTCACATAGACCATGGGTTAGTACATAAAGTGCAATGGACAATGCTTACCATACCATGGGATCACTTGATCCCTCTCGGTACATCTTCTATGCTTTGTGAGTTGATCAACTTGATTCACTCTTGACTTAGTCTTGATCAACCTTGAATCTTTACAACTCTCTTCATTTGGATGATGTCTTGAACGTAAACATGAATGATCACACAACCTTCTTCTTCAAGACATGCTTGCAATAAGCTCAACACTCATATGACCAATCTTTGGATAATTCCTTAATAGCATCTTGGTCATCACAAACTCTCATTGAAACCAACAAATGGACTCCAAGAAAAGCCTATGGGCAAACCCTTCAAATATAACTCAAGGCAACCATTAGTCCATAGAGATTGTCATCAATTACCAAAACCACACATGGGGGCACCACATGTCCTTTCACACTTTAAACTTGTTGTACGCAGAAACAGATTGAATAAAGCATAATTATAAATCACCGATGTTTATTAACCCGGCCTGGCTTTGGACTATAAGTTGCCAGTATATATTATTCAAATCTTTAATAGCCAACATGGCTGGATTTTTATTATGGTTATCAATAATCAATATTATGATTGAGGTTTTCAAAGTCGCTTCAGCGCAATGGCTATTATTTTATCAATGGATATGATTTATTCTACAATTGAGGGAATAGTCCCGCGTCGCTGCAGGCTTATGACCCAGCACTTAGGGGCTACATTATTTAAGTTGAGATTACATCAAATACACAAGTCTCATGTCGCTGCAAGCATGCATCATGACACTTGGGGGCTAATGCAAAGTCATTTTTTGCTCACCTTATTGAAGACCTGACTCATCACATTGTAATGAGCCGGCCCTTGGGGGCTACCAATTGCTCCTGTCAACAATTCAAGGTACAAAGCTTTTTATCCATTATATTGAAGGGTCCACTGCTCAAATTGTAAAGCACAAGGCTCTTAACCTTGTGGACATGGATTCAAGCCCCATGATGGGGGTTACATCATATGATGTTATTTTCATTGAAGTATATATCAAGTCCTATCTCAATATTATCTTACTGAGCCGGCCCTTGGGGGCTACACCATTGCTGCTCAAAGTTTACATGATTATATTTACAAAGTCCCTACTCATTATTGCATAATGACCTAGCCCTTGGGAGTTACACTGGTTGAAGTTTTTATGAGCATCAGGCAATTACAAGTCCCAGGTTGCTGCAAGCATGACAACCCGGCACTTGGGGGCTACATATATAGAGTATTCAGTTTTTTGCTAGTGACTGAGATGAACAACATGGATTTCTTCAAAGTGGCAGTAATTATATGGAAACAAGTCTCAAATCATAACTTTGTTCTGTTCAAGACTTGGGGGCTACAAGTAATATGGATGTAAGGGAGAAATATCTTCCAATTTTCACTTTTGAGCAAACCTGATTGACCCGGCATCACCAATCATTATGACCCGGTGTCTGCAACAATCATGAACCAACATTGGCAACAATCATGAACATGCGTTGGCAACAATCATGAATCGGCGTTGGAAACAATCATGACCCGGAATTATCAGTTTTTATAACCCGGCGATTTTGGAAATCATAAATCGGTAAGTTCTACATCTTCAAGCCAGCTGAATATCAGTTGGATATTTGAAGACCAATATTTTTTTCAAGTCAGAGCATTGAAGAGCGAGTCAAATAGATTCTTTATTTACAATATCTCTTCTACAAGCAAATTGATTATGAAGCTTGTCTACTAACCCAGATTTTCTAGAAGGAAGAAATGACAAGGATTTAAGGATGATCAAGCGACGGTTTATAAGAATATTTAACCCAGAGTGCAAGCCACCAAATTTGTTCTTGTCTTTATGTTGTAGATCAGTTTAACATGGATAAATCCAAATTAAACTGGGGGCTAATGTCGGTGATATACCCCGCGGCGTAACCCGGCCGGAAGTATAACCCGACCGGACTGGACGACTCACTAAGTGACCTGCCCGAGCCTGGCGACTCATGGGTGACCCGGCGAGTGGGTCAGAGGAACGACAAGACCCGGTGGCCCAGAAGGCGGTTTATGGAAGGCCGGATCATGTTATGGTGGACCGATTTATGAGGAAAGCACAAGGAATATTTTCCTACAAAGGAAGCAAGACTAGGACTCCACTTGTAATAGAGTAATTCTAATCCAACTAGGACTAGTCATGTAAACCGCCCCTCCAACATATATAAGCAGGGGCAGGGCTCCCAAAGGGGGAGAGGCAAGAAACAATCTCTAGGGATAGACACGAAGAGCTGGTTTACGGCGACTCCCTCATGATGATAATGAGACCTAGCCACAAACAGCATGTAGGGTTATTACCGGATGATGTTTCCCGGGGCCCGAAGCTGTCTAAACCCTTGTCTTATGTTGCGTCTCTTGATTCCTCCCAACCCCTCTCAAGCTACCACATAGATGCGTTGACCTCGTGACTAAGTCCTCACACTAGGACATCTGCCATGACAAATCCATGACAGTCACCAAATCACATAACTCATATAATAGAAAACCGTCAATGAATGCTAAGCGTGCGGACCCTACGGGTTCGAGAACTATGTAGACATGACCGAGACACCTCTCCGGTCAGTAACCAACATCGGAACCTGGATGCTCTTATTGGTTCCCACATATTCTACGAAAATCTTTATCGGTCATACCGTAATGACAACATACGTTATTGCCTTTGTGATCGGTATGTTACTTGCCCGAGATTCGATCGTCGGTATCTTTATACCTAGTTCAATATCATTACCGGCAAGTCTCATTACTCGTTCCGTAATACATCATCCTGCAATTAACTCATTACTCACATTGCTTGCAAGGCTTATTATGATGTGCATTACCGAGAGGGCCCAGAGATACCTCTCCGATACTCAGAGTGACAAATCCTAATCTCGATCTATGCCAACCCAACAAACACCTTCGGAGATACCTGTAGAGCATCTTTATAATCACCCAGTTACGTTGTGACATTTGATAGCACACAAGGTATTCCTCCGATATCCGGGAGTTGCATAATCTCATAGTCAAAGGAATATGTATATGACATGAAGAAAGCAATAGCAGTAAAACTGAGCGATCAATATGCTAAGCTAACGGATGGGTCTTGTCCATCACATCATTCTCCTAATGATGTGATCCCGTTCATCAAATGACAACACATGTCTAGGAAACTTAACCATCTTTGATTAACGAGCTAGTCTGGTAGAGGCTTACTAGGGACACTGTGTTCTGTCTATGTATCCACACATGTATCAAGTTTCCGGTTAATATAATTCTAGCATGAATAATAAACACTTATCATGATATAAGGAAATATAAAATAACAACTTTATTATTGCCTCTAGAGCATATTTCCTTTAGAGGTTTCGCCACATAAGTACACAACATTGTCTTAGTCGTGTGCGGCGCCCCCATCCTTCGTTTACTCCCTCGGTCATATATTCATAGTGCTTAGACGAAGCTCTACAGAGATTGCATCACTATCACCGTCACCATGCCGTCGTACTATCGGAACTCATCTACTACCTCGCCATCATGCTGGATCAAGAAGGAGGAGGACATCACTGAGCTGAACGTGTGCTGAACGTGTAGGTGTCGTACGTTCGATGCTTGATTGGTTGGAACATGAAGAAGTTCGACTACATCAACCGTGTTGTCAAACGCTTCCGCTGACGCTCTACAAGGGTACGTAGCCACACTCTCCAACTCTCATTGATATGCATCTCCTTGATAGATCTTGCGTGCGCATTGAATTTTTTTGTTTTCCATGTAACGTTTCCCAACACCTACCTGCTGGGGGCGGGAGTTAGGCGAGGTCGTCCTTTATTGTAGTCGTGAGAAGGGGTTGCGACGGTCTGGCCTTTTCCTGATGAGGGAGAAGGCTTCGGGCGACGACGAGATGGGGCGGGCCCGGGTCTAGCGTCGTGTTGCCTTGGTGGCATTGTACGCAGTCGGATCTGCTGTGTTCGTCTCAGATCTTATGGGTGTCTGGATGGTAGGTTGGTACCCTAGGCCTTTATGTGTAGTCATCATGGTGATGAGCGATGTGGTTCCTTAGGCTCTGTTCGGATATCCACCAGATCCCTTGAGTTGCAAAGCACCTACTTTCCAGCTCCAGTATTTTAGCGTACAAATCCGCCGACTCCGTGAGCCGAGTCTGGGAGTGGAGGGACTCCAAACGCTCCCTCAGTGTCGCACATGCTTCTTGGTGTGGTGTCGAGAGGTGCCTCTTCTATCGTGGGTGCTTCCCAGAAAGTTATTAGCTAACGTGGTGTCGGGCAACATGATTGGTCGCCTCTCTTCACTCTATCGGCTTGCTGCAATTGCACTAGTTTGCAGTTCCTCGGCTAGTAGACGGTGTCGATGGACTGACTTCGGCCAGTACACGACAAAGTCATGTTACCTCACCCTCTTTCAGGGATCGACCACCGACCCTTTCCAGCTTCCTACTCCCTCCGTTCTAAAGTTAGTACAAAGTTGGGTCATCTATTTTGGAACGGAGGGAGTACTTTGAAGACATGGATGCCTTTACGTGTTGAGGTTTTCACTTGGCTAGCTTTGCAGCGCAGACGCTAGAAAGTGGACCACCTCACTCGTCCCAGCCTCCCCTATGACGAATATTGCACTCTTTGCGAACAGGTTCCCGAGTACCTACAACACATGCTTAGCCAGTTGGTCCGTCATCTTGCAAGTGTAGCTTGAGGTGCTCTCTTGGTGCCAATATACGGTTACATTGGCATTCCTATCGACGTCTTTTTGTCGACTCCTGGGCTGCCTCCTGGTTTTCCTCCCCATCCGCTCTTCGCAACGGTCTATCCTCTGTCATCATGCTCTCTGGAGACACCGGAACAGATGTGAAATGGCCCTCAACCTCATGTCTAGTGGAGTCCTTCGGCGTGGAGACCCGTCTCTCGGCTAGCGCCGACTCCAATGCATTAGCCATTTTGCTACATGAGAGATAGGTTTCTTCATTGATGTTTGGGCTTAACAATCATGGTCCCTCTGCTTTGGTCTTTGAGCACATGCCAACACATGATGTATATGTTGCTCTTGTAACCACGCCCTATACTCTTTCTCTAGTAACCTCATGTCTACCAGAGTCCTTCGGCGCGATGATCGTGGTCGTGATGGGCGCCACCGCCGTCCTGAGGCCCGGGACGCGCGACGTATCGACTCCAAGCTGGTGCAGCGGTTGCCGGACGGTGCGGTCATCCCGGCCTCTGGTAGGCGTGGCCGCCGTCGACCTGACGACTGCCAGACACGACCTGGGAGTTCTGGAGGTGATGCAAGCCCGCTCTCCGAAGACACCCGTGGACGCTCGCCTCCATCCTCGCCGTGGACGACCTCCTGTGATGTGGTGCAACTCAGTGACCCCTCTGGTGAAGCCCCTTGGCGGTGTTGGCTCGCCCCTGTTTTGGCTCCAATCCGCGCCCTGTGGCTGTGTGCCCGGTCACCCCCCTGCAAGCCGCGACCCCCTCACCTGCTGGGTGGGATGATGATGTTGTTGCTGCCACGCCACCCCACGCTCCCTGTGTGTGCTCTAAGCCTGCGCCAACCTCTGAGCTAGAGCCGGACACCCCAGTCCACGTCCCGGCGCCGGATCCGCTGCCTTGCACCCCTCTGTTCAAGGTGTGTCAGCCACCATTGCTTGCTGCGCCAAAGTCTCCATCGCCAAGGCCAAGGCCGCCATCGAAGAGAAGAAAGACTCTTGCTGGAGTGGTGGGTTTCAACATCAGCCGCTCCAGTCCACGTCTCCAGGCTAAACAGAGGAAGCTTCCGATTGCTAAGATGGCGGAGAAGTTGTTGTGCCAGCGCATGGGGGTCATCGACGAGGGGCAGCAAGTCACCGAGGAGGCCATCAACAAGTTCGTGGCCATGTTCCATGGCCAGCTGCCTGACATCATAGTTTCGGCCCTTCGGGCTCTGTTCAACCTTGACTGTGATCTGGCGAACGCCGTTGAAGCTGCTTTGCTTGAGCATGGTGGGCAGGCAGCTACCGAGCTCCAAGAAACAAGCGCAGAGGTGGCCGCTGAGGCGGAGTGATGGCGCAGCCTGATGCCCACGCTGATGATGTCCTTTCCATCTCCATGTTAGATACAACCTCAATGTGTGTGTGCCTGTACGCCTGGTTGCAGCCATCCATGTTGATGCCTGCCTCCTTTTGCCTTGGCGAGGCTTCTATGTATCCCCTTAGCTACCGTGAACTGCTAGTGGCATTTGTTGTTGAAGTTGGATGCATGCGCTCCATATGCAGCTCCAGAACTGTTGTAATCAAGGTTATCCATGATAGATCAAAATCTTAGCATCCTAAACTGGAACATACGAGGTCTAAATTGCCCTGACCGTCGAGCAACTATCCGAGAGACGATCGCTGCTACCCCTTGCCACATTGTCTGTCTACAAGAGACCAAGCTAGAGCTCGTCGACCCATTCATCGCTTCGTTCCTTGGTGGCCACAACCTGAAAAACTTTGTTCAGCGCCCAGCCACTGGCACCCGTGGTGGCATACTGCTGCTTTGGGATGAGAGTGTGGTTGATGTAAAGGATGTGTGCATTGGCACCTTCTTCCTCTCCTGCACAGTCACGATCGTTTCCTCGACCACAACCTTCAAGCTCACCACTGTCTATGGCCCGACACGAAGCAATCTCAAGGACGCCTTCTTCCTAGAGTTGATCAGCGAGAAGCCACCCCCAGGTTCAAAGTGGTTGGTTTCTGGTGATTTCAACCAAATCTACCGTGCGCAAGATAAGAACAAGCCAAATGTCGATCGAAGTCGTATCGTCCGCTTCAGAAACGCGCTCAATCTCTGTGAGCTCAAAGAGATCCATTTGCAAAACAGAAAATTCACATGGAGCAATGAGCAGACCAACCCAACTCTCAGCAAACTTGACTCTTTCTTTTGCAACGAAGATTGGGACTTGGACTTTGGCACGCACATCCTCCACGCGCTCTCGTCATCCTTATCAGACCACTGCCCTCTCCTCCTCGCGAATGATAAAGGCCCGCAGAGATCAAAACCCTTCCGCTTTGAAAACATTTGGATCAAAATGCCCGGTTTTAAAGAGGTTGTCCAAGGAGCTTGGAGCGCCAACTCGGGTCACTCTGACCCATACCTCAACCTCTTTCACAAGCTAACAGAGGTGGGCAAAAAGCTTAGGAAATGGAGCAGAACAATGTTCGCGCACTCGAAGGTGCAAATTCACATGGCCCTGGAGCTTATTCTTCGCTTGGATGTGGCTCAAGATCTTCGCCCCCTTAGTACCAGCGAGCGAGAACTTTGAAAGATACTTAAGAGAAAAGTGATTGGCCTTGCTGTTCTTGAGCGTGCGCGGAAAAGACAAAGCTCAAGAATCTCGAACTTGAAAGACGGTGACGCCAACACTCGTTTCTTCCACCTTCGCATTAACCATAGGTGAAGGAAGAACTTCATTCACCGGCTCAGGCACAACAACGGGTGGGTTACTTCTCACGACCACAAGAAGTCCATCATTCAAAACCACTTCTCAGAGGTCACGAAGCGTGGTCAGCCGCGCACCACCGACATCAACTGGGACAACATCCCGGTGCCTGCTTGCGATCTCACAGATCTAGGGACTGCCTTCTCAGAGGAGAAGGTGAAAAAGGCGATTTTTGATCTCCCCAGCGACAAAGCACCGGGTCCGGATGGCTACTCTGGGGCCTTCTTCAAGGCATGTTGGGAGATCATAAAAGATGATATCTTGCTTGCTGTCAATCACTTCTCAAACCTGCGCTCCTCAAACTTAAGCTGGCTCAACTCGGCGAACATTGCTCTCATCCCGAAGAAGGATGGGGCGGAGTGTATCTCGGATTTCCGTCCCATTAGTCTCATCCACGCCGTCGCGAAGATTATTGCAAAAATGATGGCAAACCGGCTGGCCCCTCACATGCACGACCTTGTCTCAAATGCTCAAAGTGCCTTCATCAAAAAGAGAAGCATCCACGACAACTTCATGTACGTCAGAAACTTGGCGAGAAAGTTCCATCGCAGCCGCTCCCCGACGCTATTGTTCAAGCTTGACATCAAAAAGGCTTTCGATTCTGTGCGTTGGGACTTCCTCATGGATCTGTTGAAGCACCTTGGATTCCCGGACAGATTTCGCGACTGGGTTTCGGCTTTGCTCTCTACAGCCACTTCGAGGGTGTTGATCAATGGAGTGTTGGGTGATCCGCTAAAGCATGGATGTGGTCTTCGTCAGGGAGACCCGCTCTCTCCCCTACTCTTCGTCTTGGCCATCGATCCGCTCCACCACCTCCTCTGCAAGGCCACGACCCAAGGGCACCTTCACCCTCTGTGTGGCAGATCTTCCCCCGTTCGGGCCTCGCTCTATGCCGACGATGCAGCCATATTTGTTAAGCCCATTAAGGAAGATGTCCAATTCCTTGCTGCAACTCTGACCTCCTTTGGAGCGGTAACTGGCCTTGTCACCAACTGTGCAAAAAGTTTGGTTGCCCCCATCCGATGCGACAACATCAACCTTGATGAGGTTCTTCATGCTTTCCCGGCGGTGCGCACCTCGTTCCCAATGCGTTACCTTGGACTCCCGCTTGCTGTTAAACGCCTCAAACGAATCCACTTCCAGTACCTTGAGGATAAAATTGCAGGCAAGCTCCCTCCATGGCAAGGAAGGCTTGTGGCCTCTGCCGGCCGTATTGTTCTTGTTAAGGCTGTCCTAACCGCCATTGCCATCTATCACCTCACGCCCCTCGACATCCCGGTGGAGGTCCTCAAGAAAATTGACAATATTCGCCGTGCATACCTTTGGGCGGGCTCGGACAAGGTCTCTGGAGGAAAATGTAAGGTTAACTGGGAGCTTGTCTGCAAACCTAAGGAAAAGGGTGGGCTTGGAGTGCTTAATCTAGAAAAGCTTGCTAAGGCTCTACGGCTCCGATGGCTTTGGTTCGAATGGACTGATAGGAGCAAGCCCTGGATTGGCATGGGGACTCCGTGTACTGATGAGGATCGCCACTTCTTTGCGGCTGCCACTTCGGTCACTGTTGGGAACGGACGAACTGCGCAATTCTGGAACTCGTCGTGGCTCAATGGCTTGCGCCCCTCTGACATTGCACCGGACCTCTTCCATCTTTCTCGCAAGAAAAACTCCTCAGTCCGGCAAGCCATGGCCAACAATCTTTGGATCGCAAATATTGACGTCACCAACGGTCTGTCCCTCGCGCAGATTGAGCAATTTGCTGACCTTTGGGAAAAGGTTTCAACGGTGGCCCTCGAGGAAGAAGTGGAAGACTCGATTATATGGAAGTTTTCTAAGGACGGAACGTACTCAGCTTCCTCGGCTTACAAGGCGCAATTCGAAGGCCTCACCTCCTCTGATCTTGTCCAGTCAGTGTGGAGTGTCTGGGCTCCGCCGAGGTGCAAATTCTTTGCTTGGCTGGTTCTTCAAAATAGGGTCTGGACATCAGACCGCTTGATCCGTCGTAGGTGGCCCAACTGCGGCTAGTGTCCTCTCTGCAAGCAAGCGCAGGAGTCCGCGGCCCACCTTCTCTTCCAATGACGCTTCTCTTTGCGCATCTGGAACGACATTCTCCCATGGCTCGGAATGCACCACATCTCTACTTCTTCTTGGTCGGCGAGCGCTTCGGTCAAAGGATGGTGGAACGATAACCTTCAGATTCGTCTCGGCTCGCCCAAAGCCCTTGCCTCATTGATGATGCTCATCTCATGGGAGATTTGGTCCGAGCGCAACGCGAGAGTCTTTCGCAACGTTGCAGTCCCTCCGGTGGTAATCATTAACAAGATCAAGCAAGAGGTGTCGCTTTGGGCTTTGGCAGGTGCCATGCATTTGGGTATTGTAATGCCGCGAGAGTAGTCTTTTACCTTTTGCCGCTTGCGGCTTTGTCTGAAACCTTCTTTTTAATCAATAAAATGGCAAATCATTTGCCTCGTTTCAAAATAAAAAATAAAAAAATGCAATGATACTCAGAGGCTATTTGGTTCATTTCCTGGAGGTCATGCCTCAAAAAATTGTGTGCCTGTACTATGCTTGAGATGTCTCTGTTTTCTGCTTGACCAGGCAAGCATTGTTTGGTTCGTGGCCATGCCTGGTAAGTGTTAAATATATTAAACCATGTCACTATTCGCCTGTACCTTCTCCTATTTTAAATTGAATGACAGGGTTAGCATCTTATGCACGTCCCAGGCATGTCCAGGCATCCATTTCGCATGGCCTGGACCAGTCTAATCATACGCTCGGGTTTACCGGACAGGCTAACGACGAGCTCCACTTTCCCAGGCCAGGCTAGCATTCGATCTCCAGGTCACGAACCAAACAAACCACAGGCAGTTCCCAAGCAAGCACCAGGCCAGGCAACTTTGCTCCAGGGAAGCAACCAAACTGACCCTCAATCTTTGTGTATTCGCAATATATAAAAGTTTGTGTTGAATCCACCACCACCAGGTCTCGTCCACCATGGACAGCAAACAAGCGATGTGGACGGCAACCACGAGCCGCGACTCACAAGCAGCCGTAGTCAGCTCCCGCACGACATCATGCCAGACACGCCAACGGGAGATCTAAACCTACCTTGGGGAGTCAAAACTTACTGCTTCTAGGAGAGTCGAAACTTCTAATATATGTATTGGAGCACTACCTTACATTTCCCCTTGGTCCATCTTCAAGGAGCAAGCGTGAAGAAAAATCGGCTTGATAGTTCGGCCTAGCCCATGCGAGCAATCCTTCTTTAATGGCCCAACAATTCGGGGTACGCCTTTGTCTCGCCTCGCACGAGACCGAACGGCCGATGACCTCGAGGGACGTTGTAGTGGACCGATCCAAGTGAGAGTTGTTGTTTGTTTCTTTCATTTGTTAATTTCGTCCAACTTTATCATTTCAAATATTCTAAAATATAAATTTCAGAAAATATTTTGCTTACTTTTTAAAAAATTCACGTTGCATTGAAAAAATGTTCATGTAATGCAAAACATTGTGCGTGTAATTTGTAAGAAACTTTTAATTCATTCAAATAAAATAATCATGTTTTAAGAAAATGTCCATGTATTGTAAAAGAAATTGCCCGCGAAGTTTAAAAAAAATCTGTGACATTCAGAAAAATGTTTCCCATGCATTCGGAAAAGGTTTGAACATGTATTTGAAAAGTATACATCACTATTTTAAAAAAAATTGAACGTGTATAAAAAAATTCAGTGTGTATAGAAACTATAAAACAGGTATTCAAAAAATGTTAAACATGATTTGAAAATAATGTTCATCATTTATTTTAAAAAATCCAAGGTGTATTATCAAAATGTTTCATACGTATTCAAAATATGTTGAGCTTCTATTCATAAAATTATCAATGTGTATTTCAAAAATATGTAACATTTATTCAAGAAAATGTTCAGCATATATTTAAAAAATGTTGAACATGCATATTTTTTAAGTGTGTATAAAAACAATATACATGGTGTAGTAACAATAGTTGACGTGTATTAAATAACATGAAAGGAAAAAATGAACATAAAAAGGAATGAAAATAAAGAAACGAAAGAAAAACACAAAAAGTAAAAAACATTACCGCGTGGAACCTTCCAAAACTATTGGAAGGTTCCATGAACACTCACTAAACACATTGCATTGGACCGGCTCATCCTAGCGATTGTGTACTGTGATTTATTATTATTATTATTGTTACTATTATTATTATTATTATTATTATTATTATTATTATTATTATTATTATTATTATTTACAAATTGTGTACTGTGATAAGGTACTCAATCTTGGAGTAGAAGAGACATAGCTCTCGTGGACAATTCGTCGTACAGCGTATAGGATTTGCTCCAGCCCGTAGCCCAGTCAAAATTTGGTCCAGTTGACCATCGGGCCAAATTTACACGAACCGGATAGTGGGCATCAAACACCTCCTGACCATTTTTGAAAAGGACGCTTTATTACTTAAAAAGTTTAAGCATTACACCCCTGCATAATTAAGATGCACATAGTCAAACATAGTCCTCTTCTATAAACAAAAAATAAAAGGTGGAATACAAAGAAACATGTAGAGTCCGTATAACACCTAAAACGGAGGTGGACCAATCCTAAGATCATGTTGCCACCCATGTTGGGTAAAAGTATCCCTCGTCGTATTCTTCAATCGTGTACACACCTTCGTACATAGGTCTCGATTCTTCACGTGTTGTAGAAAGGACCATAAACGAAGACTCCCGGTACATATGTAGATAACCTGCATTAGAGAAGTACTTTTATCGCTAAAAAGCTTATCATTTTTACATAGCCAAAGCGACCAAATAACGGCAAGCGCTCCCACCCTAAGAAGAGTTATAAACCTGTGACCAATCCCATGTAACCAGTTGTCAAATACATTAGCAACATTACAAGAAGGATGCAAGCCAGAAGCTATCTGGATGACAGACCATATAGACTGGGCCAATTTGCATTGGAAGAATAAATGTTTTATTGTCTCATCATGATGACAAAAAACACATTGCGGATTTCCGTGCCAATTTCTCTTGATAAGATTATCCTTAGTAAGAATATCTCTGCGACGAAGATACCATGCAAATATTTTATTCTTAGGAGGTATCTTCATCTTCCAGATCTTCTTGTTATTATCAACTGGCACATCAGACTGGATTAACGCTCTATACATAGACTCCACTGAGAATTGCCCATTCCCATGTAGGTTCCATCGAAATACATCAGACCAATATGGCAATTGCACCGTGGACAACCTTTGGAGTCTGGGTCCAACTAAATCTCTTCTGAACGTAACATTTGGCGAAAAAGATTTCATTACCGTGGCGATAGTATCACCCTTGTGACACACAATGTTGTATAGAGCCGGATATTGTTCCCGGAGTGTGGCATTTCCTAGCCACTTGTCCTCCCAGAATCTAATTTTCGAACCGTCCTTAATCGAGAAGGATCCATAGGAGAAGAAATATTTCTATGTAGTCATTAGACCCGCCCAAAAGTGAGAAGCACTAGGCTTCCAGTATATTTGGATACCGCATTGGAACCCACATATTTCCTCCTCGGGAGGGTTTTCCATACACCATCTTCCGTCAGTAATTTAAATAACCATTTGCCGAGGAGGGCCCTATTCTTAACCTCAAGTTCATGAATGCCCAACCCGCGTTGGTCTTTGGGATGACAAACCACACTCCATTTAGCCAGTCGATATTTCTTTCGCTCGCTATCTCCTTGTCAAAAGAATCTTGATCAGAAATAATCCAATCTATGTAAAACTCCTTTCGGCAACTGGAAGAAGGAAATCATATATAGTACCATGTTACTTACTAGTGACTTTATGAGGACCAATCTTCCACCCAAAGGCAGCAGTTTAACTTTCCAACTGCTAAGTCTTTTTTTGTATTCTCTCCTCGACGTGTTTCCATTCAGCAATTGTGAGTCTTCGATAATGTATCAGTATCCCCAAATATGTGATCGAAAACTGACCCAACCCACACCCGAACAGTTTAGCGTACAGGTGGGCCTCGTCTTGAGCCTCGCCAAAACAAAACAATTCACTTTTATGAAAGTTGATCTTGATACCTGAGAGTTGCTCGAATGCTGGAAAAAATTAATTTCAAATTTCTCGCTTTCTCGATGTCATGATCCAAGAAGATAATCGTATCGTCGGCATATTGAAATATAGAGACCACCATCAATTAGATGACTTACTACCCCATCAATTTGTCCATCAACCTTGGCACGCTCAATCATGACCGCTAGCATATCCGCCACTATATTGAATAGCATTGGCGATATCAAGTCACCTTGTCGCAATCCCTTCTTCGTTTGAAAATAGTGTCCAACCTCATCATTGACCTTAATGGCAACTCTACCTCCAGAAACGAAGCTATTGATCATAGTGCGCCACTCTGCAAAAAATCCTTTCATTCTGAGAGTCTGTTGAAGAAATGGCCATTTGACTTTGTCATCCAAAGTATATTTGGAGTACCACCTCATTCAGCTTTATCCGATGTAATTCATGGACTGTTTCATGAAGGATAACAACTCCATCTAGGACGTTTCTTCCTTGCATTAAAGCAATCTGTGAAGGACGAACCACGTGTTCAGCAACCGAATTTAGCCTAATAGTCACAACCTTCATGACTATTTTAAAACTAACATTAAGGAGGCAAATAGGTCTATATTGTTGTATCATTTCAGCCTCATTAACCTTAGGTAATAAAATAATCTCGCCGAAGTTTAAGAGAAACAATTCTAGATGGCCAGCATGTAGGTCGCTAAACAAAATTGTACTACTAGGGAAAAGCCCAGCAGTAGCACGCATATTAGGTGTATCAGTAGCGCAGGGCCCCGCGCTACTGATACGACACTACAACTAACATGTATCAGTAGCGCGTGTTGACCCATGCTACTTCTATACATGGCTAGCAGCAGCGAGCTTTAGCGCAACACGCTACTGCTAATATTTGCAGCGCTTTTATCTAGGGCACGCTACTGGTAAGAGCACACTGCTGCTAACTCTACTTCCCTCTGTACTGTTAGTTTTATTAGTTTCTTTTCTGCATATTTGTTTTGTATTTGAACAGGCTTTATACAATAATCGTTATCATATCATACACAAACAAATGTAATCATAGCATCAAATCATGTCATCATCATAATGATCATCCAACACAAAGTGGTCTCTCGTCATCATCTCGAAAATAGCGATACAAGTCTCGGTTACTTGCAACTACATCTTCATTCATCTAAACAATGATATACGCGAGAAGAGCTGTCACTATGAGTGAGAGCGGAACTATGCAGTACATGAGTTTGTATCCCTCTCTCGCACTAGCGTGAATCTAAACTAACTACTGGCTGTCACTTAAAAAACGGAAACCGGTACACCTGGGCCTGACACTCTGGCCACTCATTGTATACTCCTGGCGTAGAACTTCTTCGCCATCGATGATCTATGCACCTGCATCGTCACATGAGTCGATGATATGCCACATATAGAGTTAAGCAACAAAAACAGACAGACTTGGCAAAAATAGAAGCAACATACCATAAGCATAAATAAGAGAGTTCATCGTACCCAAAATGACCAAACTAGAGTGATCTTCGCTAGTCGAGGAGGACGGTTTAATTACATCACAAATAAAGTTTCGTCGTGCATAACTCAAAGTTTTGTCATACAAAAAGTATGGACTAGACGGACACATTGTCATATATCGACAATCACTCAAACATGTCATGCCATCTGAGTGAGTCCTGGACTAGGGGGTGTCCGGATAGCCGAACTATCATTATTGGCCGGACTCCAAGACTATGAAGATACAAGATTGAAGACTTCGTCCCGTGTCCGGATGGGACTTTTCTTGGCGTGGAAGGCAAGCTTGGCGATACAGATATGTAGATCTCCTACCATTGTAACTGACTCTGTGTAACCCTAGGCCTCTCCGGTGTCTATATAAACCGGATGGCTTTAGTCCTTAGGACGAACAACAATCATACCATAGGCTAGCTTCTAGGGTTTAGCCTCCTTGATCTCGTGGTAGATCGACTCTTGTAACACACATCATCAATATTAATCAAGCAGGACGTAGGGTTTTACCTCCATCAAGAGGGCCCGAACCTGGGTAAAACATCGTGTCCCTTGTCTCCTATTACCATCTGCCTAGACGCACAGTTCGGGACCCCCTACCCGAGATCCGCCAGTTTTGACACCGACATTGGTGCTTTCATTGAGAGTTCCTCTGTGTCGTCACTGATAGGCTCGATGGCTTCTTCGATCATCAACAACGACGCAGTCCAGGGTGAGACCTTCCTCCCCGGACAGACCTTCGTATTCGGCGGCTTCGCACTGCGGGCCAATTCGCTTGGCCATCTGGAGCAGATCGAAAGCTACGCCCCTGGCCGTCAGGTCAGATTTGGAAGTTTGAACTTCACTGCTGACATCCGCGGGGACTTGATCCTCGATGGATTCGAGCCACAGCCGAGTGTGCCGCACTGTCACGATGGGCATGATTTAGCTCTGCAGCCGGACAGTATCCTGGAGGCCGCACTCGAGTCTACTCCAATCTTCAATTCGGAGCCAACTGCGCGGATCGAGGACGGATGGCTAGACACCGCCTCGGGGGCTGCAATCTCTACGGCGATAGAGCCGAACACTGATCTTGTCCCTCGTGAAGCCCGTAACTCCGATGTGCCGGACTCCTCGCCGTACTCCGAGCCTCCCATGCCCCCTCCAATCGAATCCGGTTGGGCGCCGATCATGGAGTTCACCGCCGCGGACATCTTTCAACGCTCACCTTGCGGCGACATCTTGAGTTCGCTAAAGTATCTCTTGTTATCAGGAGAGCCCTGGCCGGACTGCGGTCAAGACGGTTGGGATGCGGACGACGAAGAAATTCAAATCCCACCCACCACCCACTTAGTAGCCACTGTCGACGATCTAACCGACATGCTAGACTTCGACTCCGAAGACATCAACAGTATGGACGACGATGCCGGAGACGACCAAGAACCAGCGCCTATCGAGCACGGGAAAGCCACCCCAACTCACGATGTATACATGGTGGATACACCAAAAGGAAGCGATAATGAGGAACGACGGGACGTGGCGGAGGACAACTCCCCCAACAAACAACCAAAACGGCGACGCAAGCGCCGCCCGAAGTCCCGCCTTGATAAAAACGACACCCATGCGGACCCGGCCCTAGAGCAGGGCGAAGCAGTGGACGGCGAACATGCCACCAAGCAACCATCCGAATATGATGAACTGGACAAGCAACCCATCCCGACGAAAAGAAGAGCCTAGACGATCTCACGCCGAACACATCACCAGAGCATAAGAACCTTCATAAAAGGCTCGTCGCTACTGCAAGAAGTTTGAAGAAGCAAAAGCGGAAGCTCAAAACAGCAAAGGACGCACTCAGAATGAGATGGAGCAAAGTACTCAATACCGCAGAAAAATATGACGCTAGTCGCCAGGCAAAGAGCTACCCGAAGCGCAAGTTGTTGCCCGAATTCGACGAGGAGGCCTTAGAGCCCCCGCAGTCAAAAAAGAAAGAGGCCACCTGGCCGGATAGACGACCAGATGACAGGCTAAGAGCAGCAAGGGGCTCCGCACACAAGCCGGCACACGATCAGCATAAAGATCCTCGGAAAAAGGATGACCCGGTCAGGTCTATCTATGGGCCAAAAAGAAGACTCCAGGAAGCAACACAACCCGCCGAGCGTTTGAAGACAACGGCACACCCAAATACAGGGGCGCCGCACACCCACTATGTTTCACCGACGAGGTACTGGATCATGAATTTCCAACGGGATTCAAACCCGTAAACATAGAGGCATATGACGGAACAACAGACCCCGGAGTCTAGATTGAGGATTATATCCTACACATACATATGGCCAGAGAAAACGATCTCCATGCCATAAAATACCTACCCCTCAAGCTCAAAGGGCCAGCTCGGCATTGGCTCAAAAGCCTCCCAGAAAATACCATTGGAAGTTGGGAAGAGCTCGAGGATGCGTTTCGAGCAAATTTTCAGGGGATCGACTTATGTCTGCCCTCCGGATGCAGACGATTTAAGTCACATAACTCAACAG
This sequence comes from Triticum aestivum, assembly GCF_018294505.1. Taxonomy (NCBI): domain Eukaryota; kingdom Viridiplantae; phylum Streptophyta; class Magnoliopsida; order Poales; family Poaceae; genus Triticum; species Triticum aestivum. The sequence continues at coordinate 494,439,791 of NC_057804.1, forward strand.
CCCGGAGAGTCAGCACGCAAATTCTGGAACAGGTTCCTCATAAAAAAGAACCAAATAGTCGACTGTCCGGACGATGAAGCCTTAGCAGCCTTTAGGCACAACGTCCGAGACGAATGGCTCGCCAGACACCTCGGCCAGGAAAAGCCAAGAACAATGGCCGCACTAACAAGCCTCATAACCCGCTTTTGCGCGGGGGAAGACAACTGGCTGGCTAGATGCAGTACCAGCGACCCAAGTACATCCGAAGTCAGGGATGGAAATGGGAAATCACGACGCAGAAAAGATCAGCGCCGGAATAAGGAAAATGGCCCAAATAGCACGTCGGTCAATGCCGGATTCAAAAGCTCTCGGCCAAATAATAAAACACTGCCCCTCAAGGACAACAGTGACGAGCTATCCAACCTAAACAAAATTCTGGATAGGCTATGTCAAATACATAGTACCTCCGGGAAGCCCGCAAACCATACCCACAGAGATTGTTGGGTCTTCAAACAGTCCAGCCGACTTAACGCCGAACGCAAGGGGCTCGACACACCAAGCGAAGACGACGATGAACCCCACAAGCAGCACGCCGGAAAACAGAAGACTTTCCCACTAGAAGTCAAAACAGTGAACTCACTTCATGTGATAACACGAAAACACAGTGTGGCACCTGCCATACCAGGACACCGTCCGCAGAATGGGGATAGACCCTACCAAAATTCGCCGTAGCAGCACTTCCTTCAAAGGAGTGACGCCAGGCCTTTAAGCCAATTGAACAGGCTTTGTACCACTAGAGGTTGTGTTCGGTTCATCCGACAACCCCCATCGCGAAAAGTTCACTCTCCATATCGCCCCATTTTACAGTGGCCCTCAAGAACTACGGGGACGCGACGCTTTCACCCGCTTTAACGCAATAACACATTACGCGTCTCTTACGCTTAAAATGCCCGGTCCACGCGGCATAATCTCATTAAAGAGTAACTCCGAGTGTTCCTCGATCATGGAGAACGTGAGGCCGCCTTGACAGCCACACACTAATCCGACCTTGCAGGTCAAAGCTCCTAAAAACAGGTCATTCAGACCTCGGACACGGTTAGGCGAGTCCGGCGTAAATAAACAAGGGGCTTCCCAGCAGCATACCCCTTTACAAGGGGCTGCGCGTATAAACAATGAGAGTCAATAAAGCTCAACTTTATTCATCTTCCAAATTATACTTTATTTTAAATACATCCTTTGCACGATATTTCTTCCAACCTAAGTCCTTCTCTTTTACAGATGAAGCACGTGCTACAGCCGTCCAGGATACAGCACAACAGAGACACAGGCGCAGACGTGCAGCAGGGACCTGTTGCAAGGATTCTTTTCAGATTAAGACCCTGCGTAAACCTTTCTTACTGTCTCTTGTTGATACACATCCCCCGGTTTTCTACCATAACCGAGGAGGAGGCTGGCGTTTTGGCATCGGCCGCATCAGAAGTTCCCGCCTGTATCTGGACACTAGGGGCTTAGGGCATTGTTTTGCCCGGTATCATAAAGACCGAACACCTCAGGGAGTGTTCGGCGTCTCGAGTTAGGCCTTATATGCATCAACTCCGAATCATGTCTTTGGTAAAATGTTGGGTTTGCCCGGCTCCTGTGTTTTGCTGTCTTACGTTCCGCTCCATCGGCTAACGCGGCACCAGGAGAACTACTGTGATTGTGCCCCGGTTCGGCCGGGCGAGCACCTCAGTAGAGAAAGCCGAAAAGTGAATGTCATGATATAGCGAGAGACTGGTCAATCACTCGATCGACTATTGGAATGTTTAGAATTCCTTCGCTTTGACGAGGGACCGCTTCCCGGTCAGGCACATACGCACCCCGAGTTCGGAGAGCGCGGTGCCTCTAGGGGCTATATAGTAGCCCCACCTTCAAGCTCCTATGGCTAAGTGAAAGTGATAAAGCATTATAGTCCGGTTGCCTAGTTTGCTACGCTATCACCTCCTTCAAAAGAACAAAGACGTTGGATTAAGTGTGAAAAAGCGCTTTTCTTTTTGCAAACACCCCGCACCATGTGCATGGGGGCTGAAGCCAAAGACTGCCATCTTTCAGGTTATACATACATATACGGCCGCACAGGAGATAGTTCAATACTTGAATGCACAAGTATAAAAAGCTATTGCATTATAAACATGATCTCACAAATCATACACGTCATTTGAACATGACATCTTTCGAGCACTGCGACTCTATTAAACGAGCGCCCTGTAGGACTTCCTCAAAATAGTGCTCGGCGGGTAATGGCTTTTGTCCGAACCCCGGGATGCAACAGCGGTGGCATCCATGTCCGCCCAGTAGGTCTTCACACGGGCGAGCCATCCGTGCACCTTCTATGCATGCCGACCGCTTCATCGCCTTGATATGCCGCACCGCCCCAAGGAATTGCTGCAACAAGCCAAAATAACTCTTCGGCTTGGGCCTTTCCGGACACAGATGAGCGACCACATCCGTCATGGCAAGTCCGGACAATCTATTCAGCTCAACCCACTCAGCCAGCCGATCAGCCAACGGGAGTGGACGCTCCGGACTATGGAACTGAGACCAGAAAAGCTCTTCCATTTCGTGATCCTCCTGGCTTCGGAAGTGCACGACTACGTCCACCGCACTCGCCGCCAAATCCAGATAAGGATCCTCCGCACCACACAATTGGCCCAACTGAGCATACTTCGGATCCGTAAACTTCCTACGCAGTAGAAAGGGCTTTCCAGCCGCAATGTCTCCGGCCTGACGTAGTTCCTCCTTCATAGCCCGCATCGCACCACGGGCATCCTTGGCTTCGGCGGCAGCCTTCTTCAGGTCCTCTTGCTCCACTCGGCGTTCTCCTTCAAGAACCTCACAGCGGTCGGTAGCATCTTTCAATTTCAAGGCCATTCCGGCCATCTCTTCCCTGCTTCGGCAGTGAGCAGCCTTTTCGGCTTTTAGCTCTTTCGCTGCCTTCGAGGCAGCCGCATCACTTTTCCTGGCTTGCTCCTTGGCTCGAGCAAGCTCTGCTCGAAGGTCTTCCACAGCAGCGGCACCATCTGCATCAAGCATACAAATTGTAAGGAATGGGCGTCAGCTCCCTTACTAGGCGACCACGGAGCAACCACCTACCTTGTGACTCATCAAGTCGTTTATTGACCAGCGCGATGTCCGCATCCGCAACATCAAGTTGCCTCTTCAGCTCGGCAACTCCATCAGTCCGGATGGCCACCGAACGTTTCGCCACCTGCATAGGAAATGCGACATTCTATAACTGAGATTATGATCCTTGGCACGCTGTCGCTTTCGACAGCATACCAAGTCTCAGGAGCTACTATCTATACAGGGCGCACTTCATGTGCAAAACTGTCAAAAGGTATGTCATTTTTTGCGTACCTCAAACCCCGTCAGCAAGCTTCTGACGGCCTCATACAACCCGCTCTCGGCGGATGAGATCCTTTCAATCACCGTACTCATTAATGTGCGGTGATCTTCTGAGATAGACGCCCTCTTGAGCAAATCCTGCAGCTCCACCGGCCGTACTCCAATGGGTGCCGGACTCTCCGGCCCCGCCGGACTCGGGGAGACCCTCCGTGACGACACCTCAGGGTCGTCTGCCCCGCCCGACGGGGCGGCAGATGGAGGCATTTCGCTCTCCATCATCTCCGGACGAAGGTCCCCCGAAGATGAGCTCTGCTGAGATGGGCTGAGATCCGAACTACAAGGTGAAAACTTTGGTTACCCTTAGAAATAAAGCAAGGGTGTCCCCTATTACAAAATCCCCCCTTTTTTACTTACGGCTCGCTGGAGGGCTGATTCCTCTGAGGAGACAGTACGGCCGGAGCTCTTCCCGGCGCAGGACCTTCCGGTGCAGATTTCTTTCCCCGCTTTGAGGCCTTGGCCTCCGGGTCTTCGGAAGTAGTCCTCTTCTCCCCCTGGAAGGAGGGACTCTCGATTCCCCCCTTACTGAAAGCCTCCTTGACAGAGGTGGTAGTTTCCCTGTGCCCCCCTTCGCTCTCCTCTGAAGGCGCGACCTCCAACATTTTGACTAACACGGGATCCGGCATGGTCTCAGGGAGGGGGGCCGGACACCGTATCAGTTTTGCTTGCGCTATCCACTCCTGTCCAAGGGATAGCTGGTTAAACGGCAAACCCATGATAAATAAATGGACAATATGTCCGGACACAGGGCTACTTACTTGAGTATCCGGGCGATTGCAGCTTAGGCCAGCGTCCTCGGTCAAGTCCGGACGCATCTCTTGCGATCCGAAGAATAGTTTGTACATCTCCGCGGGTGTCAAACCCATGAAGTGTCGGAGAGCTCGTGGCCCCTCCGGATTAAATTCCCACAGGCGGAGGGGGCGATGTTTGCAGGGCAGAAGGCGCCGAATCAGCATAACCTGTGCCACTATGACCAGATTAATCTCCCTTTCTTGGAGGCCTCGAATCCGGTCCTGCAACAGGGGTACGTCTTTGGACGGCCCCCAGTTAAGCCCCTTGTTGACCCATGACGTCAGCCGTTGTGGAGGGCCCGAGCGGAAGACGGGCGGCGACCTCTGCCTGCTGCCCCTAGGAGCGGTGATATAGAACCACTCCTGTTGCCACAAGCCGAGCTCCTCCTGAAAAGAGCCCTCGAGCCATGGAGCATCGGCCCTCTTGCTTAAAATCACCCCGCCGCACTCTGCCTGACGCCCCTCTATCATCTTCGGCTCCACGTTGAAGGTTTTGAGCCACAAGCTGAAGTGAGGGGTAGTGCGGAGGAAGGCTTCGCAGACGACAATGAATGATGAGATGTGGAGGATGGACTCCGGAGCCAAGTCATGGAATTCCAGCCCATAGTAAAACATGAGCCCCCTCACGAAGGGATCCATCGGGAAGCCTAAACCCTGATGGAGGTGAGACACGAACACGACGCTCTCGCTGGGCTCGGGAGTAGGAATAACTTGCCCTCGGGCAGGCAACCTATGCGAAATCTCATAGGTCAAGTACCGGGCATCTCTCAGCTTTAGCACGTCTTCTTCCGTGACGGAAGAGGGCATCCACCGGCCTCGTAGGTCAGAGCCGGACATTGTCGAAGGTTGAAAGTACCCGAATCTGGAGCCCTGGGTGTTGGAACTTGGGGCGAGAGGCAGATTTGATTAAGGATTGAAGAAAAAGAACGGGCCTTGGTCTCATTATAAAGAGGAAGAATACCAAGAGCCGTCCCCGTGACCATTTGGAACACGCCTTCCATGGAGGGGGCGTGGCAACGGGCGCGGTTGGGTTACCCACGTCCGTATTTATGGGAATCCCGGAATAAGGGGAACACGATCTCTGCTTCGATAAGACGTGCCAAGGAAACCGCTTCGCTAAACGCGCTGAGGTGGTACAATAAAAACAATTCTAGTAAAGGCTTGGTAGTGGTGTGACGTCACGCCACCAAATACGTCAGCAGATTGAACTTATGTAATATTATCCTCTCTACGGTGGTACGTGGAATTTATTTTGCAGAGCCGGACACTATCCTGGTGTTCACAATCTTCCATAAATTATTCGGAGGAGGAACCCGCCTTGCAATGCCGAAGACAATATGCGCGCCGGACTCGTCGTCATTGAAGCCTGGTTCAGGGGCTACTGAGGGAGTCCTGGACTAGGGGGTGTCCGGATAGCCAAACTATCATTATTGGCCAGACTCCAAGACTATGAAGATACAAGATTGAAGACTTCGTCCCGTGTCCGGATGGGACTTTTCTTGGTGTGGAAGGCAAGCTTGGCGATACGGATATGTAGATCTCCTACCATTGTAACCGACTCTGTGTAACCCTAGCCCTCTCCGGTGTCTATATAAACCGGATGGCTTTAGTCCGTAGGACGAACAACAATCATACCATAGGCTAGCTTCTAGGGTTTAGCCTCCTTGATCTCGTGGTAGATCTACTCTTGTAACACACATCATCAATATTAATCAAGCAGGACGTAGGGTTTTACCTCCATCAAGAGGGCCCGAACCTGGGTAAAACATCGTGTCCCTTATCTCCTGTTACCATCCGCCTAGACGCACAGTTCGGGACCCCCTACCCGAGATCCGCCGGTTTTGACACCGACACCATCCATCCAAGTCAGGGAGATAGTCCCCGAGCTTAGTGAAAGGCTTCAGGTCGAGACGCTGAGCGGCTACGCGTGTTCGAACGTCTTCCCGCGACATTTACCCTTCCTCGTAGAACATCCCTATTTTTTCGAGGACCTCCTTCGTGATGTTGGGCAAGTTCACGCTGGATGTGATAGAACTCATCTTGAAGTCGATGATCCTTGATATCTCCTACGTTCTTTGCCCATTGCAGAATATGGGCATCCCCGGATGTAGGTGACATGCAAAGGTTCTGCTGATCCCGTCTGTACTCCAGCATGTGGTGTAGGACATAGAATCAATCACTAAGAGTATCACTCGGTTGCCAGATGCAGCAGAAGTCGGTCTTATGGCTGAAGGCGGGCCTGCTGTTCCTCTTCCTCTTGGTCTTGATCTCTCCACCCTGTACACCGTAGAAAAAGATAGCACTATCGAGAACAGACTTGATGTGGGTGTAATCCTTTTTGTTCATGTTCTTCGACGAGTCCAAGTAAAGAAAGTGGGAGTATCGGGGGTAAAGGATGATGAGGACGGCGCGCCCGTGGCTGTGCAAAATAAGTACACCTCATATTAGTTAGCCTCCACCGTGCAAATGAACGATTGAAATCGAAGGAAGGATATCCGTGCAAATGACTTACAGGGGATGATAAGGCACGAGAATCGTCTCCTTGTACTTGTTGGCGACCATGAAATCGACGATGTAGTCCCTCGCGTATTCACGGTGCTCTTCACAGACTGCCAAGAAGCCCTCATGCATGAAGTACGGGACAGCAACAAAGATATAAGGTATCTGCTCAATCTCGATGATGTAGTTCATGTACAAGGCATAAAGGCGGACAAACATAAAATCCAGCTTCTTCAAGTGAAACATGTCGAAGATGTAATCGAATCGAAGGAAGAATTCTCCGTGGGGAATGTGTCGACGTACAACCTTTGTCGCGGCACGTTAACCACGTAGAGTGGGTATCCTGGATTTTCCAAGGCGATTAGGCTTTCCTCTCTCCGCAGCACATCATCATGAAGTCTCCTTAGATCGCCGTGTATGGCCTCTACCGATGCCTTAGGTAGGATTGGTTCACCGGGGATATGGTATTTCGCCGCATCGTGGACAGGTATGCGGTCTTAAACCCGAGGCTGCGGAGGAGGCTGGATCATAGCAGCAGCTTTATTGTTGCCTTTCCTCGCTCTCTTCCGATGCTTCTTTGGTGGAAGGTTGTCTATAATACGTTCAGCCTCCGGAGGCGGCAATTCAGGCACCGACTCATGACGATCAAACCCTGAGTACTCATACTGCTGAGCCATCAATGCTCCGTCATCATAGGATCCAGTATTGAGATACTGTTGAGTGTCATCGTCATCGTCATCCTCATCTATGGCGATGTCATTAGCGACTAATGGAGCCTCTTCCTCACCCCGTCCGCTACCACCCAACACGACAGGCAACCCTAATTGGGTAGGTTGGGTGCTGATGTTCATACCTTGCGGAAGCTGCGTGGTTGTGGGTGTGCTCCCAGCCTCCTCCAGACGAAGCAGACTCTTTGGCCACAACAAGACCCACGTCTTGCAATCGCCAAGCTGCTGTGGGGTCTCGCCATCATCTCCCCTAGTACCGGAGGAGCCAAATTCTTGTGGCCGGGTTTGACACTAGCCACGGAAACCTTGAAGACGTCAGGGGGGATCAGACAACTGTGGAACAATTGTTCCTTTGGCTTCATTATCGTGGCCTTCCCCACGTCCACCTTCTGTCCGTTGATGTCGTATAATATGGTGGACGGGGTGTCGGCCTGCGAAGACATGTCTGCAACATGAGACATCCGAAAGGCAACGGAAACCTGAGATTATACATTTATTGAAGAGGGCCGGTGTGACAGGTACGGTGAGGGTGTCGAGCTCAGCCAAAGACGAAGCACCACCGAGCACGTCCGAGACAGAGGACGGGCTGCTATGAGCAGGTGCAGGAGCCGGTGCAGAAGCCGGTGCATGAGCAGGTGCTGGTACAGGAGCAGGTGCTGGTGCAACGCTAGTCGAGCTGCTCTCAAAGAAGTCGGCAAGGGGAAAGTCCACTGTATTTTTATTTGGATTTTGCCTGCTCCGACTAACGACGGCCGGAACCAAGGCAGCTACCGCTTATTTTGTGGCAGCTACCGCTGTTGCGACTGTCTCAACTGATTTCTTATCAATCGCAATCTCAACCTTCTTGTCGACATTTTCTTTAGTTGACCTCCGTCTTTCCTTTCTCTCCTCCGTGGTCTCATCGTAGTCTTCTTCCACATGGCGCTGTCTCTGACACCATGCACGCGTCCATAAGACGGCCGAGTGTCCACCAGGAGTCGCTTCAATATGTTCAATGCCCAGTTTAATGGGGTGTCCCACTTGGGTCTCGCCAACGCCTCAGACGGCGAGTCGCTTTTGGCCGCAATCCTGTGCTGCTCTCTCTACAAAATGAACAAGAATCGTTTACAAATATGACTAAACATGCAATCAAATTGATCAGAAACTAAAATTAGCAGCAGTCTCAAGAACTCCATCGTGACCGGGTCCGTCTCTTAAACCTTCTTGACTGGGTCCCAACGGTATCGGGCCCTGAGGACGTCACGCTCCTGCGGGATGGTGAACTCCGCCAAAGGGTCTGGCTTGCCCAGACTTTCGCGTTCTGCGTCCTCCTTGGCCCATATTGACCTCTTCCCCGCGTAACCACGGCTTCCGAGCTGGTGGCACCCCATGTTCCTTTGTTGAAGCCCCTTCATGTACTTTGACTTTTCTTTGGCATCTTCGGCATCGCAAGCCGCCTTGAATATTTTAAACTGCTCTTCCATGATTCTCGGATTATCCTTTACAATCTAGGAGTAGGGTTCCTTTTTGTTGATGATCCGATGTTTCACCCTTACTTTCCAGGCAGCCAATGCGTCGCTAAACTTGGTCATGGCACATTTGTTTATCTTCTTCATTGCCCGGGAACAAGAATAGCTGGTGCAACAGGGTTAGGAGGGAGTGTTTCATATTTGGTATCTTCTTTAGTGCCTCATCGTTGATGGTGGCACATGTCCGTATGATGCAGCCTATTTCATTGCCATAGCAGGAGCGCGCTACCACAGGCGGTTTTGGCTCAAAATTGTCGTCGTCCACCTCCGTGACCACTAATCTAGTAGTGAGGAGCTAGTTTGGGCGTCGACATCTCCTCTTCGGTTTCGGTTCTATGGCTTTGCCAGTCTCGGTGTCGGTCTTGACGCCGGTCTCGGTGCTGGTCTGGGTCTCAACGCTAGTCTCGGCGCCGGTCTCGATGTCGGTCTCGGATGTGATAGGTGGGCCCAGCAACAACAACTGTTGATCATTAGCAAGGTTCAAAAATTCGTCTGTCGCCAGGTAGATGTCATTGCAATCACTAGAACCCTGTTTTCTACAATTAAATCTAGTCAATTAATTCTAGACCTAATAAAATGAATAATGACATTAAAAAGGCCTATGTTTTGCAGGAATGTTGATTCCTTCCCGGTGCGGCAAATCCCCAGCACTCGATATGTCCAAGTTTGTAGCACAAGTCATCCCGAAATTCATGAAAAATTTCGTCCTAACCTTTGCTAAAAGTGGACAAATCAAGCACCCGAAATTTGCCGGAACGAAAATGAATCAACATTCCGGCAAAACATAGGCCACTCGGCTTCATTCCCTGGAAACAACAAAAGGCCACTTGGGCACAACAGTAGATAAAAATGAGCAAACACTATTGAGGAATTTGCATATAACATGACCACTTCAAATTTGCATCTCCTAGTGTCTGACACTTCAAGAAAATCTACACAAATCTCCTAGCATAAACATGAGCAACACATTCTAGAAATTTATATTTTTATACTGATTTTTTCTAAACTAAACCCTACTGCCCTAATTAACATCTAGTGAAACCCTACTGTCCTAACCCTACTGCCCTAGTACTTAAGCATCTACAAGTACTAACAAATTAGATGAACCCTAGCTAGCTACTTAAGCATCTACAACTACTTAAGCTACTAATTTCATTCATTTAGGTCATTCATTTAACTTCACCTAATTAACCTAGTAAAACCCTACTTCCCTAACTAAAAAACATCTAATTAACATCTACTAGTACCACTACTGTCCTAACCTAATTTACATCTACTTAGTTATCTAACCTAGTTAGTTAACCAAATTAACCTGAATTAACATCAACTTAGTTACCTAACCTACTTCCCTAACTAAAAAGCATCTAATTAACAGTACCACTACTGCCCTAACCTAATTAACATCTACTTAGTTACCTAACCTAGTTTGTTAACCAAATTAGTTAACCAAACATCTAAAAAAGTTCTAATTAACCTAGTTAGTAAACCAAATTAACCTAGCTAGTTCACTTAGTTACCTAACCTAGTTAGTTTACCTAAATTAACCTAGCTAGTTCAGTTAGTTAACCTAATGAACTAAATTCACCTAAGTTAATTAACCTAGAGGGAGGGGGGCTTACAGAGAGGAGGGACGACGACGGAGCAGGGGCGGCAAGGAACGGACGAGGGTGGCAGGGGCGACAAGGGAGCAGGGGCTCCGGTGACAGCGACAGCGGCTCTAGTGGCGATGGGGCAGGGGCGGCGAGGAGCGGACGAGGGTGGCTCCGCGGGCATGGAGCTCCGGTGGCAGCGATGGCGTGCGGCTCCAGTGGCGGCTCTGGCGCCGACAGAGGTAGGGCGACGAGGGAGCAGGGGCGGCGAGGAGGGAGAGGTTGGGGTCTGGCGAGAAGAATGGGGAAATGAGGGAAGGAGGGACGCCCGGGAAGCGGCAAGTCAAAGTTAGTAGTAGCGCTTTAAAAAAAGCGTAATAGCTACTTAGCTATAGCGATTTTTGCTGGAACGCGCTACTGCTATAGCTAAGTTAGCTATAGCGCATGTTGGGAAAACACGCTATAGCTAAAATAGCTGCAGCGCTTTCATAAGAACGCATTGCTGCTATTGCTTTCATTTTTTTATATTTCTTTAATTTTCCTTTCTTTTTTTTCTTTTCCTTTTGTTAGTTGCAGCATTGTCGCCTTAAAATGCGCTGCTACTATTTTTTTAGCAGTAGCACGGTTTGTAGAAGAGCGTTGCTACTATACCAAGCATGACAGCAACGGTTCTGGTCGTCGTAGTAGCAACACATTTTATGTGGGACACGCTACTGGTAACTTTGTGGTAGTAGCGTGCTGTTCCGACACGCGCTACTGCTACGTAGCAGTAGCGCTTCGCTTTAACAAGCGCCACTGATAAGTGTTTGTCTATAAGCTTTTTCCTAGTAGTGTTAGGAGATCCGGCTTGATGACTTCCCAGAAGTTCTGATAGAACTCAGTGGGAAAACCATCTGGACCCGGGGCTTTGTTGTGCTCCATTAAGAAAGCCACCTTTCTAAGTTCCTCCTCGGTAACTGGGGCTATTAGAAGGTCGTTTTCCTCATCAAAGACGTGTGGGACATCATCTGTTCAGGACTCATCCATTGAGAAATTTTCTTCCTCTAGCGCCCTAATCAATTTTTTATAATAATTAGTGATATAAGATTTAAGTTGCTCAAGCCCCTCAATCGTGCCCTCATCCTGTTGTAGGGAATGAATAAATTTCTTACGGTGTCTGCCATTGGTGACTCCATGGAAATATCTAGTATTCGAATCACCTTTCAGGATAAACTAAGAGTTACTATGTTGGTTCCATTTGAGTTCCTCCTCATGCAGCATGCTAGCTATCTATGCATTTGAATGACTCTTGATCTTGATTCCATTCTCAGATAGAGGTCTAACCTCTGCCAAAGCTTCTAATTCATCAATGATAGATGAAAGACGAAGCTTCTCCTTTTTGAGGATACCCAACGTGTGCCTATCCCAACCACCAAGGAATTTGCGTAAAGCACACACTTTTTTATTCCATTTGTGAATTGGGGTATGCCCGACCACCGATTTCTCCCACACCTCCTTGACCATGTCATGGAAACCATCCCGAAGCAACCACCCAAGTTCGAAATTGAACTTGCGTCTATGTTGTGGTCGTGGCAAACCAGTAGTTAGGAGAATGGGTGTGTGGTCTGATATAGCCTTAATATGAGGTAGAGCATGAACAGACACCATAGGAAATTTAGATTCCCAGTCGGTATCCATTAAAACGCGATCTAGTTTCTCATATGTCAGTTCCGGAAGATTGTTCGCCAAAGTGAATTGCCTTTCAATCATGGAGACCTCTCACAGATCTAGACTGTTGATAACATCATTGAAAAGGAAAAGCCAATGATTATCAAACCTACCGCGGCTTTTCTCATTTGGAAATCTAAGCAAATTGAAATCCCCACCTATAAGACTAGTTTCCGGCTTCAGATTACAAGATAGAAAAACTGCACGAAACTAGCAAAATTAAGCTAAGGACTAATAAAAAAATCATGTTATACATGTGATAAGCAATCAAAAAAATTCGAAATGCTAAGCACTAATACAAATGTTGATCACTTAATCATCTGGGAATATACGTCTTTGCTCATTGTGCCCCTGAAAGCTATAAACACAGGACGACGAAGAAACTGCAAGACAAGTAGAAGACCGCCTGGTTGAAGGCTTGAAGCCCTTGTGGAAGTATGTGTAATATAATGATCTTTTAAGGAGCCAAGTATAATATCGGCATACATACATACATACAAGACACAACACTGGATGACCTACATTCGCACATAGCATCTACTGAAGATTGAAAACATTTTATGCACACACACATGGGGTCAAACTAGCCACGTTTGGTTGAGGTAAGAGTCAACATGGCAATGGGTACCTGCAACCCGCGAACCCGACATGAGTATGTTTCTCTAAGAAGTTCACTTACATATGTGATTGTTTGGTGCCATCTAGTTCATGCTTATTGCTACCCACTTTTGTAAATTAATACCATTTTTTATTCCATCGCACAACAAATCGTGATATGCATGTACTGAAATGCTAAAATGTGGTACTCCCTCCTTTCCGGTTTATAAGGCTCAATTCAAAAATCTCACCATCCAAGGTAGATGGTGAGTGGTGGAATACTTTTTGTAGTTTGCAAAAGCACCTAATTAATGCTCTTGTTTTTCTCAAAAAATTATGTTTATCAATGCATTAATTGCAATGCATGCATGCATAAAGTACATGCATTGGTCAATTTTCTCTCAATACTTGCATGCAATGATTTAATGCACCTTGGAATCTGAACATGTGATGGGAAACAACCAAATTGAGCCTTATAAAATGGAAAAACTAAAATTTTGAGATAAGCCCTATAAACCGGAAAGGAGGGAGTATATATTTGTTGAAATTTTGAAGTATACATGCTAAAATTTTGTGTATATATGCGAAAAATACTAAAAAATACATGGTGAAGTGTGAATTGGGTAAGGTGCCGAGAAGGATATTTTTACCCGCGGGTATTACCTGCACCCGGTCGGGTACGGGTATGTGAACAATTTGAAACCCGAGGTGTGGGTACGGGTACGGGTTGGGGCAAAAAATATTGAGACGGGTAAGGGTTTGGGCGACCATTACCTGTACCCGAACCCGGCGGGTGCCATGTTGAGCTAAGAGCATCTATAGCCGTGGACCCCAACCCACCTCAAAAGTTCGGGCGAACGACCCAATCACTGATCGGTCACAAAAAACCGACCCAGACGGACGCCTTAAATGCGCCTCAGACGTCTTGGCTGACTGGCACCCCTCATATCCAGCCCAAACATGGGGCGGGTATGGCGACGGCCGGGTGCGCCCAGGCGTGTGCGCCACGTCGGACTAAGATAGGGTCCCACACGAAATCGCCTGGAAACCCAGCGGTCCAACAGATGTCTCCTTCGGCAGGGGTGTGGACACCGCGTGATGCCACTCTGACTTGCCGCCTGTGGCCAAATCCGGCTATTTAAGCTGGCCGGCGCCCCCAACCCTAGCCTCATCCACCTCACTCTTCACGCCGCCAGCCCGAGCCCATCCACGTATCTCCCACTCCACCACTCTTCCCACGCCCTCCAGCTTCGCCATGGTTCGACAAAAGATAACCATGTGTGCCATGTTCATGTCAGAGCGCGGTTCCAGACTGAGCAGGAATCTAGGCGAGGCGCACCACCCGCATCGCTGTCGGCCTACCTCCAGACTCGCCGGAGCCGGAGGAGGAGGAGGAGGAGGAAGAGGAGTGGTAGCTGGCTCTGATGGAGGTGGCAGATCCGGAGGAGGATGAGGTGGAGTAGCCAAAGGAGGAGTTGGCGCCAGCTCCGGGCTTCAACATGGAGGACGCGGAGGCGGAGTTCGCGGTCGTCCAGGCGTCCGAGATAGCAGAGCAGCAGGTTATCCAGGATGAAACCTATGTGCAGACCAACATGCAGGAAAGGGTAGCGACCGACGCGCTCTTCGATGAGGTCGAAGCAAAGATAAATGTGGAGGCCGACGCGGAGGAGCCGGAGTTGCGGCTGTCACCCATGTTGTTGGGTTCTACGGTAGGGTGCGTCGACTGCAAATTAAAATTTCCTACGCGCAAAACAACAGGAACATGCTACGGGAGATGGATCACAGTTCGTTACCACTAGACGCACAGTGCCGTGCAGCGAAAGAAGAGTTGGGCAGCGCGTCCGCGTGGATCGTCTCCTCCTTGTCCAATCTCCCTCGAACAGCCGGTCGTATGATCCCACGTACAAGTTCGTCGGAGCAGCGCAAGTGCACCGCCTATAACGGTATCCGCGCGTGCAGGAGGAACACTGTGCGGCAGACTGCTAGGTCCGATCACACAGTCAGCAGCGAGTGGAGGTGGCTATTCGCAACACATGCAAACCCTAGTGACAGCGCCGAAGCGATCAATCCCATGAGTGTGCCGCACCTCCACTTTATATAAGTGTTCATCACGGGCTCAACACTTGGACCTTGCACGGACCCTAAATCCCACAAGTCTACTCGGCCACAATCCGAATACAGCTCGGATCACATCCGACCAGTGTCCTCGGATCCGACCTCATAGGTTCCTTCCCTTAAGCAGACCCCTTAGGTTCAAGTAGGCTTGGTCGCAGTTCGGATCACCTCCGAACTGCATGATTGGTAGCGGCCTCTAGCAAGGCATGCCAAACACCAAGTAGACTATGAAGCTGGTTAGGCGAACCTGTACAACGTGTCACACTTCTATTCCCATTGCCACACGATATATGTTCTCGGGCTCAAGGCGAGTATGTCATCCTTGTGCTAGCCCGACCTCTTTCTCGTTCCAGTGATTCCGACCACAATCCGGATTATTCATAATCCTTGTCGCTTGGCCATGCTTCTCTTGGTCGGATCACACAAGGGGCCCAGAGTATATCTCTCCTGATCGGAGGGGCAAATCCCATCTTGCTCGACCATGTATCGCAGCATGGGTCTGGACAAATCCGAAACCTATCTTTGTAACTACCCAGTCACGAAGTAGCGTTTGGTCGGCCCAAAGCAAGTCTGTCACCATCTCGAGTACATGCGCCAGCTCAGGTCTTAGGACATAGAACGTATGTTGTACTAGAGACTCACAGATGACATATCGCTGCGTCTCATAGTTGGGTCTGTCCGACTCGGACCTTGTCTCGACTCGGATCCGACTACATCGAATCCGACCAGACCTTTCCAAGTCCATATTATCCGGTTAGCATCCAATGCTCCATGGCTAGTGAGACCGAGCCATCGACCGTGTCATACGCTAGTCTAGTCGACTGTGCGTCCACACAGCCCTTTCGACTAGGGACCTTTTAGGACAGTCATCATACAGTGCATACCCCCACAAACAAGTCATGTACTTGCTGATACACATGATTGAAAATGTCCAAGGACTATCTTTATTCATAAACACATAGGAAATATCATCATACATGATTGCCTCTAGGGCATATCTCCAACAGTCTCCCACTTGCACTAGAGTCAATCAAATAGACGTCGAATGCCCATAGCTCTAATGTGCCACTCATGCTTGGGTTGTGAATGCGGCTTAGTCAACAGATCTGCAACATTTGCATCCGTGTGAATCTTGCATAACTATACATCACCATTCTTTACGATCTTTCGTATGAGGTGATATTTCCGATCTATGTGTCTGACCTTGTGGTGATTCCTCGGCTCCTTGGCACCATAATCATCACAATAAAGGTCCAACGGTTTCACCGAGGCTGGGAAAATACCAAGATCATCCAGAAAATGCCGGATACAAACACCTTCCTTTGCAGCTTCACAAGCTGCAATGTATTCGGCTTGTGTGGTAGAATCGGCCACCATATCCTGCTTGGAACTCATTCAGTGCACTGCCCCTCCGTTGAGGGCGTACACGAATCTGGACTGTGATCGACAATCATCTCTGTCGGTTTGGAAACTAGCACCGGTGTAACCCCTTACGACGAGCTATTCCTCACCTCCATAAACTAGGAACATCTCTTTAGTCCTTTTCAGTTACTTTAAAATAGTCTTTATCGCTGCCAAGTGACTCTCACGTGGGTTGGCCTGGTATCTACTTGTTAGGCTTATTGCAAAAGAAACATCAGGCCTTGTACATATCATGGCATACATGATGGATCCGATTGCCGAGGCATACGGAATCCTACTCATCCTGCTTCGCTCATCAGAAGTCGAAGGACTCCGAGTCTCGCTTAGCCTTATACCATGTGAGAGTGGCAAGAACCCTTTCTTCGCCTCACTCATGTTGAACCGCTTCAACACTTTATCTATGTATGTGCTTTGGCTCAAGCTGAGCAGCCTCCTCGATCTATCTCTATATCTTAATGCCTAAAATATAGACTGCCTCACCAAGGTCCTTCATCGAAAACTTGCCATTCAATGACTCCTTGACCGAGTTTATCATCAAAACATCATTTCTGATTAGTAGTATGTCATCCACATACAAGATCAAAAATACTATCGAGCTCCCACTTAACTTCTTGTATAAACAAGCGTCCTCTTTGCTTTTGATGAAACCGAGACCAGTGTCGACCTCATCAAAATGAATATTCCAGCTCCGAGATGCTTGCCTCAACCCATAAATGGATCTCTTGAGCTTGCATACCTTACTAGCGCTAGTCGGATCAACAAAACCCCCAGGCTGTATCATATACATGTCCTCGGTTAAATTTCCATGAAGGAAAGCCGTTTTGACATCCATCCGCCATATCTCGTAATCGAAATATGCAGCTATAGCTAGTACGATCCTCACTGACTTCAGCATCGCTACCGGCGAGTAAGTCTCGCCGTAGTCAGTTCCTTGAACTTGTCCATAACCTTTAGCGACAAGCCGAGCTTTGTGGATCTGAACATTTCCATCCACATCGGTTTTCTTCTTAAAGACCCATTTGCAACCAATGGCAGTTACGCCAGGTGGCGGATCAACCAAGTCCCAGACTTGATTCTCATCCATGGACTTTAACACGGATCTCATGGCCTCCAGCCATGCCTCGGAATTGGGGCTCACCATCGCTTCCGCATACGTGGTCGGCTCGTCTTTTTCTAGCAACAATACATCACACACTCTGCGCAATCTTTCCGACCTCCGTGGTTCCGGTGC
Source organism: Triticum aestivum (assembly GCF_018294505.1). Lineage (NCBI taxonomy): Eukaryota > Viridiplantae > Streptophyta > Magnoliopsida > Poales > Poaceae > Triticum > Triticum aestivum. The sequence continues at coordinate 494,457,398 of NC_057804.1, forward strand.
CGCTTTCACTACGGGTTCCCTGACTGGCTCCGGTATGATCTCATCACCAGCCGAGCCATCCCCGAGTGGTCGAACCGTCCTCCCATTGGCCTCCCGACTGAGAAACTCCTTCTCAAGGAAAACCCCGTTCCGAGCAACAAACACTTTGTTCTCTTCCTGGTTGTAGAAGCTATATCCCAAGGTTTCCCTTGGATATCCCACGAATATGCTTTTATCCGATTTAGGTGTAAGCTTGTCTGACATAAGTCGCTTGACAAATGATTCGCAACCCCAAATCTTTAGAAAAGACAAACTGGGATTCTTCCCAGTCCACATCTCATGTGGTGTCTTGTCTACGAATGTTGATGGTACCCTGTGAAAGCTGCAGTTTCTAGAGCGTATCCCCAGAATGACAAGGGTAAATCCGATTTGCTCATCATAGAACAGACCATGTCCAACAAGGTCCTATTCCTCTGTTCTAACACGCCATTTCTCTATGGCGTACCTGGAGGTGTGAGCTGAGGTACTATACCTCGACTTTTCAGATGATCATCAAACTCCTGGCTCATGTACTCACCTCCATGATCAGATCGCAGAAGCTTTATAGTCTTGCCGAGCTGATTCTCAACCTCGTTATGAAACTCTTTGAACTTTTCAAAAGTTTCTGACTTGTGCCTCATCAAATAGATATATCCATATCTACTCAAGTCGTCGGTAAAAGTCATGAAGTACTGATAGCCGCCTCTGGCAGTTGTGCTCATTGGACCACACACATCACTGTGTATAAGCTCCAATAGCTCGGACGCCCTCTCACAACTCTTTGTGAAAGGAGACTTAGTAATCTTACCGAGCAAGCATGATTCACATGTCTTGAACGACCCGAAGTCAGACGAAGTTAGGAGCCCATCATCATGGAGATTCTTCATGCGTTTCAGACTAATGTGTCCAAGCCGGCAATACCAGAAGTATGTCGGATTTATCTCATTGGGCTTATGCCTCTTGACATTCACATTATAGACTGGTTCCTATTCTAGATTCAATATAAATAGCCCGTCAACAATGGGTGCATAGCCGTGTAACATACCATTCAAAAATATCGAACAACCATTGTCCTTTAAATTGAATTCATAACCTTGACTCATCAAACATGAGGCAGAAATAATATTTCGACTAAGAGCAGGAATGTAATAACAATTATTCAATTTCATAATGAATCCGGAAGGAAGCTAAAGATGCATCATGTCGACCTCCAACGCAGCTACTCTTGCTTTGTTGCCGACCCTGATGTCAATCTCCCCTTGTGTCACACGCCTAGTTCTTACCAGCCCCTGCATCGAGTTGCAAATATGAATAACCGATCCGGTATCAAATACCCAAGAGCTACTAGGTATGTCAGCAAGGTAAATATCAATAACATGTGCAACAAGTGTACCTTTGCTCGAAGAAGCATTTCCGGCCTTCTTTCCATGCTCTGCAAGCCACTTGCTACAGTTCCTCTTCCAGTGACCGGTCTCCTTGCAGTGATAGCAAACGGTCTTCGAGTCCGGTCCAGACTTCGGTGCAGCGGTGGAGGTTACCGTCTCCGTGCCCTTTGCCTTAGCCTTTTTCTTGGACCAACTCTTCTTGAACTTAGCCGATTTCTGCACCATCAACACTTGATGTGTGCCTTTCTTGATATTTTGCTCTGCCAACTTGAGCATCCCATGCAATTCAGTGAGCTTCTTATCCATGCCATGCATATGATAGTTCGAGATGAACGTCCCATAGCTGGGCGGAGGAGAACCCAGAACTGCATCTGTAGCAAGCTCATCCAAGAGCGGGAAGCCCAATCGATCCAAATTCTGCACATATCCGATCATCTTGATCACATGTGGGCTCAGTGGATCACCTTCTTTCAGCTTGCAATCCATCAAGGATCGCCAGACGTTGAACCTTTCGGTCCTAGCGTATGTCTGAAACATGATCTTTAGACTCTCGATCATATCGTAAGCCTCAACATTTTTGAAATGCTGTTGCAAATCGGGCTCCATACAAGCCAACATCAAACATCTTATCTCCGTTGATTCATCAACGAGTTTCTGGTAGGCATTCTTAGTTGTGGCATTAGCATTATCGGCAGGTTCCTCTGGAAGTGGATCCTCTAGAACATGTTCCCTTTTATCGTGCTTGAGAACAATTCTCAGATTTCTATACCAGGTGGTAAATTTTGTTCCATTCAGTTTATCCTTTTCCAGAATTGATTTCAATGCAAAGTTGGGTTGAGCAGGTGGTGCCATTAATCTACAACAGAAAATATGTAACCACGAAGCAATGTGTTTGTGTAGAGTAATTCAAGCCTAAACAGAAATACTCCCACTGAAATCAGCATCCCTCCGCAGACTCTCAGTGATTCAGGATCCGACTAGCGCATGCGACTAGTGAGCTTTAGCATCACTGCTAGCCTAACATAGCTATCCGGTAAGCAACTCCTTGCTAATCGCATCTCTATACGACTCCTGTCGGTCGGGAAGGTATCTCATACCCCGGCTCCCAACCTTCTTTGCCACAAGGCCCAAAACTGTTTTGATAGCCTTGTCAAGTTAACCTGATGCAGTGCATGTCCGTGTCCGACACGAACCCTTCAGTTCAAGGACATCCAGCAACACCCCAATTTTATGAGTCCGCTACTAGACGTACTTGACGTGCGAAGGTGCAACATCGGGGATGGCAATTTGCTTGATATTCATGAGGGATCATTCTACCATTCTAACATGCATAGAAATAAAGAAGCATAACAATCACAAATAAACACATATTATGAAATAGTATGGCTCCTTCATGGACGTTCTTCCAGGTCGGCTCCGACTCCGATGACCATCTACGAACTCCATCTTGTTTGTCACGCCGGGACGCCAAGCCACCAACCTGATCTCTATTACCCAACTACTACAACTAGTAATGAATTTTACATAGAGTCACAAGTCGACACACAGGTCGTTATACAATATAATGGCAGCACTTTGGCTCCTACCGGCTGACAAACATTACACGCAGGCCATGTATAATTTACACACATGCATCACATACAGATGAGCCATACTATTCACATCAAACCCTACAAAATAAAGTTATGCATATAATCGCATTCTACCGGTTTGTGTGTCGGGTATGAAATACACGACGCTATGCACACGGCGGTCCCGCTAGCCAGTTAGCGGGCGGGGTTCAAAGGGGCAGCGCCCCTCGCGGGTGCGGGTAGCGCCCGATTCGGGTTTACGTTTCACCGTTAACCCCGATGGCAGATACCGACCGGTAGGGGTAGGTTGTGTCACAACCTCATCGACTCTGATCATCAGAAAACATAGCCTCTTCAATCCCATGTGCAATTGATCTCATCAACCGTGCACATAGCCGATCTCATCAAGGACAACAGATCTCATCTGCTGCCTCCACATATCTGATATGCATACGATTTGAATCCAAATCCTATAGCAGAGGCTCTGATACCACTGTTGAGTTCTACAGTAGGATGCGTCGACTGCAAATTAAAAAATTTCTACACACAGAACAGCAGGAACATGCTACGGGAGATGGATCACAGTTCATTACCACTAGACGTGCAGTGCCGTGCAGCAGAAGAAGAGTTGGGGCAGCGTGTCCGCGTGGATCATCTCCTCCTCGTCCGATCTCCCTCGAACAGCCGGTCGTCCGATCCCACGTACAAGTTCGCCGGAGCGGCGCAAGTGCACCGCCTCTAACAGTATCCGTGCGTGCAGGAGGAACACCGTTCGGCGGACTGCTAGGTCCGATCACACAGTCGGCGGCGAGTGGAGGTGGCTATTCGCAACACATGCAAACCCTAGTGACAGCGCCGAAGCGATCAATCCCATGAGTGTGTCGCACCTCCACTTTATATAGGCGTCCATCGCGGGCTCAACACTTGGGCCTTGCACGGACCCTAAAGCCCACAAGTCTACTCGGCCACAATCCGAATACAGCTCGGATCACATCCGACCAGTGTCCTCGGATCCGACGTCGTAGGTTCCTTCCCTTAAGCGCGTGATCCCTTAGGTTCAAGTAGGCTTGGTTGCAGTTCGGATCACCTCTGAACTGCACGGTTGGTAGCGGCCTCTAGCAAGGCATGCCGAACACCAAGCAGACTATGAAGCTGGTTAGGCGAACCTGTACAACGTGTCACACTTTTGTTCCCTTTACCACACGATATATGTTGTCGGGCTCAAGGCGAGTCTGTCATCCTTGTGCTAGCCCGACCTCTTTCTCATTCTAGTGATCCCGACCACAATCCGGATTATCTTATAATCCTTGTCGCATGGCCATGCTTCTCTTGGTCAGTTCACACAAGGGGCCCAGAGTATATCTCTCCTGATCGGAGGGTCAAATCCCATCTTGCTCGACCATGTCTCGCAACATGGGTCTGGACAAATCCGAAACCTACCTTTGTAACTACCCAGTCACGGAGTAGCGTTTGGTCGGCCCAAACCAAGTCTGTCACCATCTCGAGTACATGCGACAGCTCAGGTCTTAGGACATAGAACGTATGTTGTACTAGAGACTCACAGATGACATATCGCTGCGTCTCATAGTTGGGTCTGTCCGACTCGGACCTTGTCTCGACTCGGATCCGACTACGTCGAATCCGACCAGACCTTTCCAAGTCCATATTATCCTGTTAGCATCCAATGCTCCATGGCTAGTGAGACCGAGCCATCGACCGTGTCATATGCTAGTCTAGTCGGCTACGCGTCCACACAACCCTTTCGACTAGGGACCTTTGAGGACAGTTGTCATACAGTGCATAGTCTCACAAATAAGTCACGTATTTGCTGATACACATGATTAATAATGTTCAAGAACTATCTTTATTCATAAACACATAAAAAATATCATCATACATGATTGCCTTTAGGGCATATCTCCAACACATGTGGCAGGTGCCGGACACAAAGATAGTGGACATCACCGACAAGGGTTTGGGTACTATAGCTATTTGATCTATGTAGTACATGGTCTGCATGTTTTTACATGGATCCACAGTTTTTAGTATGAGATATCCGGATGGAGACTAGTAAATTTGAGACATGATCAGTCACTATCCGCGGACACGACCGGACGTTTTCACAAGCGTCTGAGGGGTCGGATTGAGGCCATCCAGAGCGTATACGATGCCAAATTTGCCAGGAAATTACTATTTGGCATGAGTGTTACATTTGCCGGTACTCTCGCGTAGGCGATTTCAAATTCTTTTACCTTCGGGGTCCACTGCCTAAAAAAGTGACACGTAGTATAGAAGACACGTTATCTCTTCTCACCTTAGACATATGCATGCAGATTACTGTTGGCAGTTGGACAAAGAATATTGATATGTTTCTTGCTAGGAGTACTAGCATCGTTTGATGAAAGATGTTCAGGTTCCCTCTCTCCCCTGAATTAGCAACACCTTCGCAGTATGTGTGGGAACAGATGCCGAACGTCATTTCAGTATTTGTCGCCTCTACGTGGCAACACGCTGTGGTTGCCCGCCCTAAGACAGCCAGCACGTGTACATAAACAGTACATGATGATGTCGTGATGTAAGTACTGCAGTTGCACTTGCAGTCTCGCGGGTCTTGTGTGCGTGAATTCATGACAAAGCTACACCTACGTAAAAGATTTTACGTATCCTACGTAAAATGAGACGTGACAGTTTTATATTGGGTATTACTTGGGGGCACGGACCCACTCTGAAAATCAGGAGGCAGTTTAATTAGCTTGCAAAGGATTTACATAAAGTTTTATAAGACATTAAGTAGGTCTAGCATTTTTGTTCTACTAATGAGTACGGCGCAATACTGAAAGACAGAAGTTCTTTTGTGTTCACAGTATTATTCAAGCATGGAGTTTTCTTTTTAGCATCAGTACAGACATAAGCGCTAATATACACGCGCATACACTCATCCCTATGGACGTACACACGCACAACCTACCCCTATGAGCATCTCCGAGAGACTGAACCGGCATATCATCTTGAGATTTACGAAGTCACCGTAGGCGCCTCGTCGTCGACGGGAACGTCTCCTCCCACTAAAAGCGCATCGCCGGAAATCCTAAAATAAATTCAGGAATAATGCGAGCATCAGGATTTGAACCCTGATGGGTTGGGAATACCACTGTCCACCTAACCAACTTTTTTTTTGCGAACACGCAAAAGCTTTGCACGTCGATGTATTAGAAGAAAAGAAATAGAAGTACAGAGAGTCCGGCGGCTTGCCGCGGTTACAATCATCCCCACAGTAGCATATGGTGGGCAGCCATTAACACCATGGGGCACCCAACAACGCCCTACATGCTAGAAGGTCCTACCTCCAGAAGTCCGACAACCCCCTCGCACTAGAAAGTTTTCATAGCTCAACCTCATCACTGATGCGACGATAAAGCTCTCTAGCAACGACCGCTGACCGCTCGAAGACACGACTATTACGCTCCCTCCATAGCATCCAGACGATGAGGAGGGCAAGCGAATCAAACCCCTTCCTCCACTCCTTCGGGGTCATCGCACGACTGGCTGGCCACCACTCTATGAGAGTTGCATCCATACTGGGCATCAACTGGCCAAGGCCGCACCGTGCGAGGGCAGAGTGCCACACCTCCCTGGCAAACACACAGCCCAGTGCCAGGTGGTCTGCAGTCTCAGCCTCCTGCTCGCATAATGGGCACATGACGTGGGACTGGAGGCCGTGTCGAAGGCGTCTGTCGTCTAAATCCGACGCCTCATCGCTAGCCAGAAGTGAAGCTTGCACTTGGCCGGGGCCCAAGTCTTCCAAAGGGCCCGACCGCATGGGAACCTCTCGAGACCAGCAAAGAACACCTGGTAAGCTGAGCTCGCAGAATATACTTCAGTCGGCGTCCACTTCCAGATTATGCGATCCGGAATCTCAGGGAGTAGGTGCACCTCAAGAAGCAAGTTCGTGAGCATCAAGAATTGAGTTAGCACTCTAACCGTCAACACCCCTGTGATGTCCCTGATCCAAGCGCGGTCCGCCAAGGCCTCATGAACTGTTCGCGTGCGCCGCGCACCGTCGTTCACCGCTAGGAATAGCTCTGGGGCCTCAAACTGAATGAAACGCCTGTGGAGCCAAAAATCCGTCCAAAAAAGAGCCTTTCTACCATCCCCCAACGTCACCTTGATGGACGAGTCAAAAATAGCCTGCACCTCAGGTTCCACGGCCGGCTGCAGGCCCGATCAACACCACCTAACCAACTCAACCACAGGTTGATTCGCATTCAAGCATGGAGTTGATTGCCAGGCGTGTAGTGTAGCTCGACCGAGACGGAAAGATAAATCGATCCGCCGGACAGCCGGTCACCCCACCCGTCCCGTGACGCGCTGCATCTGGACCAGGACCAGTGGGCAGATCGATATTACAGATCGGGCGCCGTACGTACGTGGCGCGTCGGTGGCAGGCAGCTACTCCCTCCGTTCCAAAATAGATGACTCAACTTTGTACTAACTTTAGTACAAAGTTACTATAAAATTGGGTCATCTATTTTAGAAGGGAGGGAGTATTAGCTAGCAAGCGACGCCGCGCCAACCCGGCCGGCCCCTCCAGAGTCGTGTGGATCGCACGCTTTCCGCACGGGAAGCGGGAGGCAGGCAGGCACTGATGTCATGACTGATCGATCGTACGTACGTGCATGCATGCATGGCACCGACGCTGGTTTGAAAACCTCGAAGAAAATGGTTCAGGAGCGTGGTCGCCATCGCCGCAACGCAACAGGTGTATACATGTTCATTACCGCACGGGTTCGCGACAAGGCACGTGCCATGCATTCATGCATTGACGTATGGGCAGGACAGGGACGCATAATGTGTGTTTCCGCTTTGGCATTGCAGTATTTATCGTACTTACGTTAACAACCTGACTAGTTATCACCCTAAAAACAGCAACCTGACTAGTTATGCAATATTAGTTCCTTAGATACAAAAAATACAGATAGAAAATGAAGTTTAGTAGTAGCGTAGTAGGTGCGGGACAAACTGTACGCATGACCTCTCCTGTTATTTCCTCTAGCGGACTGTACTAATGTACTACCTTTACTACCGCCCAGAAGAAAAAATAGAAGAAAACAAGAAAAAGAACAAGGAGAAATATCATAGGAGATTTTTCATCATGAAAATTTTCATTTCTTTTCGCATCATACAACAGTCCTATCTTCTTCTTTTTGACACTTCCTATCTTCTTCACCACTTCCTTTAGAAAGAGAGGAAGACGACGAAGCGAAATAAGGTTATTTATAATGAAAGTATTATAACTATTATTATGCACGTCAATTAGATAATTTTGATGAGGCGACATAAAATTAAATGAAGAAATAAAGGGTTGACTAGAAAGCATATCATGATACATGCCACTACCAGAAACTGAAATATTTCTGTGAGTCATCATTTTTTCTTGTCGGGCCCGCAGTAGCTCACAGGAAAATGAGGTATATTCCTGTGGGCTAACCGAAGACTCACAGAATTAATAATATTGGTGTCGGCCCGTGCTCAGCCCACAGAACTACCCTGTATCCCTGACGTGTGTAACTCACAGGAAAAAGAGGCCCATGTTTGGCGCTATTGGAATTTCAGCTGCGCGCGCCAAAGTGAAAGCCCGTCCCACCGCTTAGCCGAATTCTGGCCCGCCGCTCACCGACTGATATAAAGCCCTGGCGAAAAAAAATCACAAATCATAACCCACCCTTATCTTCCCAGTCCCTGTTCCGTCCCAAATCCCTCGCCGCCGCCGCCCAGATGCGCCCCAAATCCCTAGCCGCCGCCGCCGCCGCCGCGTCGGGCTGCGCGCTGAATCCCTCGCCGCCGGCTCCGCCTCCTCCAATCTCTCGCATGTCCCCTCTGCCATGTTTGTAGGGTCGTCGACCATGGAACGACCCCTTCCGGAATATCGCCGTCAACCTCCCTACTGCCTCCGCAGGGAGGGTCTCCGTCAACTTCGCTGCCACTGCCGTCACTCGACCGCCGTAGCATCCTTCTTTGAGTACCACCCCGTTCCCTTCCAGATCTAGGCGCTACCTCTACTATGGTGTTTTTTCACTTATAATAATCGATGTATATTCTCTTCTTTCGGATCTGTATCCTTCTGATAAATTTCATCTGTAAGCACCTCCGTTTGGATTCACAATAAAATAATAAGCATTTTCTTCTCCCTAATTTGTTGGGTACTAGCGGAAGCAAATGGGTCTATACGGACATTCATTTTTAATAGGCCAAAGTAGTTGAACGCCTCTCCTATGCAACCGTATGCTGCAAGATATTGTACTGGTACTAGAGCCAACTGCTTTTAGAAAGGTTGTATGAGATCTTTTGCTTTCATTTCCAGGTTACATGACCAATAAATTCTTAGGGGCATGATTTTCCTTATGATGATCTGTTGAATTTTTATTATTCTCCAAGATTGATTGCTGTTTTTTGGTTGTATATAACAACCCATATTTTGTGATGTAGATATACATGGAGGTGCACATTGGTCATTTTTACTTCCCGGAATTTTCATACATGAACATGGTTCCTCTGTTTTTGAGTGGCTTGTACAGGGTATATACATGTGTTTATAATATGGCCTTTAACTATGTTGAGATCATTTAGATGCTTCGTCTGGTGTGTCAGTTGGAAATATCATTTTTTTCCAAGCTTTAACCGGTGACCATATTGCTGCCTTGAACTGAAAATGAAAATAATGCAGGGAACTCTTTCCTGAAGCGCATTGCTTTGGTTCGCTCTGTCCAGAATAATGCACTGAAAATGAAAATACTGCAGGGAACACGTCATGAAAGTAATGTTTGTTCAGTCCAAATGTTACGTACCATTCTATTTCCTTATGATTTTATTCTCTTACAGTTTGCTCTCTATCCAGTAGCAGTTGCGTTGCAAGTACAATTCACATCATCAGTGCAACAGAGAGGTTAAAGATGAGGTTGAGGTTATCACTTGGCGTAGTTTATGCTACATAGTCGGTTTCCCATATTTCCTGTGAGCCGAAAACCGACTGTATGTAGAGAGGCATATGCTACATACAGTCATGCATAGCGACGAAAATAGTCACCTAAGATACTAATTTATTATACTACCTCTCTCTCAGTTTACAATGCGTGCACGTATTCCTAGGTCGTCAATTTGACCAACCTAATATAAGTAATATATTACAAAAAATATATCAATATAAACTTCAGATCTTCTATTTTCAAAAGATATAATTTTTGTGTTATATAGTTTATGTTAGGGTGATCAAATTGACAACCTAGATATACGCGTAGGACTTGTAAACTGAGACGGAGGGAGTACTATGCATTATGAAGGTATTATCATACATTAATTATTGAATTCATCCTCTACTCAGTTGCTCCAAATGTTCAACCGATGGACAGACGAACAATATATATTAAACACTAACTTAAGATACTGCACTCACTACGGGCAGTCTAAATATGCATGCCCTGCATGCACGACTCCATATAATTCTTTTAACCCAATTATTGCTCTTGCTAGGCATCCGTTGGTTACATGCATTGGTAGGGCTGGTAGTAGCTGATATGGGCATGGATGGATGTTGCACAGAGATCTTATTGCTCTTAGGCATCTATTGGTTGCATGCATTGGTAGGGCCAGTAGCTGGTATGGGCATGGATGGTGTTGTACAGAGATAAGAGGCTAATGCGGTGGCTAAAGCCAAATAAGTGGAGGACTATCCCGATGGAAATGTTAGAAATTAATTAAATACATTAATTAAGGGTTAATCCCTGCTATGTCGGTTCCCACTTTGGCAACCGTCTCTTTGTAACTCCTTTGTACCAAGAGTATATATACCCCAAATTCATCAACGAAAGAGACTGTTCATTCCAATCGTTTGTCCCCCCTCTCTCTCTCTCTCGTTTTCCCTCTACAGGCTGGGACATCGAAACACCTTGACTCCATTTGTTGTAAGAAATCACAAGGAGTTAAAAAAGGAATAAATATATTATCCACAAACTTCAATGATTTCATCAGAATCATATAAAATAAAGACTGCATTTGTCGACATATATTCCTTCTCTCTAAAATCTTTTGGGCTCTGAACCAAAATCCATGATAGAGTGCATCTTGCACTCATATTGGTTCACATAAAAGAAAGCAAGTAATGAAGAGTAGCACTCGCTCTGTAAACGAGTGGTATTTACCGCAGTGATGCCCACACCTCATAAGTATCTTCCATAAGGAATACTAAAAACTTCCCATTCATAGACAAAGTCAATGAGGTGGTGGGAAAGCAAGGCTTGTAGCAAAAGGGTTCACGTAGAGACCCGACATCGATTACGATGTAACATATCCTCTTTGTACGAGTGAAATTATGTTTCGATACTAAATATCATTGGCAATAAAAGTAATAATATTATCCATGCAGTTAATGGATGCAGTGAGTACATACTCATACCGGTCACCGTTTCGGAAATCTATACTGAAGTCCCTGAAGGGCTTACAATTCTAAATCCAAAAATAAACCGCAACATTTTTCAGTAAAACTTCAAAAGTCACTCTATGGCTCCAAATAGTCAAAAATCATATGGTACTACCGACTAAATGAGTTCCTTCTCCAAAAGGATTACTCGAGTAATGATGATTATTTATGTGTTTTAACAAAGAAATCACAAATTTGGTTTCCTTACTTCACCTCTTTGTATGCCGATGATTTCATCATGAATGTCTCTACAAGACCTAAAAATACATAAAATCATCTCAAGATGGAAATTTTGGATCCAACCAAATTTATCTTAAGCTTACAACTTGAGCATTCTCTCAAGAATACATATCAGTCTATATATATCCAAAACATATACGAGAAGTTCAATGTGGTTATATACCAATAAAAGACATGTAATATGGTCATGCTGGCCCTAATAGGGTAAAATCCATTCATACCTTGGGGTGATAATGAAGTGATATCAGGACCTGAAATTTCATTGTTGGGAAACGTAGTATGCAATTTAAAAAGAAATCCTATGCTCACACAAGGTCTATCTAGGAGATGCATAGCAACGAGAGGGGGGAGTGTGTCCACGTACCCTCGTAGACCGAAAGCGGAAGCGTTAACTTAACATGGTTGATGTAGTCAAACGTCTTCTCGAATCAACCGATCAAGTACCGAACGTATGGCACCTCCGAGTTCTGCACACGTTCAGCTCGATGGCGTCCCTCGAACTCTTGATCCAGTAGATGTATGAAGGATTCGATGAGTTCCGTCAGCACGACGGCGTGGTGACGGTGATGGTGATATGATCCGCGCAGGGCTTCGCCTAAGTACTACGACAATATGACCGGAGGAGTAAATGGTGGAGGGGGGCACCACACACGGCTAAGAAACAACTATTGTGCTTTGGGGTGCCCCCTGCCCGCGTATATAAAGGAGGGAGAGGGGAGAGGGCCGGACTAGGGAGCGCCCCCAAGGGGGGAGTCCTACTAGGACTCCCGGTCCAATTCAGACCCCCCTTCCTTTCTGGAGGGGGAAAGGGAAGGGAGAGAGAGAGGGAGAAGAAAAGGGGGGCCGCGCCCCCTCCCCTAGTCCAATTCAGACTCCCATGGGGGGGCATGCCAACTCGTGTGGCCTGCCTCCTCCTCTCCCCTATGGCCCATGAGGCCCATTAACTTTTCGGGGGGGGGGGGGGTCCGACAGCCCCTCGGTACTCCAAAAAATCCCCAAAACACTCCGGAACCATTCTGGTGTCCGAATATAACCTTCCAATATATCAATCTTTACCTCTCGACCATTTCGAGACTCCTCGTCATGTCCATGATCTCATCCAGGACTCCGAACAACCTTCGGTCACCAAAACACATAATTCATATAATATATATCATCATCGAACGTTAAGCGTGCGGACCCTATGGGTTCGAGAACTATGTAGACATGACTGAGACACCTCTCAGTTCAATAACCAATAGCGGAACCTAGATGCTCATATTGGTTCCCACATATTCTACGAAGATCTTTATCGGTCGAACCGCAATGTCAACATACGTTATTCCCTTTATCATCGGTATGTTACTTGACCGAGATTCGATCGTCGGTATCTTCATACCTAGTTCAATCTCGTTACCGTCAAGTCTCTTTACTCATTCCGCAGTGCATCATCACGTAACTAACTCATTAGTCACATTGCCTGTAAGGCTTAATATGATGTGCATTACCGAGAGGGCCCAGAGACACCTCTCCGATACTCGGAGTGACAAATCCTAATCTCAATCTATGCCAACCCAAAAAACACCTTCGGAGATACCTGTAGAGCATCTTTATAATCACCCAGTTACGTTGTGACGTTTGATAGCACAAAAGGCATTCCTTCGGTGTCCGGGAGTTGCATAATCTCATAGTTGGAGGAATATATATTTGACACGAAGAAAGCAGTAGCAATAAAACTGAACGATCATTAAGCTAAGCTAATGGATGGGTCTTGTCCATCACATCATTCCACTAATGATGTGATCCCATTTATGAAATGACAACTCATGTCCATGGCTAGGAAACTCAACCATCTTTGATCAACGAGCTAGTCTAGTAGAGGCATACTATAGGGACACGGTGTTTTGTCTATGTATTGACACATGTATCAAGTTTTCAGTTAATACAATTCTATCATGAATAATAAACATTTATCATGAATAAGGAAATATAAAATAACAACTTTATTATTGCTTCTAGGGCATATTTCCTTCAGTCTCCCACTTGCACTAGAGTCAATAATCTAGATTACATTGTAATGAATCTAACACCCATGGAGTCTTGGTGCTGATCATGTTTTGCTCGTGGAAGAGGCTTAGTCAACGGGCCTGCAACATTCAGATCCGTATGTATTTTGCAAATCTCTATGTCTCCCTCCTTGACCAAATCTCAGATAGATTTGAAGCCTCTCTTGATGTGTTTGATCTTTTTGTGAAATCTGGATTCCTTCACCAAGGCAATTGCTCCAGTATTGTCACAAAATATTTTCATTGGACCCGATGCTCTAGGTATTACACCTAGATCGGATATGAACTACTTCATCTAGACTCCTTCATTTGTTGCTTTTGAAGCAGCTATGTACTCCACTTCACACGTAGATCCCGCCACGACGCTTTGCCTGGAACTGCACCAATTAATAGCTCCACCATTTAATAAAAATACATATCTGGTTTGCGACTTAGAGTCATCTGGATCAGTGTCAAAGCTAGCGTCGACGTAACCACTTACGACAAGCTCTTTGTCACCTCCATAAACAAGAAACATATCCCTAGTCCTTTTCAGGTACTTCAGGATGTTCTTGACCGCTGTCTAGTGATCCACTCCTGGATTACTTTGGTACCTCCCTGCTAAACTTATAGCAAGGCACACATTAGGTCTGGTACACAGCATAGCATACATGATAGAACCTATGGATGAGGCATAGGGACTTTCATTTTCTCTCTATCTTTTGTAGTGGTCGGCCATTGAGTCTGACTCAACTTCACACCTTGTAACACAGGCAAGAACCCTTTCTTTGACTGATCCATTTTGAACTTCTTCAAAACTTTATCAAGGTATGTGCTTTGTGAAAGTCCTATCAAGTGTCTTGATCTATCTCTATAGATCTTGATGCCCAATATATAAGAAGCTTCACCGAGGTCTTTCATTGAAAAACTCTTGTTCAAGTATCCTTCTATGCTATTCAGAAATTCTACATCATTTCCAATCAACAATATGTCATCCACATATAATATTAGAAATGCTATAGAGCTCCCACTCACTTTCTTGTAACTACAGGCTTCTCCAAAAGTCTGTATAAAACCATATGCTTTGATCACCTCATCAAAGCGTATATTCCAACTCCAAGATGATTGCACCAATCCATAAATGGATCGCCGGAGCTTGCACAAATTGTTAGCACCTTTAGGATCAACAAAACCTTCTGGTTGCATCATATACAACTGTTCTTTAAGAAATCCATTAAGGAATGTAGTTTTCACATCCATTTGCCAGATTTCATAATCATAAAATGTGACAATTGCTAACATGATTCGGACAGACTGAAGCATCGCTATGGGTGAGAATGTCTCATCGTAGTCAACTCCTTGAACTTGTCGAAAACCTTTTGCGACAAGTCGAGCTTTATAGACAGTAACATTACCATCAGCGTAAGTCTTCTTCTTGAAGATTCATTTATTCTCTATGGGTCACCGATCATCAGGAAGATCGACCAAAGTCCACACTTTGTTCTCATACATGGATCCTATCTCAGATTTCATGGCCTCAAGCCATATATCGGAATCTGGTCTCATCATAGCTTCTTCATAGTTCGTAGGTTCGTCATGGTCAAGTAACATGACCTCCAGAATAGGATTACCGTACCACTCTGGTGCGGATCATGCTCAGCGACCTATGAGGTTCTATAGCAACTAGATTTGCAGTTTCATGATCTTTATGATTAGCTTCCTCTCCAGTTGGTGTAGGCATCATGGGAACAGATTTCTCGGATCAACTACTTTCCAAATTGACAGCAGGTACAATTACCTCATCAAGTTCTGCTTTCCTCCCACTCACTTGTTTCGAGAGAAACTCCTTCTCTAGAAAGGTTTCGTTCTTAGCAACAAAGATTTTGCCTTCGGACTTGTGGTAGAAGGTGTACCCAATTGTTTCCTTAGGGTATCCTATGAAGACGCACTTCTCCGATTTGGGTTCGAGCTTATCGGGCTGAAGCCTTTTGACATAAGCATTGCATCCCCAAACTTTAAGAAACAACAGCTTAGGTTTGCTTCCAAACCATGGTTCATATGGTGTCATCTCAATGGATTTTGACGGTTCCCTGTTTAAAGTGAATGCAGCTGTCTCTAATGCATAACCCCAAAACGATAGTGGTAAATCAGTAAGAGACATCATAGATCGCACCATATCCAATAAAGTGCGGTTACGATGTTCGGACACACCATCACGCTGTGGTGTTCCAGGTGGCGTGAGCTGTGAAACTATTCCACATTGTTTTAAATGAAGGCCAAACTCGCAACTCAAATATTCTCCTCCATGATCAGATCACAGAAACTTTATTTTTCTTGTTACGATGATTTTGCACTTCACTCTAAAATTCTTTGTACTTTTCAAATGTTTCAGACTTGTGTTTCATTAAGTAGATATACCCATATCTGCTTAAATCATCTGTGAAGGTCGGAAAATAAGGATACCCGCCACAAGCATCAACACTCATTGGACCGCATACATCGCTATGTATTATTTCTTATAAGTCACTAGCTCGTTCCACTATTCCGGAGAACGGAGTTTTAGTCATCTTGCCCATAAGGCACGGTTCGCAAGTATCAAATGATTCATAATCAAGTGATTCCAAAAGTTCATCTTTATGCTGTTTCTTCATGCGCTTTACACCGATATGACCCAAACGGCAGTGCCACAAATAAGTTGCACTATCATTATCAACTTTGCATCTTTTGGCATGAATATTATGAATATGTGTATCATCATGATCAAGATTCAATAGAAATAGACTACTCTTCAAGGGTGCATGACCATAAAAGAAATTACTCATATAAATAGAACAACCATTATTCTATGATTTAAATGAATAACCATCTCTCATTAAACAAGATCCAGATATAATGTTCATGCTCAACGCTGGCACCAAATAACAATTATTCAGGTCTAAAACTAATCCCGAAGGTAGATGTATAGGTGGCGTGCCAATGATGATCACGACCTTGGAACCATTTCCGACGAGCATCGTCACCTCGTCCTTAGCCAATCTTTGTTTAATCTGTAGTCCCTGCTTCGAGTTACAAATATGAGCAACCGAACCGGTATCAAATACCCAGGCACTACTATGAGAATTAATAAGGTACACATCAATAACAGGTATATCAAATATACCTTTGCTCACTTTGCCATCCTTCTTATCCGCCAAATACTTGGGGCAGTTCCACTTCCAGTGACCAGTCCCTTTTCAGTAGAAGCACTTAGTTTCAGGCTTGGGTCCAGCTTTGTGTTTCTTCCCAGGAGTGACAACTTGCTTGTCATTCTTTTTGAAGTTCCCCTTCTTTTTACCCTAACCCTTCTTCTTGAAACTAGTGGTCTTGTTAACATTCAACACTTGATGGTCCTTTTTGATTTCTACCTCCGTGGCCTTTAGCATCGCGAAGAGCTCGGGAATAGTCTTTTCCATCCCTTGCATACTATAGTTCATCACAAAGCCTTTGTAGCTTTGTGGCAGTGATTGAAGAACTCTATCAATGACACAATCATCAGGAAGATTAACTCCTAGCCGACTCAAGTGAGTATGGTAACCAGATATTCTGAGTATGTGCTCACTAACAGAACTGTTCTCCTCCATCTTGCAGCTATAGAACTTGTTGGAGACTTCATATCTCTCAACTCGGGCATTTGCTTGAAATATTAACTTCAACTCCTGGAATCTCATAGGGTCCATGACATTCAAAACGTCTTTGAAGTCCCAATTCTAAGTCATAAAGCACGGCACACAGAATTAATGAGCAGTCATCAGATTGAGCTTGCCAGGTGTTCACAACGTCAGCTTCTGCTCCTGCAACAGGCCTTGCACCCAGCGGTGCATCAAGGACATAATTCTTCTGTGCAGCAATGAGGATAATCCTCAAGTTACGGACCTAGTCCGTGTAGTTGCTACCATCATCTTTCAACTTAGCTTTCTCTATGAACGCATTAAAATTCAAAGGAACGGTAGCACGGGCCATTGATCTACAACATAGATATGCAAACAACTATCAGGACTAAGTTCATGATAAATTAAGTTCAATTAATCATATTACTTAAGAACTCCCACTTAGATAGACATCCCTCTAGTCATCTAAATGATACATGATCCAAATCAACTAAACCATGTCCGTTCATCACGTGAGATGGAGTAGTCATCAATGATGAACGTCTCTATGTTGATCATATCTGCTATATGATTCACGTTCGACCTTTTGGTCTCCAATGTTTCGAGGCCATATCTGTATATGCTAGGCTCGTCAAGTTTAACCCGAGTATTCCACGTGTGCAAAACTGGCTTGTACCCGTTGTATTTGAACGTAGAGCCTATCACACCCGATCATCACGTGGTGTCTCAGCACGAAGAACTTTCGCAATGGTGCATACTCGGGGAGAACACTTATACTTTGAAATTTAGTAAGGGGTCATTTTATAATGCTACCGCCGTACTAAGCAAAATAAGATGCGTAAAAGACAAACATCACATGCAATCAAAATATGTGACATGATATGGCCATCATCATCTTGTGCTTTTGATCTCCATCACCAAAGCAACGTCATGATCTCCATCGTCACCGGCTTGACACCTTGATCTCCATCGTAGCGTCGTGGTCGTATCGCCAACCATTGCTTCTACGACTACCGCTACCGCTTAGTGATAAAGTAAAGCAATTACATAGCGTTTGTATTTCATACAATAAAGCGACAACCATATGGCTCCTGCCAGTTGCCGATAACTTCTACAAAACATGATCATCTCATACAACAATCTTATATCACATCATGTCTTGACCATATCACATCACAACATGCCATGCAAAAACAAGTTATACGTCCTCTACTTTGTTGTTGCAAGTTTTACATGGCTGCCATGGGCTTCTAGCATGAACCGTACTTACCTACAGCATAAAAACCACAATGGTGATCTATCAAGTTTGCTGTTTAAACCTTCACAAGGACCGGCCGCAGTCAAATTTGATTCAACTAAAGTTAGAGAAATAGACACCCGCCAGCCACCTTTATGCAAAACTAGTTGCATGTCTATCGGTGGAACCGGTCTCATGAACACGGTCATGTAAAGTTGGTCTGGGTCACTTCATCCAACAATACCGGTGAATCAAAATAAGATGTTGGTGGTAAGCAGTATGACAATCACCGCCCACAACTGTTTGTGTTCTACTCGTGCAGACCCTCTACGGTAGACATACCCCTGTTGGGAAAGGTAGTATGCAATTTCAAAAAAATTCCTACACTCACTCAAGATCTATCTAGGAGATGCATAACAACGGAAGGGGGAGAGTGTGTCCACGTACCCTCATAGACCAAAAGCGGAAGCGTTAAATTAACGTGTTTGATGTAGTCGAAGGTCTTCTTGGATCAACCGATCAAGTACCGAATGTACGGCACCTCCGAGTTCTGCACACATTCAGCTCGATGACGTCCCTCGAACTCTTGATCTAGTAGAGGTACAAAGGAGTCGATGAGTTTCATCAGCACGATAGCGTGATGACGGTGATGGTGATGCGATCCGTGCAGGGCTTCGCCTAAGCACTACAACAATATGACCGGAGGAGTAAATGGTGGAGGGGGGCACCGCACACGGCTAAGAAACAACTATTGTGCTTTGGGGGTGCCCCCTGCCCCATATATAAAGAAGGGAGAGGGGAGAGGGTCGGCCTAGGGCGTGACCCCAAGGGGGGAGTCCTACTAGGACTTCCAGTCCAATTCGGACCCCCTCCCCTTCCTTTCTGGAGGGGGAAAAGGGGGAAGGGAGAGAGAGGAAGAAGGAAAGGGGGGCCGCACCCCTTCCCCTAGTCCAATTCGGAATCCCATGGGGGGGCGCCACCTCCTCTGGGCTTCCTCCTCCTCTCCCCAATTTCCCATGAGTCCCATTAACTTTCTCGGGGGGGGGGGGGGAGGTCCGGTAACCACTCGATACTCTGAAAAATCCCCAAAACACTCCGGAACCATTCCGGTGTCTGAATATAACCTTCCAATATATCAATCTTTACCTCTCGACCATTTCGAGACTCCTCGTCATATCCGTGATCTCATCTGGGACTCTGAACAACCTTCTGTCACCAAAACACATAACTCATATAATACATATCATCATCGAAAGTTAAGCGTGCGGACCCTACGGGTTTGAGAACTATGTAGACATGACCGAGACACCTCTCCGGTCAATAACCAATAGCGGAACCTAGATGCTCATATTGGTTCCCGCATATTCTACGAAGATCTTTATCGGTCAAATCGCAATGTCAACATACGTTATTCCCTTTGTCATCGGTATGTTAGTTGCCCGAGATTCGATCATCGGTATCTTCATACCTAGTTCAATCTCGTTACCAGTAAGTATGTTTACTCATTCCGTAGTGCATCAACCTGTAACTATCTCATTAGTCACATTACTTGCAAGGCTTCATATGATGTGCATTACCAAGAGGGCCCAGAGATACCTCTCCGATACTCGGAGTGACGAATCCTAATCTCGATCTATGCCAACCCAACAAACACCTTCAAAGATACCTGTAGAGCATCTTTATAATCACCCAACTATGTTGTGACGTTTGATAGCACACAAGGCATTCCTTCGGTGTCCGGGAGTTGCATAATCTCATAGTCGAAGGAATATATATTTGACACGAAGAAAGCAGTAGCTGTTGGAAATATGCCCTAGAGGCAATAATAAAAGTATTATTATATTTCAATGTTCATGATAATTGTCTTTTATTCATGCTATAACTGTATTATCCGGAAATCGTAATACACGTGTGAATACAAAGACCACAATATGTCCCTAGTGAGCCTCTAGTTGACTAGCTCGTTGTGATCAACAGATAGTCATGGTTTCCTGGCTATGAAAATTGGATGTCGTTGATAACGGGATCACATCATTAGGAGAATGATGTGATGGACAAGACCCAATCCTAAGCATAGCACAAAGATCGTGTAGTTCATTTGCTAGAGCTTTGCCAATGTCAAGTATCTCTTCCTTTGACCATGAGAGCGTGTAACTCCTGGATACCGTAGGAGTGCTTTGGGTGTATCAAACGTCACAACGTAACTGGGTGACTATAAAGGTGCACTACAGGTATCTCCGAAAGTATCTATTGTTTTATGCGGATCGAGACTGGGATTTGTCACTCCGTATGACGGAGAGGTATCTCTGGGCCCACTCGGTAATGCATCATCATAATGAGCTCAAGGTGACCAAGGTGTTGGCCACGGGATCATGCATTACGGTACGAGTAAAGTGACTTGCCGGTAATGAGACTGAACAAGGTATTGGGATACCGACGATCGAGTCTCGGGCAAGTAACGTACCGATTGACAAAGGGAATTGTATACAGGGTTTGATCGAATCCTCGACATCGTGGTTCAACCGATGAAATCATTGAGGAGCATGTGGGGGCCAACATGGGTATCCAGACCCCGCTGTTGGTTATTGTCCGAGAGTGGTCTCGGTCATGTCTGCATGTCTCCCGAACCCGTAGGGTCTACACACTTAAGGTTCAGTGACGCTAGGGTTGTTAGGAAGACTAGTATGTGACTACCGAATGTTGTTCGGAGTCCCGGATGAGATCCCGGACGTCACGAGGAGTTCCAGAATAGTTCGGAGGTGAAGTTTTATATAAGGGAAGTTGTTATACAGACACCGGAAAGTTTCGGGGGCTTATCGGTATTGTACCGGGGCCACCGGAAGGGTTCCGGGGGTCCACCGGGAGGGGCCACCCCTCCCGGGGGGGGCACTTGGGCTGCGTAGGGATAGCAGCCAGACCCTAGTGGGCTTGGCGCGCCCCCCCTTGGGCCCATGCGTCTAGGGTTGGGGGGAAACCCTAAAGGGGGCGCAACCCCCTTGCTTGGGGGGCAAGCCCCCCACCCCTTGGCCGCCGCCCCCCCCCTAGGGTTTTCCCTAGAGGGCCGGCCCCCCTTGCCCTTTCCCCTATATATAGAGGGGTGAGGGGAGGGCTGCAACACACCACAAGTTAAGGCGCAGCCCCTCCCCTCCCCAACACCTCTCCTCCTCCGTACGTGCTCGGCGAAGCCCTGTCGGAGTACTGCTGCACCAACTACACCACGCCGTCGTGCTGCCATTGGAGCAATCTTCCTCAACCTCTCCTTCCCCCTTGCTGGATCAAGAAGGAGGAGACGTCCCCGTCCCGTACGTGTGTTGAACGCGGAGGTGCTGTCCGTTCAGCACTTGGACATCGATGATCCGAATCACGTTCGAGTACGACTCCATCATCACCATCCCCTTGGCAAGCTTCCGCTCGTGATCTACAAGTGGTATGTAGATGCAAACTCTCTCCCTTGACTCGTTGCTTAGATGAACTCATAGATGGATCTTGGTGAAACCGTAGGAAAAATTTTAATTTTCTGCAACGTTCCCCAACAGTGGCATCATGAGCTAGGTCTATGCGTAGTTCTCTTTGCACGAGTAGAACACAATTTTGTTGTGGGCGTGGATCTTGTCAACTTGCTTGCCCCTACTAGTCTTTTTCTTGCTTCGGCGGTATTGTGGGATGAAGCGGCCCGGACCAACCTTACATGTACGCTTACGTGAGACCGGTTCCACCGATTAACATGCACTAGTTGCATAAGGTGGCTAGCGGGTGTCTGTCTCTCCCACTTTAGTTGGAGCGGATTCGATGAAAAGGGCCCTTATGAAGGGTAAATAGAAGTTGACAAAATCACGTTGTGGTTATTCGTAGGTAAGAAAACGTTCTTGCTAGAACCCAATTGCAGCCACGTAAAAGATGCAACAATAATTAGAGGACGTCTAACTTGTTTTTGCAGCGATTGATCATGTGATGTGATATGGCCAGAAGTTGTGATGAATGATGAATTGTGATGTATGAGATCATGTTCTTGTAATAGGATTCACGACTTGCATGTCGATGAGTATGACAACCGGCAGGAGCCATAGGAGTTGTCTTAATTTTTGTATGACCTGCGTGTCATTGAAGAACGCCATGTAACTTACTTTACTTTATTGCTAAACGCGTTAGTCATAGAAGTAGAAGTAGTCGTTGGCGTGACAACTTCATGAAGACACGATGATGGAGATCATGATGATGGAGATCATGGTGTCATGCCGGTGACAAGATGATCATGGAGCCCCGAAGATGGAGATCAAAGGAGCTATATGATATTGGCCATATCATGTCACTACTTTATATAATTGCATGTGATGTTTATTATGTTTATGCATCTTGTTTACTTAGGACGACGGTAGTAAATAAGATGATCCCTTACAAAATTTCAAGAAGTGTTCTCCCCTAACTGTGCACCGTTGCTACAGTTCGTCGCTTCTAAGCACCACGTGATGATCTGGTGTGATGGATTCTTACGTTCACATACAACGGGTGTAAGACAGTTTTACACAGCGAAAACACTTAGGGTTAACTTGATGAGCCTAGCATGTGCAGACATGGCCTCGGAACACGGAGACCGAAAGGTCGAAAACGAGTCGTATGGAAGATACGATCAACATGAAGATGTTCACCGACGATGACTAGTCCGTCTCACGTGATGATCGGACACGGGCTAGTCGACTCGGATCGTGTAACACTTAGATGACCAGAGGGATGTCTAATCTGAGTGGGAGTTCATAATTTGATTAGAACTTAATTATCATGAACTTAGTCTAAAACCTTTGCAAATATGTCTTGTAGATCAAATGGCCAACGCTCATGTCAACATGAACTTCAATGCGTTCCTAGAGAAAACCAAGCTGAAAGATGATGGCAGCAACTATACGGACTGGGTCCGGAACCTGAGGATCATCCTCATAGCTGCCAGGAAACAATATGTCCTAGAAGGACCGCTAGGTGACGCTCCCGTCCCAGAGAACCAAGACATTATGAATGCTTGGCAGTCTCGTGCTGATGATTACTCCCTCGTTCAGTGCGGCATGCTTTACAGCTTAGAACCGGGGCTCCAAAAGCGTTTTGAGCATCACGGAGCATATGAGATGTTCGAAGAGCTGAAACTAGTTTTCCAAGCTCACGCCCGGGTCGAGAGATATGATGTCTCCGACAAGTTCTACAGTTGTAAGATGGAGGAAAACAGTTCTGTCAGTGAGCACATCCTGAAGATGTCTGGGTTGCACAACCGTATGACCCAGCTGAACATTAACCTCCCAGATGAGGCGGTCATTGACAGAATCCTCCAGTCGCTCCCACCAAGCTACAAGAGCTTTGTGATGAACTACAACATGCAGGGGATGGAAAAGACCATTCCTGAAGTGTTCTCGATGCTGAAGTCAGCAGAGGCTGAAATCAAGAAAGAACATCAAGTGTTGATGGTCAATAAGACCACTAAGTTCAAGAAGGGCAAGGGTAAGAAGAACTTCAAGAAGGACGGCAAGGAGGTTGCCGCGCCCGGTAAGCCAGTTGCCGGGAAGAAGTCAAAGAATGGACCCAAGCCTGAGACTGAGTGCTTTTATTGCAAGGGGAAGGGTCACTGGAAGCGGAACTGCCCCAAATACTTAGCGGATAAGAAGGCCGGCAACAGCAAAGGTATATTTGATATACATGTAATTGATGTGTACCTTACCAGTACTCGTAGTAACTCCTGGGTATTTGATACCGGTGCCGTTGCTCATATTTGTAACTCACAGCAGGAGCTACGGAATAAACGGAGACTGGCGAAGGACGAGGTGACGATGCGCGTCGGGAATGGTTCCAGAATCGATGTGATCACCGTCGGCACGCTGCCTCTACATTTACCTATGGGATTAGTTTTGAACCTTAATAATTGTTATTTAGTGCCAAGTTTGAGCATGAACATTGTATCTGGATCTCGTTTAATACGAGATGGCTACTCATTTAAGTCTGAGAATAATGGTTGTTCGATTTATATGAGAGATATGTTTTATGGTCATGCTCCGATGGTCAATGGTTTATTCTTAATGAATCTCGAGCGTAATATTACACATGTTCATAGTGTAGATGCCAAAAGATGTAAAGTTGATAACGATAGTCCCACATACTTGTGGCACTGCCGCCTTGGTCACATTGGTGTCAAGCGCATGAAGAAGCTCCATGCTGATGGACTTTTGGAGTCTCTTGATTATGAATCATTTGACACATGCGAACCATGCCTCATGGGCAAAATGACCAAGACTCCGTTCTCCGGAACAATGGAGCGAGCAACCAACTTGTTGGAAATCATACATACCGATGTGTGCGGTCCAATGAGCGTTGAGGCTCGTGGAGGATATCGTTATGTTCTCACTCTCACTGATGACTTAAGTACATATGGGTATGTCTACTTAATGAAACACAAGTCTGAGACCTTTGAAAAGTTCAAGGAATTTCAGAATGAGGTGGAGAATCAACGTGACCGAAAGATAAAGTTCCTACGATCAGATCGTGGAGGAGAATATTTAAGTCACGAATTTGGCACACACTTAAGGAAATGTGGAATCGTTTCACAACTCACGCCGCCTGGAACACCTCAGCGAAACGGTGTGTCCGAACGTCGTAATCGCACTCTATTGGATATGGTGCGGTCTATGATGTCTCTTACCGATTTACCGCTATCATTTTGGGGATACGCTCTAGAGACAGCTACATTCACTTTAAATAGGGCACCGTCTAAATCCGTTGAGACGACACCGTATGAATTATGGTTTGGGAAGAAACCTAAGCTGTCGTTTCTAAAAGTTTGGGGATGCGATGCTTATGTCAAGAAACTTCAACCTGAAAAGCTCGAACCCAAGTCGGAAAAATGCGTCTTCATAGGATACCCTAAGGAAACTGTAGGGTATACCTTCTATTTAAGATCCGAGGGCAAGATCTTTGTTGCCAAGAACGGATGCTTTCTGGAAAAAGAGTTTCTCTCGAAAGAAGTAAGTGGGAGGAAAGTAGAACTCGATGAAGTACTACCTCTCGAACGGGAAAGTGGTGCAGCTCAGGAAAATGTTCCTGTGATGCCCACACCAACCGAAGAGGAAAACAATGATGATGATCAAGGTACTTCGGATCAAGTTGCTGCTGAACTTCGTAGGTCCACAAGGACACGTTCCGCACCAGAGTGGTACGGCAACCCTGTCCTAGAAATCATGTTGTTAGACAACGGTGAACCTTCGAACTATGAAGAAGTGATGGCGGGCCCAGATTCCAACAAATGGCTTGAAGCCATGAAATCCGAGATAGAATCCATGTATGAAAACAAAGTATGGACTTTGACATACTTGCCCGATGATCGGCGAGCGATAGAAAACAAATGGATCTTTAAGAAGAAGACGGACGCGGATGGCAATGTTACCATCTATAAAGCTCGACTTGTCGCTAAGGGTTATCGACAAGTTCAAGGGATTGACTACGATGAGACTTTCTCTCCCGTAGCGAAGCTTAAGTCCATCCGAATCATGTTAGCAATTGCCGCATACTATGATTATGAGATATGGCAGATGGACGTCAAAACGGCATTCCTTAACGGGCATCTTAAGGAAGAGCTGTATATGATGCAGCCGGAAGGTTTTGTCGATCCTAAGAACGCTAACAAAGTATGCAAGCTCCAGCGATCCATTTATGGGCTGGTGCAAGCATCTCGGAGTTGGAATATTCGCTTTGATGAGATGATCAAAGCGTTTGGGTTTATGCAGACTTATGGAGAAGCCTGCGTTTACAAGAAAGTGAGTGGGAGCTCTGTAGCATTTCTCATATTATATGTGGATGACATACTCTTGATGGGAAATAATATAGAATTTCTGGACAGCATTAAGGCCTACTTGAACAAATGTTTTTCAATGAAGGACCTTGGAGAAGCTGCTTATATATTAGGCATCAAGATCTATAGAGATAGATCAAGACGCCTCATAGGTCTTTCACAAAGCACATACCTTGATAAGATTTTGAAAAGGTTCAAAATGGATGAGTCCAAGAAAGGGTTCTTGCCTATGTTACAAGGTGTGAGATTGAGCTCGACTCAGTCACCGACCACGGCAAAAGATAAAGAAGAGATGAGTGTCATCCCCTATGCTTCAGCCATAGGATCTATTATGTATGCCATGCTGTGTACCAGACCTGATGTAAACCTTGCCGTAAGTTTGGTAGCAAGATACCAAAGTAATCCCGGCAAGGAACACTGGACAGCGGTCAAGAATATCCTGAAGTACCTGAAAAGGACAAAGGACATATTTCTCGTTTATGGAGGAGACGAAGAGCTCGTCGTAAAGGGTTACGTCAACGCTAGCTTCGACTCAGATCCGGATGACTCTAAGTCGCAAACCGGATACGTGTATATGTTGAATGGTGGAGCAGTAAGCTGGTGCAGCTGCAAGCAGAGCGTGGTGGCGGGATCTACGTGTGAAGCGGAATACATGGCAGCCTCGGAGGCAGCGCATGAAGCGATTTGGGTGAAGGAGTTCATCACTGACCTAGGAGTCATACCCAATGCGTCGGGGCCAATCAAACTCTTCTGTGACAACACTGGAGCCATTGCCCTTGCCAAGGAGCCCAGGTTTCACAAGAAGACCAGGCACATCAAGCGTCGTTTCAACTCCATCCGTGAAAATGTTCAAGATGGAGACATAGAAATTTGCAAAGTACATACGGATCTGAATGTCGCAGATCCATTGACTAAACCTCTCTCGCGAGCAAAACAGGATCAACACCAGAACTCTATGGGTGTTCGATTCATCACAATGTAACTAGATTGGTGACTCTAGTGCAAGTGGGAGACTGTTGGAAATATGCCCTAGAGGCAATAATAAAAGTATTATTATATTTCAATGTTCATGATAATTGTCTTTTTTTCATGCTATAACTGTATTATCCGGAAATCGTAATACACGTGTGAATACAAAGACCACAATATGTCCCTAGTGAGCCTCTAGTTGACTAGCTCGTTGTGATCAACAGATAGTCATGGTTTCCTGGCTATGGACATTGGATGTCGTTGATAATGGGATCACATCATTAGGAGAATGATGTGATGGACAAGACCCAATCCTAAGCATAGCACAAAGATCGTGTAGTTCATTTGCTAGAGCTTTGCCAATGTCAAGTATCTCTTCCTTTGACCATGAGAGCGTGTAACTACTGGATACCGTAGGAGTGCTTTGGGTGTATCAAACGTCACAACATAACTGGGTGACTATAAAGGTGCACTACAGGTATCTCCGAAAGTATCTATTGTTTTATGCGGATCGAGACTGGGATTTGTCACTCCGTATGACGGAGAGGTATCTCTGGGCCCACTCGGTAATGCATCATCATAATGAGCTCAAGGTGACCAAGGTGTTGGCCACGGGATCATGCATTACAGTACGAGTAAAGTGACTTGCCGGTAACGAGACTGAACAAGGTATTGGGATACCGACGATCGAGTCTCGGGCAAGTAACGTACCGATTGACAAAGGGAATTGTATACAGGGTTTGATCGAATCCTCGACATCGTGGTTCAACCGATGAAATCATCGAGGAGCATGTGGGAGACAACATGGGTATCCAGACCCCGCTGTTGGTTATTGCCCGAGAGTGGTCTCGGTCATGTCTGCATGTCTCCCGAACCCGTAGGGTCTACACACTTAAGGTTCGGTGACGCTAGGGTTGTTAGGAAGACTAGTATGTGACTACCGAATGTTGTTCGGAGTCCCGGATGAGATCCCGGACGTCACGAGGAGTTCCGGAATAGTCCGGAGGTGAAGTTTTATATAAGGGAAGTTGTTATACAGACACCGGAAAGTTTCGGGGGCTTATCGGTATTGTACCGGGGCCACCGGAAGGGTTCCGGGGGTCCACCGGGAGGGGCCACCCCTCCCGGGGGCCACTTGGGCTACGTAGGGATAGCAGCCAGCCCCTAGTGGGCTTGGCGCGCCCCCCCCTTGGGCCCATGCGCCTAGGGTTGGGGGAAAACCCTAAAGGGGGCGCAACCCCCTTGCTTGGGGGGCAAGCCCCCCACCCCTTGGCCGCCGCCCCCCCTAGGGTTTTCCCTAGAGGGCCGGCCCCCCTTGACCTTTCCCCTATATATAGAGGGGTGATGGGAGGGCTGCAACACACCACAAGTTAAGGCGCAGCCCCTCCCCTCCCCAACACCTCTCCTCCTCCGTACGTGCTCGGCGAAGCCCTGTCGGAGTACTGCTGCACCAACTACACCACGCCGTCGTGCTACCGTTGGAGCAATCTTCCTCAACCTCTCCTTCCCCCTTGCTGGATCAAGAAGGAGGAGACGTTCCCGTCCCGTACGTGTGTTGAACGCGGAGGTGCTATCCGTTCAGCACTTGGACATCGGTGATCCGAATCACGTTCGAGTACGACTCCATCATCACCATCCCCTTGGCAAGCTTCCGCTCGTGATCTACAAGTGGTATGTAGATGCAAACTCTCTCCCTTGACTCGTTGCTTAGATGAACTCATAGATGGATCTTGGTGGAACCGTAGGAAAATTTTTAATTTTCTGCAACGTTCCCCAACAGTAGCAATAAAACTGAACGCTCGTTATGCTAAGCTAACAGATGTGTCTTGTCCATCACATCATTCCTATAATGATGTGATCCCGTTTATCAAATGACAACTCATGTCCATGGCTAGGAAACTCAACCATCTTTGATCAACGAGCTAGTCTAATAGAGGCATACTAGGGACACGGTGTTTTGTCTATGCATTCACACATGCATCAAGTTTTTGGTTAGTACAATTCTAGCATGAATAATAAACATTTATCATGAATAAGGAAATATAAAATAACAACTTTATTATTGCTCTAGGGCATATTTCCTTCATTCATATCTCACTAATGTCAAAGCACTCATATAATTGCAAACTACGTCAGGCCTGACACTGTCTTTGCTATCTTTTTTCAGAATGCAACCCCCAACAAAAGGTATATGGTCAACATAAGAATTATTAGCTTATATCTCAAGCTCACAGTAAATCTTGGACAATTCCATCAGGAAAATCAACATATAACCATGATATGATGAAATGATATTGGCTCTTTATTTGATCCCAACAATGTCATATCAATGACTAAATCACTCGAATAGTCTTCTCAGGAAAGTCATCTAAATAGACCCTAATGACTACTTCCACTTATCATTCTGACATAATTGCTTTATGCAAAAAGCATTACAAAATATGCATGGCTCAGCAGAATGATTAACCACACTCAAAATCATGTGGTTCAGATTCATCAGAATCACATAACTTCACTTAATTTATCAAGATGCTACCACTTGTGTTACTCAATAACTACATGTTATACGAAGAGCAATATCATAATCACAATGCTCTGAAATTACTTATGCTCACGATTTATTGAAAAGTAAGGAAACAATTTGCAAACAGAATACTGTGAAAACCCAATAGATTATTCACAATGTCATGATCATGTCAATGGAATTGGTATGACACATCCTCCATATTTGGAAAGTTCAAGGGGAGTAATCTCTCAAATTACAACCTATTAAGTATTAACAACCATCAAATTGTATATATTGTACTCTTTTTTAATTGATGAGTTTTTCTCTAATGGTTTCTCATAAAAGGTTTTTAGTGAGACAATATAAACACAAGTGTCTATATATGCCATATTGTTTTTCCTTATATTTTTCTCATTGGGTTTTAAAGGAGTTTCCAATGGCATGTCAGATTGCACTCTTTTTCCTTATGATTTTTCTCTCAAAGTTCCTCGTAATGGTTTTTAATGAGGTAATATCTTCTCAAAGATCATATGTCATACTTTTTATTTTCCCTATCGGGGTTTTTAAAGGAAGTACTCAAGACATATTTATTGTTCTTCAAACTCACAATTGAGTTTTCTCCTTCTACAAAGGTTTTTCTCAAATAAGTTATCATGAGACAATAATCATTATATGTTGTATCATTTTGTCCTTATTTTTCCCATGGGGTTTAAAGGAGTTTCAACAGCATGCCAAATTCCATTCTCCTCATATTTTTCTCACAGGGTTTTTGGAGGAGTATTTCTCAAGATGAAGATGATGAACATTCTCAAAGGCAAACACTTACAAGGAGGGTTGATTATCAAGATGATGTACATTCACTAAGACAAACATTGACTAGAGGGAGTGTTAGGAATTAATTAAATACATTAATTAAGGATTAATCCCTGCTATGTCGGTTCCCACTTTGGCAACCACCTCTTTGTAACTGCCTTTGTACCAAGGGTATATCTACTACCACTATAAAAGAAAGAGAGGGGTAGATCCAAACAATCACACCCATTCATCGTCAAAATCTAATGGCCCTTAATCATTCTATGTTTAACGCTACCAACCACGCAACAAGCCACGATCGATCGCTAATTGCCCCGCACTAAGAAAACCGGTCGCCCGCACGACCTCCACCTTCTCCTCCCCCGTCGTTCGCCTCCCGCAGCCTCGCGCCGAGCCACAGGAAACCGCGCCCTTCACCACTGCCTCGCACCGCCGGAGCCACGGGAAGCCGCCGCAGCTCACCGGGAGCCCGCCCCCGCTGCGCCATTCGCCGCCTTCCCAGCCGCGGGAGCCCGCCCCCGCCGCGGGTCACCGCCTCCCCAGCCACGGGAGCACGCCCCCGCCGCGGGAGCCGTTTCGCCACGGGTCGTCGCCTTCCCAGCCACCAGAGCCGCCCCGCCGCGCCCTTCTCCGCCTCCTGCAGCCGCCGCCGGTCACCGCGCCCGTCGCCCCGGGAGCCGCCGCCCATCGCGCGCCGGGGGAGCCCCGCCGCAGGTCGCCGCCCTTCGCCGGGGGAGAGCCGGAGCCGCCGCCCGTCGCACGCCGGGGGAGAGCCGTCGCAGGTCGCCGCCCTTCGCCGTGGGAGAGCCGGTGCCGCTGCCCTTTGCTGCGGGAGTTGCCGGCAAGTCGCAGCCCGTCGCGCGCCGTGGGAGAGGCGCCCCAGGTCGCCGCCCTTCGCCACGGGAGAGCCGGAGCCGCAGAGCCGCCGTCCGTCGTACTAGAAGGTACTATCCTATGCATCGTCTACCACGAGAAGTCATTATAAAGGCAAGTGTAAATTTCTCTAGCAAATTTGTAGAACTCTCATTGACACAACTTTTCACAATTAAGTTTTCATGAGGTCGTTATTCTTCAATACTATGAACATCCAACACCTCCTCGCCAGTGACATTTCACAAAACAAATCTATGCATAGCACCTTTCTGAAT
Organism: Triticum aestivum; assembly: GCF_018294505.1. NCBI lineage: Eukaryota > Viridiplantae > Streptophyta > Magnoliopsida > Poales > Poaceae > Triticum > Triticum aestivum. The sequence goes on from NC_057804.1 coordinate 494,489,248, forward strand.
TCAGCAAATTGATCTGCAAGTTTCCTCTTTTTATTTTCACACAACCAGATAAATGTTGTTTCTTCTGGCAACATTGTTCAATACAGGGGAGAGAACACCTGAATTCTAGAATTATGTCCTTGGAGTAAATTAGAAGAAAGCCCACACTCCAGCTATCCAATAATCCAAATGCAAGCAGTGCCATAATCAGCAGAACCTACCTGATTGTAATGTTGTAAAAGAGATAATCAAGCCAATGTAACATCAAGTAATCATAGCATACCAGAAACAAATAGACCAGGTTCAAACAATTGAGATGAAAATATTTACATGAATCGACGATGGCCTGAGCGCTTCGCTTGAACAGTGCCCGGACTCCATCTCTACATGGCCTGCCCTCTGAGCCTAGCCATGGCCTAGATGATAGATGGTCACACTGCGGGTTGCCGTTCTCGCCTCCACCCACATAAGGGCTTTGGGGTAGTTTATAGGATAAAACATACCCAAGAATCATTGATTAGCTTGGGGAATTGGAGTCGCCTCTTAGAAACTGGGGACAATCAATTGGAGAAGAAGAAGATGGAGAGACTGGATTGACGGTGTTTTTTTTGAGATGATTGACGGGGTGTTTCTGTGAGAGAACGAAGGAAAGGAATATGTTTTTGCACGTGACTTTCCTCCTTTCATGGGCTGGGCCTGTTTCTTTGCGTAATAGTAGTATTTTTTTTCTAGCAATACATATGCAGTAGGCAAGCACAGGGTCGCGCCTGATCGGGCTGGCTCCTAGGCCATCGCACTCGCCGCCATGGCCCAAGGGCGGCTCTGATTGTATGGTGTTGAATGTTCTTTATTATTTTCCTATAAATAAAAAAATGATGTACATATAAAAGGTCTTCTTAGATGTACTTATTTTTCACACACATATACATATACAAAAATGATATATGATTGTTATATGGCATACAGATGAGTTATGCATGTGATTGTGATTCCATATTGGGTTTGCGAAGTGTGAGCAATAACTAACACATATATTCCTCATGTGATTTTGAAAGCTCTTGGTGATGGCGGACGAAGCCACGAAGCAACCTGGCATAGCCATTCAGGTTTGGTCTCTACTTATCTGACTAATTTTCTTCTTAGGGGGCATGAAGTGGATGGAAAAAAACTGTAGGAATCACCAGGTTTGTGGCGACGCATCAGTTGTGAAAGACAAGGTGGAGCTTTAGTTTGGATGGTACAAACATGTACTGATGTACGACCATTCAATTTCAATGCACCAAAGGCTCTGGTGAGTGCTAAAACAACTACTTTGCTTCTTCAAACATCAGTTCTTTAGAGCAAACCAGTCTGGACTGTTCTGTTCCCTGACCAATGATCAACTATGTGATATCATATATATGGGACATGAAAGTACACTTAAATATTGGCAGTAAGATTACCAGCAGTAGTGCTTTCATTTCCTTTTGCAAACAAATAACACTATTTATAAATCTTTCGCCAACATATAACAATAATTCTGATAATATTTTGCATTGACCTCCATACACAAAGATGATGGGTGTTTGTCCAAGAGAACATACAAGACTGTAATATGATCAACCTGTTTCAAGTTACTGAAACATGGTAGACAGAGACGTGATTATCCTTGTTAGCAGAGTGGAAGCTTGATACATGTTTCTCACAAGAAGTTCATACCTGCTGGTATTTAAACAAACCATATTTACTTCTGCAACTATAATTCCAGTACGTTACGCTTACTATGTGTCTTTTAGTCATTTCATTTTGGTTGTTCTATGTTTTCAATTTTTGTATGGGCTGCCTTATTCATGAGTAATAGTACCCTCTTATACAAAACTTTGTCCCAACCTTGTTATTTGAATACAGTTGAATTTTTTGCCACCTATGTCATTTACTAGCCGGGTAGAATTGTAAACTGATTTAAGGACACAAAACACCATACATGATTTTCACTAGCTGCAATTCATGAAGCAAGCATTGAAATGGACTTGCTATAAATGGATGACCATGCTGTTTCACATTATAATCAGCAATATATGATTTGATTTTCACAAACATACAAATGTTACTACCCTTTTTTATGCGCTTGCAAGCCATGAAGCAAGCATTGTTGTTTACCGTATCTCATAATCCTCAGAAGAATGATGACCATTGATGAAACTCAGCTCCTTCCAGAATGAAATGGGCTTTTTATGATTTTTTTTGAAATTCTAGGATAAAAAATTGTTGGTAGTGGTTTTCTTTTTCCAAGAGAGCTGACATAGTTTACAAAAGAGTGCCCTTTCGGCCATGCTCAGTTTAGGTCAAAAATTCAGAATGACCACTCATGTAGTACTGGTCATGTTGAATTGAAGCATGAGTACCCAACAGATACATGGGGGCTACCAAGGATACTTATTGTCTTATGCATGTAATCCAATTTCTCTTTTAGACCTGAAGTTCCAATATTGTACATTGTATTTGTGAATTGTTTATAGTAGAATATCTGGTATTGTGATTATCAAATTTGTCGTGCATGAATTGGCAATAGTGTTATGTGCAATTGGAATTCTACATGGCTTTTTAAAATTTGATATTCATGTTAATATATGGCACATGATGTCTCTTTGTTAGTTGTCAGGCCACAGTGGAGAATCAATGTGTTGTAACAAAGTGGGTGAAAATAGAGTGAATCGAGGGGTAGAATGATGGGTGAAAGTAATAAAACAAATTGTCTTCTGGTGGTTGCTTTGGCTGTTATTGAGAGGGATGTAGAGGGGGGGTGACATTGTCACCATGATTTATGATTAATTTATTCTTCAAGAAGACATATTCAACCCAATTTTGCACCATCTGCCATAATCTATTCTCCACACTGGTTTGATAGTTCTGAACTATAGCGGTGAAAGAATACCTTTATTGCGGGGAAATCGTCACCAGAAGTCCAGAATAGTCCAGAATGACACTGAAGGTTAGAATCACCCTTCTTCCAGATTGATTAATTGTAGAGTGCTTTTTATATGAAACTACCAGTTGTTATTTTCCTCCTTTGCCTTACCCAATGACACCATGCATTCTTCATAGGTTGAGACCATGGGCATCATCGAAATCCCAATCAGAGCCATGCTTGATGCCATGTTGAAGGACCTGGACCTTCCACAACCACTGTCCACTTTTACCCATCAGTATCCTGAATGATGAACGATGAACAAGTATCTTTGTCTAGCAAATACTTTAAAGTTTGTACGCACGGATCGGAACTAAGATGCAACTGAAGCACTCAAGTAGAAAAGACTAGGCAGTAGTGAAGTGTGGATGGGGTGAGAAAGAGAAGGGAAAAAAGCGTTCTCAGTTTAGAAAAAAGAGGTCCTGACCTGTTTTTTTAATACTCAAAACATACAGTATATATGATACTATGGTTTATAACTGCAATATTTGTTGATGCCAAACACCCTAAATTATTTAAAACTATATTATACACGTACATTTCTCCCAAGTCATATAGCGGTTAATACTCAAATCTTTATTTTATTTTTATGAAACTGTTTGGTGATGCTTTGTACATAATAGTCAGGATCTGGTTCACATTACTATACTTCGTGCCTAAATGATATTCACCACTATCTCTATGCCCTTCTATATATTGTTTATCATTTGTACTTTATATCTGCAAATGAGTAAGAAAAAAATTGATGTGCCTCTGTTTGAATCAAGAGAATGTTCCCTGTTTAAGGAAACATAACTATGGATTGTAGTGCAAATATGACACATAATCCAACGTTTGATGAGAAGAAAGCGGAATACAAGACGAAACATCATATATCCTGATCACAAAAGGGAGTTGCAGCTCTCAACTGTCTTAACCATGACCAATTATCACAAACATGTATTTTTCTATTAGACTGTGCTATGGTTCATCTCTGTACAACAATTCTCATATCTAACATCATGTGTTTCTACTTGCAGCTTTTGGTCAGGCCCCACTTGTTTCTAGCTATTCGTGGTTCCAATTAAATGCAAGAGCATCTATAATGCTTTTTGCCGCATTCATTCAGTATGTATTAACTCCTCTCTCCCATGATGACAGTATAGCATAAATTCACCGAAAATCGGCCACTCTCTCCTGATGCCCCCTCATGGTGCCAGATAAACTCGCAGGTCAGCAAAACTCTCATAATTGCTGAAGCATTTATCTCTTCAAGCTGTAACAAGGGTTCTCTGATAAGGCTGCCTTGCAATATTAACCTCACCTGTATTATTTTCTGGAGATTTTATAGCCTGGCCATGAATTTGGCTTGAAATGCTCCTGATGAGGCTTTAAAGTCCTTGGAAGTGTGGTAAGACCCACTCTCACATTGAGGTTTATTCACCATTAAACTTCTATAAACGGGGTTACCAAACCACCCACCTTACACACCGTACCAAAAAGTTGTGTTTCCAGAGAGCATGACTGTTGAAATGTATTTTTTCTTACATTTTAACCGTTTGCCAGGGGAACTTTGTAAAACACGACATGGTGATGAAAATGTGTTCTTAGAAAATGAATTTATAATTAAAGGTTGTGTTCTAATTTGCTCTCGCTATAGAATTATTGAAGATGGGTTAAGAGTAGTGTCTTTTAATTAGCATGAATTATATAGTAGGCTGGCTATGAACTAAAATTATGCCCTCTTGTTCACTGATTATCTATGAACTAAATATACCCTCCTGTAATACATTGGTCTTTCATATGCTGGTTGTGCACACATGACATTAGCTTCCCTTTTATTACTATATTTCTTCAGTTTACTAAAAATAGAAATATCACTTGAAACTTCTATGCCTGTGGCACCTTAGATCTTCAGTTCATTGGTCTTTCAAATGCCGGTGATAGAGGCAAATCGTCTTGAGCTGAAAGTCGTAAATTATCCTTTGGAGTTGTTGCTTTTTTTAAAGTATTTTTGTCCCCACGAATGATATAATCATGTCTGCAATTTTACCTCGATGCACTCATTCACCTGGAAGAAAGTTTTGCCAATTGCAATTCATTCATTCTCCATGAGAGGAGTGACAAAGTGTATTAGCAATACGTATTCTCCCATTCAAGTGGCACTGTATAGCTTATTAACATAGTTTCCGTTCTTGTCTACAGATAGTCTTTATTTTGTTTGCCGTGCTACTCTGGACTGGAGTGATGTTTGTTTATTGGTTTCTATGCAAACAAATGTAAGATAGTACATCAAGTTTCTTAATATTTGTACCACGGCTAATATTTGAACTTCTACTTTTCCCGAAACTCTCAGAGGTGTAGCATGTGAGAGTTGAAAAATGGTTTGAGATTTCACAGTTCATCTGTCCAATGGATTGTAACTGTAGCTAGAGTGTCCATGTTCAGATGCAACACTGCAGTTTAGGACCTCTAAACAGTGGCCTAGCAAGATTCCCGATGTCAGCTGGTGCATCTACTAACATTTCATCTTGACATCCTTGGAATAACTTGTACAACTTCTTTTGTGCTAAAGACACTACATGTTCCTATAGTCTCTTTTGTTCAGTGTTGTACACCTCAAACGTTGTCATAAAGAAAGAAGCAACTTCAGTTTTTGGAAGATACTATGTACATATGTACGTTCTTAAAGAACTTCAGTACTGCAAAGTTTATTTTCGGATTGAGAGAGTAGAAGATGCTATGTACATCTTTATTATTTCGGCAAGTTTAGGTTATTTTTGCTATACATTTAATTTTTGGAAGTTATGATCTTATTTTTACACCAAGTTATGATTATTTCCACAATTGTTAAACATCTCTAATTCTCTATTGTCTTGCTTATATTTTTGTTCATTTTATTGATATTTCACACGATAATACGTGCGTTGCACGTGCATGCTTACTAGTATACCCCAAATTCATCAATGAAAGAGACCGTTCATTCCAATCGTTTGTTTCCCCCTCTCCATCGTTTTTTCTCTTTACAGGAAAGAGGGAATTGGTCTATGTATGAATCCATGGCGTAGCGCCCCCCGTGCCACCATCAAAAAAAAGTCCACCTCCCTAGAATGATTTGTTCATCTGTGTCTCAGTAGACTTATTTTAGCACTTACAAGAATGTTCTTGCAAGTCTAAAAAGGTATGTCGTCTAATTAGTGTTTACTTAGAACTAAAAATATAACATATTGTTATTGAAGTTCAAAAATGGAGAATGATATACCCATCTCGATGTCAAATCGACAATGGTCAACATCTTGAGTGTTTAGTAGTTCATATACGATTGAGAATTAGCAAAACCATAAAAAGTAGCGGTCGATGCCATATTTTGGGGAGCGGGCAATGTTTAAAACAACATCATTATATATAACCGGTAGAAGTAAAAACGTACTCAATAATGCTAACAGGACTAAATCATCAGTATCGGTACTTGTAAGCAACCGCCTCGACTCCAAAAATTCCTAGATTTCCTCTGCCTACCGCCCGGTCCATCTCGTCTCTGATCGCCTTAGGGCCATTGGGGGCAATGGATCTCCGCCCTCACTAATGGGAGGGTTCCGTTTCTAGATGTTTCTTTGAGTTTTGTTAGGGTTTGTGTCTTACTTAGGAAGACGAGAGAGCGGCGACTCCCTGAAGATGGAATAAGGTTCTCCTCGCCAAGTCCCCGTCCCGGTGATGTGTGCAACATCATCGGCGAATGTGTGGAGGTGTGTCTCCAGCAGATCATTCTTTGGTGGATTTGCTAGGATATGTTCGTATGTTCGTCTATGTTCGTGAGAACTAGGCTTTAGCCTAGTGGCAAGGGTGGGCAGTGGCAAACCCTGCGGCCAAGGTTCGAATCCTGTCGGGGTCGAATGTCTGGTTCCTCACCTGGGTGGGTTTCTTCTATAAAAATAAGTCCTGGGTGCTAGTGTCCATGGATCTATAAATAGGTTAGATCCTTCGTATCTACGCTATTTTTCATCGGCGCTGGTTGTTGTTCTGGTGCGCTCGTTCTATGGGGTCTTAGCACGACGACTTTTTGACTACTACAATAAGTTTTGTCCGACCCAACAAGGGACGGACGATGACGGTGACACGTCTTCGGCTCGTTTTAGTACTTGTAGTCGTCACTAGTTGGTCTATCGAATCTAAATGTAATTTTTATTATTTCTGATGTTTATTGTTGATTGAAGTTGAATGATCGAAAGTTTTAATTTTTTTTTACCAAATCAGCAGTAATGCTAACTGGCGGATGCTCGTTGGGAGGTCACATTCAACTTCAATCACCGCAGTACAATGATGGCACTTTTTTTCTTTTGAGAAAAACGCCTAATAACGCCGCGAATAGATACGTACGCGGCATCACAACGAAGGTCCATGACCTCAGGCACCACTTTTAAGTTTCCTTTTTTGACAAAGACATCAGAAAAGCTACACCAACATGTAGCATTCTATCATAAACAACAGACATCCAGCTGATTGGAGGATGCATGCAACAAGTTCCCCTCCTCTTCCTCTCCATAGCAGCCCCGGTGATCTGCGCGGAGTGAGTCAAATCTTGCCTAAACACAAGGATACTTGGCGTTGGTTTCTACGGTGAGTGGCTGTGAATGCAAGCCCGCGTTGCGTATGTGTACAAAAGAGAGGTCTCTCACGTTGACTCACCGCAAAGTCATCCCTTTTACCGTACGCCAAGAGTGAGAATCTTATTACAGGAAAGTCCGGCTTATTACACTGGGCAAGATTGCGAAAAGTAAAACACACATACACAAGGGCACCATGCAGGATGCAGCGATGCAGCGAAGCAACCGAACAAGATGCATGCATGACTGACTCGTACTAGTAGTATATAGCGAGGCACGTACGTACGTGCGCGCTGACGGGGACGATTGATGGCTGCTGTGAGAGAGCTGCTGCGGTACGTTGATCCGATGACCGGTGCAGGTTCTAATTTTTAAACAGCGCTCTCAGGACCGGACGTGGCCTTGGTGACGCCGGTGAACTCAACCTTGGTGCCGAGCAGGTCGACCCCGACGTCGGCGGTGAAGGTGTCGTACCGGAGGAACAGCTCCACCACCAGGAGCCTGCCCACGAGCACGACCAGGTTCTTGCCTGGGCACTGCTTGTTGTCCACGCTGGGGCTCTCGGTCTCCCGCCCGTTGGACCAGTACACGTACTGCAGCAGCTTCCTTCCCTCCTCCCCGACGAACCGGTCGCCGACGAACTCCCTCGCCGTGGAGCCGAACACGCGGGGGTCCCTGGTGGCGCACGGCTGGTACCCGAACAGCATCTCCCCCTTCTTCACGGCGAACACCGCGTCGTGGCTCTCGATGTTCATGTCCGCCTTGGCGCGGCCGTACTGGAACTTGACGGGCGGGTCCAGCCGCAGCGCCTCCCACACCGCCGACTTGGTCAGCTCCATCTTCTCCAGCGCCTCTATCGTCACCTTGCCGCCGGCGTCCGCCACGGCGGCGCGTATCTCCGCGACGAGCTTCTGGTGGAACTTCTCTCCGGCCCCCGCGATGCGCGCGAGGATCCCCGGGAGAAGCACCTTGAGGCCACCGTAGCTGTTGAACACGGTGGCGAACAACAGGTTGTGGCATGCCTCGTCCCGCTTCAGTCCGAGGCCCTCGGCGGTGTCGAGCGCCTTGGTCGCAGCGGCGAAGAAGTACTTGTAGAGCGCCTTGTAGTCGCCGCTGACGAGGATGGGAGGGAGGTGCACCGTGTGGAGGAGCGGCTCCTCGAGGATCATGGGGAGGCCGAGCGTGACGAGCGGGTGGAGCTGGAATATGAGCCACTTTGCGGCCTTGGTCGGGCCGGTGGTACCTAGGTCTGACGCAGAAGGGAGCACGCCGAAGTAGGCGTCGCCGATGAACTCGAAGGAGGTGGCGTCGTTGAGCGTGTTGAAGTTGGACTTGCCGCCGAGCACGATCTGCGACTCCACGGTGGCGAGGAGCGAGGAGAAGTGGGAACGGAAGGCCGGGATGAAGGCGTCCTTGCGGGAGGCAAGGAGGGAGAAGAGCAGCTGCTTGACCTTGGTGTGGGTGGGCTCGGAGGGGTCGAGGTAGGAGCAGACGCGGAAGCCGCCGGTGAGGGAGGTGGAGGGCATGTAGGTGCCGGTGAAGAGGTTCTTCTTCTCGACCTTGTCGACGTCGAAGAGCACGGGGAAGCTCTTGGCGTCGAGCACGGCGACCACCCGCGGGTCGCGCGCCATGAAGGGGCCCGGCGGGACGTTGATGCGGACGACGGTGGAGCCGTACTTCTCGACACGGGACTCGAAGTACTTGTCCTGGCCCTGGAAGTAGTAGAAGTCGAGGCGGTCGCGGATGGCCGAGACGAACGGCATGCCGTAGCTGCCCGGCACCTGCCTCGGCACCAGGGAGCCCTCGTCGCCGCCCGCCATGCCGCTCTGGTTCGTCTACCTCTGCTGCTGGCTAGGCTGGTTTGGCTTGGAGCTCTCGATCTCGCGCTCTCGATGTAGACAAGATTGGAGCGAGGAGGCTTTGTCTGTGTGTTGCGATTTGCGGATGAAGCTCGGGGTTGGGCGTACAAATAGCCCGCGGAGAAGGGATCGAGCTACCATGCAGCGTGCATGGCTGGCAGCGACCGCGCGCGCGTGTTGCGCGTGCCGTGCAGGGTGGGCCAAGCGACAAGTCCCGGGCGGTGAAACGTGGACGGGATCAATAGTTGTTGCACCGTTCACGTACTCACCCTATCTAGGCGCCCGGCTCACCCGGCCGCATTTTCTCCGACTCCGTTGCTTCGGAAATGATATGGTTAGAGCATCTCCAACAGCCGCGCTAAAGCGCCGCGCGCAAAAAATCTATTAGCGCGCGCGCTGCGGCTGGTTTTGCGCGTCCGCCTACGCTGGCTCCAGCAGTCGCGCTGTGCGCGACTAGAAATGTATGCATTTTTAAAAGTTGAAATTTAAAAAAAAAAACTAGATAGATTGCATAGATTAAACGATACAAAGGTATTTTACATCCGAAACATAGATTGCATAAAATAAAAACGACAAACGATAAACATAGATTGCATTAACAAAAAAAACTACTCTAAGTCGCTATCATCATCACCACTATCATCCTCGGCGGTGTCGTCCGAGGTAGATAGCCAGATGTCCAGCCACCGCTCATCGTTCGGCGTGAAGAACGACCGCCCACCTGCTGCAACGAGGTCGGACTGCGCATTCGCCAACGCCTTCCGCCGACGCCTGTCCAACCGCGACGCGCGGCGCCTTTGCATGTCCTCCTCCGGCGCCTTGCCTAGTAGGCTTGCTCGTAGGCGACGTCCTCCGGGTGGCGCTGGCGCCAGTCCGCCATGACCCTCTCGTCCTCCTGGGCGACGAGGAGGCGGCGTTGCCGCTCGGCGTGCTCCGCACGGTCTTCCGCCGTGTTCAGACGAGGCAGAGGGGTGAGGTTGAGCGCTTGCTCGAGCGTGTACACATCTTGGAAGTTCATCTGGCCGCGCGGCCGGCCTAGGCGCCACGCCGCTGCGTCGTACGCGCGGCCGGCCTGTCGCGCCGTCCCGTACGTGCCGAGGGCAAGCCGGAGTTCGCCGGAGCGTATCTCCGCGGTGTAGCTGCCGTTGGGCCGCAGGCGGACGCTGCGGTAGCCGGACGCTCCTCGGCGGCGCGGCGGCATGGCGGCGCGGCGGTGGCGGGGCGCTGGAGCGGCGCGTGGCAGAGAGGGAGAGGGAGAGGGAAAGAGATGTGTGTGGAGAAGGCGCGTGGCGCGTGCAGCTTTTATAGGCGCGCGCGAAGCGGCGCGCCAAATCTTGCGCGCGAGCTGGCGCCTTTTCGCGCGCGCGCGCAAACTGTTCCCGCGCGCGCTTGTTTCCCGCGGCCGCTGGAGCGCGGCAAACCGTCCCGCGCGCGCGTCGTTTGGGGCGACTGTTGGAGATGCTCTTAGGTGACCTCCGTGCTGGTTTATAAGTCCTTTTTATTTTATGTCAAATTTTAACTAAAGATTTAACTAACAAATTATTAATGCATGTCACAAAAAATTATATGGTTGCATTCGTATTTAAACTTAGTTTCCAATTATGTTATTTTTATGACATGAATTAACTTATTAATTAAATTTAAGGTCAAACTTTGGCACATGATGCAATGGGGACTAATAAACCAGGACAGGTGTAGTACAATGAGTAGGTGTTTTTTTTTTAAGAATCCAACGAGCAGGTGCTGTACAATGAGACTGTTATGAATAAAATTAATTAGGATTAAGGAACGCATCACATGCCAGTTACCTGAAACTTTCACCTTCTTTAGCCGTGGGACACATGCATCTACTAGCTGCGGTAGTACCGATTCCAAGGCTACTCATCGATCATGACGAGTAGTATCAACTTAGTTTTCACGTACGTCGTCGGTTGCAATTAGCAACCTCGGATTAAGCGTCACAAATTTGACCCAAGAAGCCGCCAAGTTCGTCCACAATCACCCGCCGCGGGCCGTCAAAACTCCACCCTCCGTCCTTACCAAAAATTTAATAATAGTAATTTAAGAATACAATAATTTACAAAAATAAGTTTATTTTTAGTTTCTTACGTTAAATTAAAAGGTATTGCGCAAGTGCAACATCAAACTTTAAAGATGGAATAAGATTTTTTCCACTTATCCCCCGTTCTGATGGGGTTTCTAGCATAGTCAAAGGGTGTGTGTAGGTTTGTCTTCGGTAGATCTCATGGGTTTCAATCGGCGTTTATTTTCGGTGTATCTACCTAGATCAAGTCTTTGTTCGTCTATATTCGTGCGTCTACATGTTGGATCCATCCGATCTACTAACCTTTTCATCGCCGGCGGTTGCTGTTCTGGTGCGCTGGTCATGTAGGGGCTTAGCACGACGACTTCCCGACTATCTACTATAATAAGGTTTGCCCGGCTCCGTGATGGAGGGGCAATGACAGCGACGTGCTTTCGGCTCGCTATAGTGCTTGTAATCGTCATTAGGTGGTCTATAGACCTGGATGTTTTTTTTAACTTCTGGTGTTCTTTGTAATACATCGACAGTTAATGCATAGATCGAAAGTTCTCCCTGCAAAAAAAAAACGGTCACCGCATACACAAATTTAGAAGAAAAAACATCAAAGAAAAATCTACTAAGCGTCGATAAACAAAAACATATACTAAAATAAAATAAAAACATAAGCCCACCGGATAATTGGGCCTGGTCAAAACATAACATCAACCAAACCTGATAGTCAGTAAGACACAAGACAAAAATGAAAATAAATAAAAATATAGAAAACAAAAAGAAAGTTTGTCAAGTAAGAATAAATTAGTGGCATTGGTATTACCTTTTAAGAAGAAAAGAAATAAAACAATTAAAAAATAATGACACAAATTGTGCACATTTTACACATATAAGTTGCACTTTTTGGACAAAGAGCAAGATGATACCAATTACATCAGCCTATGCAACGATACAATATCAAGAACTGGTCGAGACCTAAGGATGCACATAGTCAAAAAATTCAGAAATAAGAGAAGGGTGAGCCTACAAGCTCTCACATCGATTTGAGCAATCGGTCGTTCATTTCGGTTGCTTGATGCGAATCTGGCCGTCCGATCTAGAGGTGGAAGGAGTTGGGCCGTCGGATCGAACATGAGCTCCTGTAGGAATGAATAGTTACCGCCCGCTGTAAAGATTCCGTGCCACCGCGTGTAATTTCTCTGCCCCGCCGAGGGCATTTTAGTCATTTCACTTAGATGTATATATTGCAGCCGCTCCGTGGTGTCCTAGCCGCTGCCTTCCTCCTCCCACACCCCCGCCTCCCTCTCCTCTTCCTCTCCCATTAGCACCGCTCGCACCCGTGCCTCCCTCTCCTCCTCTTACCCCTAGTGCCGCCACCACTGCCTCCTTCCCCGCCGCCGCCCGGCCTCCTCCCCTCATGTTCCCTTCCTTCCACCCCTCCGATCTGGCGCCGCCCAAACCCTAATGCACCGCCCCATCCCCGGCTCCCACGGGAGGGAAGGAGGAATTGAGAGGCGAGGCAAAGGCAGCGGCGTATGGCACGCGGCGCGGGCGGCGTGGCCTAGGGGGTCGGCGCGGCCGCGGCTTCTCGTCGTCTCCACCGTCGCCTCGCCGCTGCTCCTCCTCCCCTTCCACCTCTGGTTCCGGATTTGACCCCGCACGCCGTCTGCCATCTGCTCAGTTGCCACCATGTGAAAGGTGTGTTCTTCCTTCCTTTTTTGTTCTTCCAATCTCCCTGCTGCTGTGCACCTATATGTGGCTCACGCCTCGTTGTTTTTTCGGTTGCACATTGTGGTGGTTAGGGTTTCATGCCAGGGTCATTTCTTGGTACGTGGATGTTGTTCCTCGGATGTGGAGAAAGAATGGAGCAGGAGGAAAAGAGGAAGTAGAAGCTCTACCACCTCCATGCCCGTGCACTGCTTCCTGCTCACCTGCACTATGCATGAGTCAAGTTCCTAATCCTACAAGCCATGCGGCAAGTAGCAGCTTGATGCTGTTGTTTTTGGTTAAAAAAATCCCCTATTGTTTCGCTGCTGACCTATGTTGAAGTTTGTTATAGCTTGTTGTTGATTTGATGCATGTGTTGAAAGCAGTTGAACTTATTTTTCATATGTAGATGTAATCTTTCTTTTGCTGCATGGGAAAGAGCACTAGCTAGAACTGACATATCTCTCTCATGAGGTGTGCTTGTGTTTGATGTACTCTGCTATGATGCTTCTTGGGTCAATTTAGTTAATTTTTGGTGCTCTTGCCTTATTTACCTCTCTGTTATGCTGTTGTTGTTGCAGGCGCACCAGTGATAAAGAGAAATGACTCTACATTTTAACACTTCTTTCTCGCGTGATTGGGTATCAAGCATGTCCGTCTGAATGATGTTGTCATGTGAGCAGCGTTGATCCCTAGCATTGACAAGCACTGTAAGGTCCCTCTTCTCATGTTTCTGGTACAAATCCATCTATATACAGTACTAAAATGCTTTGATTAAATAATTACCTCTGCAGTTTTTTCTCAAGGACCATACTCATTCAGGGAAAACTTTAATTAGTACTTCTAAAAAAAGTTAGCTATACTTATTTTGTATTCTTAGACCCAGGTTGATTGTAGACAAGAAGAGAAATTTAAACAATGGTCCCTTGCAGGCTAATTCTTAGACCCAGGTTGACTGTATCTCTTCATTATATCATCAGTCGCTCCTTCCTACTTATCTTTTAGTGAAGAGTTAAATCTATCTTGTTCTTGCACTATTTATTTTTATTTTAGCACCAGAGGTACTGTGTGGAGTTGCTATTCCTCTAAAACATTGTTTATTCATCTTATGAAGTTCCATCATAGTGTTAATATCATCTTAAGGTTTAATGGCTGACTGATTGACATGTATTTTTGTTGTCTGCAGTTGTGCATGCTTCACCTTGGCTCGCCTTTGCTCAATTTGGTACACTAATAGATTATGAATCTCTAAACCAGTTGAGGCTTGTGATTGGTGTCTATGTTAGTTGGGTGCAGATAATGAGAAACATAGTAAGGTATGAATGCTACTCCAATTGGTCACCAGTTAGAGCTAGTTTGTTCCTCACATGAATAGACATAGAGGTGAGGATCCACATGTGCTTATGTTCTATCCTTTTTCCCTAACAAAAGTTTCAGCAAATAGCTAGATTAAAAAATGCAAAGCAGTTGAACTAGAACATTGTGTACCACATGAGCAATATATAACGATGGATTGTTATCATGGGTGAAAGCAGTATATCACAATGGCATTATTATGATTATCCTGCCAATTAAATTTGGCCTAGATGCTTCCTTTCCATAAGAAATTTTCTTTCGACCAACTGACTTTATTTTGTGCATCTCCTTTTAGTTTGTTGAATCAGGTTTGCCAACTAAGCAAAACCAAGATACTAAATCATGCCAAACAAAAGAGTAACCACTGAAACTATAAGATTTTCTTCTTAGATTTACCTATAGAAGGTTAACATAGTTATAACAGATGATGTGAATCTAAATGAGCTAATACAATGTTGCTGGCAGGTGCTATTGGGCAGGGAAGCTTTCGAATGGCGTGCAGTTACACTGAAAGAAGATTTATCTGCTAGATTTGAGGAAATACAATTAGTCACGACCAAACAAAGTCAGCTCACTCCACCTGAGAACAACCCACTCCAAGAAATTGATACAGTGGTGAGATGCTCAACATCATTCTGATAATCGCTTCACATATACATGGTCCTTCACTCTCATTGATAATGTACCTTCACTTCCTTTTACCTAACTACATAATCACAAATATGAGAAACCTTCTCTTGGAAGATCCTTGCACTGCTGTATATTTGTTGATGCTAAATAACCTTCCCATTTTTTGTTGCAGGAGATTCTGAAAGCCACATCAGATAGCAATGGCGAGGCTCCTGGAGCTCAGTCCTCACCACCACCAGCAGATGATGATGATGCACAAGTGGATGGTCCATTGATGACCCACAAGTGTAAGGGATCTATCATAGTCCTTTCGATAAGTAAGAGTGTCGAACCCAACGAGGAGCAGAAGGAAATGACAAGCGGTTTTCAGTAAGGTTTTCTCTGCAAGCACTGAGATTATCGGTAACAGATAGTTTTCTGATAAGGTAATTTGTAACGGGTAACAAGTAATAAAAGTAAATAAGGTGCAGCAAGGTGGCCCAATCCTTTTTGTAGCAAAGGACAAGCCTGAACAAATTCTTATATAGAGAAAAGAGCTCTCGAGGACACATGGGAATTATCGTCAAGCTAGTTTTCATCACGCTCATATGATTCGCGTTCGTTACTTTGATAATTTGGTATGTGGGTGGACAGGTGCTTGGGTACTGCCCTTTCTTGGATAAGCATCGCACTTATGATTAACCCCTATTGCAAGCATCCGCAACTTCAAAAAAAGTATTAAGGTAAACCTAACCATAGCATGAAACATATGAATCAAAATCAGCCCCTTACGAAGCAACGCATAAACTAGGGTTTAAGCTTCTGTCACTCTAGCAACCCATCATCTACTTATTACTTCCCAATGCCTTCCTCTAGGCCCAAACAATGGTGAAGTGTCATGTAGTCAACGTTCACATAACACCACTAGAGGAGAGACAACATATATCTCATCAAAATATCGAACGAATACCAAATTCACATGACTACTTATAGCAAGACTTCTCCCATGTCCTCAGGAACAAATGTAACTAATCACAAATCATATTCATGTTCATAATCAGAGGGGTATTAATATGCATTAAGGATCTGAACATATGATCTTCCACCGAATAAACCAACTAGAATCAACTACAAAGAGTAATCAACATTACTAGCAACCCTCAAGTACCAATCTGAGGTTTTGGGCCAAAGATTGAATACAAGAGATGAACTAGGGTTTGAGAGGAGATGGTGCTGGTGAAGATGTTGATGGAGATTGACACACTCCCGATGAGAGGATCGATGGTGATGATTTCCCCCTCCTGGAGGGATGTTTCCCCGGCAAAACAGCTCTGCCAGAGCCCTAGATTGGTTCCGCCAAGGTTCCGCCTCATGGCGGCGGAGTCTCGTCCCGAAAGCTTGTTTATGATTTGTTCCAGGGTAAAAGCCTTCATATAGTAGAAGATGGCCACCAGAGAGCTGCCAGGGGGCCCACGAGGCAGGGGGCCCACCCTCGTGGACAGGGTGTGGGCCCCTCTAGCACTTTCTTCACCCAGTATTTTTTATTAATTCCAAAAATAACTTTCGTGGAGTTTCAGGACATTTGGAGTTGAGCAGAATAGGTCTCTAATATTTGCTCCTTTTCCAGCCCAGAATCCCAGCTGCCGGCATTCTCCCTCTTCATGTAAACCTTGTAAAATAAGAGAGAATAGGCATAAGTATTGTGATATAACGTGTAACAACAGTCCATAATGCAATAAATACCGATATAAAAGCATGATGCAAAATGGACGTATCAACTCCCCCAAGCTTAGACCTCGCTTGTCCTCAAGCGGAAGCCGAAATCGAAAAATATCTCCACATGTTTAGAGATGGAGGTGTCGATAAAATAAAATATGGACATGAGGGCATCATGATCATTCTTATAATAACAACACACACACACACACACACACACACACACACATATATATATATATATATATATATATATTGTCATATGATTACTTATACTAAAATAACAGTTTATTCACAATGTCAAGTATGAATCAGAAACTTCATTGAAAACTAACAAACTATAATCTTGGTCATTGAAGCAATTCAATTTATCATAACATCGAACAGAGTCAATATAAGAGTCAATATAAGAGCTTTTCAGCAAGTCCACATACTCAACTATCATTTAGTCTTTCACAATTGCTAACACTCACGCAATACTTATGGGTATGGAGTTTTAATCGGACACAGAGAAAGATAGGGGCTTATAGTGTTACCTCCCAACCTTTTACCTCAAGGGTAATGTCAACAATAATAGTTCATGCTAACTTACATCCAATTGGATATATGTATCAAGACCTTTCCAACACAAGGTGATTTCCAAAGGATAAAATATAAAAAGAAAAGGTGAAGATCACCATGACTCTTGCATAATGTTTAAGACAAAAATAGAAGATAGGCCCTTCGCAAAGGGAAGCAGAGGTTGTCATGTGCTTTCATGGTTGGATGCACGAAATCTTAATGCAAAAGAACGTCACTTTATATTGCCACTTGTGATAGAGACCTTTATTATGCAGTCTGTCGCTTTTATTACTTCCATATCACAAGATCGTATAAAGTTTATTTTCTCCACACTAATAAGTCATACATATTAGAAAGCAATTTTTTTATTGCATACAACAATGACAACTTGCTTGAAGGGTCTTACTCAATCCATAGGTAGATATGGTGGACTCTCATGGCAAAACCAGGTTTAAGGGTATTTTGGAAGCACAAGTAAAATCTCTACTTGGTGCAAGGAATTTGGCTAGCATGAGGGGGAAAGGAAAGCTCAACATGTTGGATGATCCCTGACAATATACTTTATTTTGGATATAAGAAAACATAACCCATTATGTTGTCTTCCTTGTCCAACATCAACTCTTTAGCATGTCATATTTTAATGAGTGCTCACAATCATAAAAGATGTCCAAGATAGTATATTTATATGTGAGAACCTCTCTTTCTTTATTACTTGCTATTAATTGCAACGATGACCAACACTATGTTTGCCAACTCTCAACAACTTTTATTCATCATACTTTCTATATGTGAAGTCATTCATCTCCATAAGGTCCATATGATCTCTTTATTTCTTTTTATTCTTTCTTCTTATTTTATTCCCTCAAAATCATAACAAGAAAGCAAAGCCCTTGACTCAACACTAATCTTTATTATATAAAGCTCACAGACTCGATTACATAGAGGGATCATAAAGCAAAACTCAAAACTAGATCATTCTAAAACTTTATTCTAATGGATCAAGATATTACTAAAAGGATCGAACTAAGAAAAATGGTAAAAATAGGAGTGTGATGATGATACGATACCGGGGCACCTCCCCCAAGCTTGGCAGTTTCCAAGGGGAGTGCCCATACCCATGTGATTATATCTCCTTCTTCGGGGGTGATGTTGATGGAGTTGTTGATGATGTAGGCTTCTCGTCCATCTTCCAAGGCATAGGCTCACCATCATAGAAGGATGATCGAGTCTCCGGGATCCTCAAATCTGCAGCCAAACTTATCCTCTTGAATCTATATTCATACTCATAGTTTTGGTTTTGCAGGTCATAGATCTGGGCTTGGAGGTGCTCGATTTTCTCATGAAGTTTGAAGATGGTCTCCTCGATGTTCTTGGCATCCAGCTTGTGGTTGTTGGTGAACTCCGCGATCATCATGTGGTTGGCATTGAGTCTGCGTTCCACCATCTCTTTGCACTTGAAGACCTGCTGCTCCATTGCTTCGAATCTTGTCTCCATGCTTCCGGTTCTCCTTGGTCCCTCTACATCGTGGATGTGCAGCACCCCCTCATGCATCTCAATGGTTTGAGGGTGCTGCAGCACCTCCACGAGGTAGGGGTTGATGACCTTCTCGAAGAACTTGTCCTTGGGTGCGCTTGAAGACGTCATGGTAGTCTAGATGTGTCAGAAAAACAACTCGAAACAAAGGCAGAAGATTTTTGCGTGATACGGTGGTCAAATCCTTCAGGAGATTATATAATGAATTTTTACCGACCGAAAGAAGTACCGTGCAAGAAAACGGAGTCTGGAGAGCACACGAGGTACCCACGAGGCAGGGGGCGCGCCCTCCACCCTCGTGGATGCCTCGTGTCCTTCCCGTACTACTTCTTATTTTCCTATTTTCTTAAATATTCCAAAATAGAGAAAAAATGCTATTAGAACTGTTTTGGAGTAGGTTTACTTACCGTGCCACATACCTATTCCTTTTCGGAGTTTGAAACGTTCTGGAAAGTGTCCCTTATGTATTCCTCCGAGGTTATGGTTTCAATAACATTAGTTTCAACATTTATTGGATTACCTGAGATATAATGTTTGATTCTTTGCCTGTTCACCACCTTCGGACTTGTGCCTTCGAAGTTGTTGATTTTTATGGCACCAAAACGATAGACCTCCTCGATAACGTAAGGACCTTCCCATTTAGAGAGGAGTTTTCCTGCAAAAAAATCTTAAACGAGAGTTTTATAGCAACACATAATCACCTACATTAAACTCACGCCTTTGTATCCTTTTGTCATGCCATCTTTTAACCTTTTCTTTAAACAGTTTGGCATTCTCATAGGCTTGGGTTCTCCATTAATCAAGTGAGCTAATGTCAAATAACCTCTTCTCACTGGCAAGTTTGAAATCATAATTGAGCTCTTTAATCGCCCAATATGCCTTATGTTCTAGTTCAAGAGGTAGGTGACATGCTTTTCCATAAACCATTTTATATGGAGACATACCCATAGGATTTTTATATGCAGTTCTATAAGCCCATAATGCATAATCAAGTTTCTTGGACCAATTCTTTCTAGATCTATTAACAGTCTTTTGCAAAATTAATTTAAGCTCTCTGTTACTCAGTTCTACTTGACCACTAGAGTGTGGGTGATAAGGAGATGCAATTCTATGATTAACATCATACTTAACAAGCATTTTACGGAAAGCACCATGAATAAAATGTGAACCACCATCAGTCATTAGGTATCTAGGGACTCCAAACCTCGGAAAAATAACTTCTTTAAGCATCTTAATAGAGGTGTTATGATCAGCACTACTAGTTGGAATAGCTTCTACCCACTTAGTAACGTAATCAACAACAACTAAAATATGTGTATACCCATTGGAGGAACGAAACGGTCACATATAATCAAAGCCCCAAACATCAAATGGTTCAATAACGAGAGAATAGTTCATAGGAATTTCTTGACGTCTACTAATATTACCAACTCTTTGACATTCATCGCAGGACAAGACAAACTTACATGCATCCTTGAAGAGAGTAGGCCAATAAAAACCGAATTGCAATACCTTTTGTGCAGTTCTATCTCCAGCGTGATGTCCTCCATAAGCTTCGGAGTGACACTTGCGTAGGATCTGTTCCTGTTCATGCTCAGGTACACAACGTCTAATAACACCACCTACTCCTTCCTTATAAAGGTGTGGGTCATCCCCGAAGTAATGTCTTAAATCATAGAAAATCTTTTTCTTTTGCTGGTATGTGAAACTAGGTGGTATAAATTTTGCAACAATGTAATTAGCATAATCACCATACCATGGGGCAGTACGAGAAGCATTTATGACAGCTAATTGTTCATCAGGAAAGCTATTATCAATAGGTAGTGGGTCATCAAGAATATTCTCTAACCTAGACAAGTTGTCTGCAACGGGGTTCTCAGCTCCCTTTCTATCAATAATATGCAAATCAAATTCTTGTTGTAGGAGAACCCATCTAAAAGTCTAGGCTTAGCATCTTTATTTTCCATAAGATACTTAATAGCAGCATGATCAGTGTGAACAGTTACTTTAGAATCAACAATATAAGGTCTAAACTTATCACAAGCAAATACAACTGCTAAGAATTATTTTTTAGTAGTAGCATAATTTCTCTGAGGACTATTTAGTGTTTTACTAGCATATTGAATAACATTTAGTTTCTTATCAACTCTTTGTCCTAGAACAGCACCTACAACATAATCACTAGCATCTCAAATAATTTCAAAGGGTAAATTCCAATCAGGTGGCTGAATAATAGGTGCAGAAATCAAAGCTTTCTTAAGTATTTCAAATGCTTCTACACAATCATCATCGAAGACAAAAGAAATATCTTTTTGTAAGAGATTAGTCAGAGGCCTAGAAATTTTAGAGAAGTCCTTAATGAACCTCCTATAAAAACCGGCATGACCAAGGAAACTTTTTATACCTTTAATGTCCTTGGGACATGGCATCTTTTCAATAGCATCAACTTTAGCTTTATCAACTTCGATACCTCTTTCAGAAATTTTATGCCCCAAGACAATACCTTCATTAACCATAAAGTGACACTTTTCCCAATTCAAGACAAGACTAGTATCTTCGCATCTCAGCAAAACTCGCTCAAGGTTGCTCAAGAAATCATCAAAAGAAGATCCATAAACGGAGAAATCATCCATGAAAACCTCAAAAATCTTTTCACAAAAGTCAGAGAATATAGCCATCATGCATCTTTGAAAGGCAACATGTGCATTACATAAACCAAAAGGCATACGTCTATAAGCAAAAGTACCGAAAGGGCAAATAAAAGTGGTCTTGTCTTGGTCCTCTGCTGACACAGGTATTTGAGAGAAACCAGAGTAACCATATAGAAAGCAAAAATGTGTGTGTTTGAATAATCTTTCTAGCATTTGATCAATAAAAGGCAAAGGGTAATGATCCTTTTTAGTAGCTTTATTTAATTTGCAGAAATCAATTACCATCCTATAGCATGTAACAATTCTTTGTGGGATCAATTCATCTTTATCATTAGAACGACAATAATGCCTCCCTTCTTAGGGACACAATGAACATGACTTACCCACTAACTATCAGCAACGGGATAAATTATACCTGCTTCCACAAGCTTTAGTATTTCTTTTCTTACCACTTCTTTCATCTTAGGATTTAATCGATGTTGGTCATCAATAACTGGTTTGGCGTCTTTCTCCAATTTTATTTTGTGTTGGCATAGAGTGGGACTAATGCCCTTAAGATCATCAAGAGTATATCCGATAGCAGCACGATGCTTCTTCAAAGTTTTCAATAAATTTCTCCTCTTCCTGCTCTGAAAGGTTAGCACTAATAATAACATGATATATCTTCTTTTCATCAAGATAAGCATATTTAAGAGTATCAGGTAGCGGTTTAAGCTCAAACACGGGATCACCATTGGGTGGTGGAGGATCCCGTAAAATTTAAACAGGCAAGTTATGTTTTAAAATAGGTCCATGTTTAAAGAATACTTCGTCTATCTCCCTTCTTTCATTCATAAACATATCATTTTCATGGTCTAGCAAATATTGTTCTAACGGATCATTAGGAGGAATGGCAATAGAAGCAAGACCAATAATTTCATCCTTACTAGGCAATTCTTTATCATGGGGTTGTCTACGAGATTTAGCAAAATTAAACTCATGAGTCATATCCCCCAAACCAATAGTAACGACATCCATTTCGCAATCTATCCTAGCATTAACAGTATTCAAGAAGGGTCTACCAAATATGATGGGACAAAAGCTATCTTGTGGGGAACCAAGAACAAGAAAATCAGCAGGATATTTAACTTTCCCACACAAGACTTCAACATCTCTAACAATCCCAACTGGTGAGATAGTATCTCTATTCGCAAGCTTAATTGTAACATCAATTTCTTCTATCTCAGCAGGTGCAATATCATGCATAATTTCTTTGTATAGGGAATGAGGTATTGCACTAACACTAGCACCCATATCACATAAGCCGTGATAACAATGATCTCCTATTTAACTAGAAATAATAGGCATGCCTACAACAGGTCTATGTTTATTTTTAGAATCGGGTCTAGCAATTCTAGCAGCTTCATCACAGAAGTAAATAACATGCCCATCAATATTATCAGCCAAGAGATCTTTCACCATAGCAATACTAGGTTCAACTTTAATTTGTTCAAGTGGCGTTGGTGTTCTAGTATTACTCTTACGAACCACAGTTGAAGCTTTAGCATGATCCTTTATCCTAACAGGGAAATGTGGTTTCTCAATATAAGTAGTAGCTGGGCCGGCCCTGAGGGGGGGCAGGGGGGCGACCGCCCCGGGCCCTCGAATAGGAAGGGGCCCTCGATGGATTGGTTTCCTATATTACATGTGTGATGTTTAACCTGTCGATTGATTTTCAAAAGGAAACAAAAATTAACTGATCGATCAATTATCGGCTCTTCGCACGCCGTGCAGTCTTATCCCCAGTTGGCAACAAACCGGCCATGCCTGGATGACGGCGCCCCGCCTGTTCGTCTAATTGTGATTTGCGGCTGCTCTACGCCAATAGTGGAAGAAGGTAATCCGTTTTCCTGATTCCCATCAATCTTCTCCTCAACGCACAGTTTCTCTTTCTATATTCTTGTTAGATCGATCATTAGTTTCCTGAAGATCATCCTCGTACGCACATATCTCCTTCTCACACTCCGATTTCTTGTATTGACTGGGATTAGAAAAGAGAAACTTGGAATTCTGTTCGTGACTCTCATATGCAGCAGCAAAAACTTGCGAATTCGAATTTTCTAGCCATCCAGGTACCTTGTTCCATCCCTTTCATAGCACTTTTTTTCAATTAGCAGAGCTCTTAATTTCTTGTATCGTATGTTGTGTGCTGATTACCAAGATTACCAAGATGCTATCAAAAAAGAATCCATCTGTTAATGCGGGAAAAAGTGCATATGAGTTGATTGAGTCCCATGTGAGAGTTGCTGGCATTTTTTAGAGCAGATAGGAGTATTCTGCTGATTCCCGGCAAAAAACAGTATTCCTACCGCTAGGAATTCCCAGGACTTAGCTTTAGTTGTTCAAGAACAACTAGTGAAAACTTTAGGAAGATAAAATTTGAGTAGGCATGAAAGTTTTACTAATTCACCTAATAGAAATTTATATGTGTAAATTTGAGTATTCACAACATCGATCAACTAAACCTGTGAATGTTTGTGACCCCAGTTTTTTTAATAGTCAAGAAGACAAGTCTCCATAAATTAATAGTGTACCAAATATTTATTTGCACTTGAAATAGAAAAAAAACATGCATATGTTTATGTGGCTTTAGGGCCCCCTCCGTGTTGTCTTGCCCCGGGCCCCCGAAATCTCAGGGCCGGCCCTGGTAGTAGGGACAATGGGATCATCATAAGTGATAGTATTTCTTCAACTATAATAGGTGCAACTACTTTTACTTCAGTGGGAGGATTATATTTAAACCACTTCTCCTTAGGGAGGTCAACATGAGTAGCAAATGATTCACAGAAAGAAGCTACTATCTCAGAGTCAAGTCCATATTTAGTGCTAAATTCACGAAAAGCATCGGTATCCATAAAAGATTTAACACAATCAAACTTAGGTGTCATACCTGAATCCTTACCTTCATTGAGATCCCAATCTTCAGAGTTGTGTTTAATTCTTTCCAATAAATCCTAATCCAAGTTCAATAGTCTTCATCATAAAAGAACCAGTACAAGAAGTATCGAGCATGGAGCGATTGTTGAGAGAAAGCCGAGCATAATTTTTTTGAATAATTATTTCTCTTGAGAGCTCATGATTGGGGCATGAATATAACATTAACTTAAGCCCCCCCCCAAGCTTGAGCGATGCTTTCTCCTTCAAGAGGACAAAAATTATATATGTAATTACGATCACGATGAACACGATGCATAGGATAAAACTTCTGATGAAATTCCAATTTCAATCGGTTGTAGTTCCATGATCCCATATCATCACATAGCCTAAACCATGTCAATGCCTCTCCCTTCAAAGATAAAGGGAAGACCTTCTTCTTGACAACATCATCGGGCATACCTGCAAGCATAAATAATCCACAAACTTCATCCACATAGATTAGGTGCAAGTCGGGATGCAATGTTCCATCTCCTGTAAAAGGATTAGCTAGCAGTTTCTCTACCATACCCGAAGGAATTTCAAAGTAAACATTTCCAGTAGGTTCAGTAGGTTGAGGAGCAACTCTTTGCTCTACTGGTCGGGGTGAAGATACCCCGAACAAGCCCCTCAAAGGATTACGTTCCATAGTAACAAGTGACAGTAAATTTCTGCACACTATATAAATTTTTCCTTACCAAGTTCCACTTACCAAAGGCGCTTCACTCCTCGACAACTGCACCAGAAAAGAGTCTTGATGACCCACAAGTGTAGGGGATCTATCGTAGTCCTTTTGATAAGTAAGAGTGTCGAACCCAACGAGGAGCAGAAGGAAATGACAAGCGGTTTTCAGTAAGGTTTTCTCTGCAAGCACTGAAATTATCGGTAACACATAGTTTTGTGATAAGGCAATTTGGAACGGGTAACAAGTAATAAAGGTAAATAAGGTGCAGCAAGGTGGCCCAATCCTTTTTGTAGCAAAGGAAAAGTCTGGACAAATTTTTATATAGAGAAAAGAGCTCCCGAGGACACATGGGAATTATCGTCAAGCTAGTTTTCATCACGCTCATATGATTCGCGTTCGTTACTTTATAATTTGGTATGTGGGTGGACCGGTGCTTGGGTGCTGCCATTTCTTGGACAAGCATCCCACTTATGATTAACCCCTATTGCAAGCATCCACAACTACAAAAGAAGTATTAAGGTAAACCTAACTATCGGTGTCAAAACCGGCGGATCTCGGGTAGGGGGTCCCGAACTGTGCGTCTAGGCGGATGGTAACAGGAGACAAGGGACACGATGTTTTTACCCAGGTTCGGGCCCTCTCGATGGAGGTAAAACCCTACTCCTGTTTGATTAATATTGATGACATGGGTAGTACAAGAGTAGATCTACCACGAGATCGGAGTGGCTAAACCCTAGAATCTAGCCTGTGGTATGATTGTTGTTCGTCCTACGGACTAAAACTCTTCGGTTTATATAGACACCGGAGAGGGCTAGGGTTACAAAGAGTCGGTTACAATGGGAGGAGATCTTCATATCGTATCGCCAAGCTTGCCTTCCACGCCAAGGAAAGTCCCATCCGGACACGGGACAGAGTCTTCAATCTTGTATCTTCATAGTCCGGGAGTCCGGCCAAAGGTTATAGTCCGGCCATGCGGACACCCCCTAATCCAGGACTCCCTCAGTAGCCCCTGAACCAGGCTTCAATGACGATGAGTCCGGCGTGCAAGTTGTCTTCGGCATTGCAAGGCGGGTTCCTCCTCCGAATATTTCATAGAAGATGTTGAACACCAGGGTAGTGTCCGGCTCTGCAAAATAAGTTCCACATTCCTCCGTAGAGAGAATAATATTTGTATCAATCGGATCTGCTGACGTATTCTGTGGCGTGACATCATGCCACAGCCAGGCTCTTTATTCATTTTATTGTTCCACCTCAGTGCATTTGGCGAGGCGGTTTCCTTGGCACGTCTTGTCAAAGCAGAGATCGTGTCCTCTTATTCCGGGATTCTCATCAGTACGGGTGTGGGTAACCCAACCGCGCCATTAACCGCGGCGCTTGGGAGACAAGCGAGTTTTATTAGGCCGGTGGGGGCTCGTAGTTTTGGCCGCCCATATAAGGGGATAAGGATCCGTCCTTTCCATTCACGCCCTCTTCCTACTCTGCTTATCCATCCCTGCGTGCTCGAGCTTCAGCGCCCAAGCCCGTACTTCCCACCTCAATCTTCTCCAACCATGTCTGGAGCGGGAGGTAGATGGATGGCCTCCTCCGTCACGGAGGGGCAAATCAAAAACCCGAGGAAGGCGGATACTTGTCTAACGACATCGCGCACCGGCTCCCAGATGCGGGGCAACTCATCCCCACCCCCAGGCCCCATGAGAGGGTCATTTTTATTCCCCATTTCCTCCGCGGACTGGGTTTTCCTCTCCACCCGTTCGTCCGGGGGCTCATGTTCTACTACGGCCTGGACTTCCACGATCTGGCCCCGAACTTCATCCTCAATATCTCGGCGTTTATCATCATGTGCGAGGCCTTCTTCCGCATCTAGCCCCACTTCGGCCTATGGCTGAAGATCTTCAGCGTCAAGCCGAAGGTCGTGCAAGGCCGACAGGCGGAGTGCGGAGGTGCCATGGTGGGCAAGATAGCCAACGTCACCTGGCTCGAGGGTGCCTTCGTGGAAACTATCAAAGGGTGGCAATCTGGGTGGTTTTATATCACCGAGCCGCGTGACCCTAAATGGGCAGCGGCCCCTGAATTTCGATCTGGCATTCCCACCCGGCTCACATCTTGGAAAGAGACAGGCCTGTCGTGGGGCAATCCGGAAGAGGTGACCGGACTCCAAACCTGCGTCCGAGACCTGGTAACCAAGAAGGTCAAGCTTGTCAACATGGTCCAGGTCATGCTCTTCCGCCGGATCCTCCCTTGTCAACGACGGGACTTCAATTTGTGGGAGTTCGACCCGGCCCGGCACCAGACTCTATCCAGGCTCTTCGAAACGAAGCACGAGGACGCCTGGAAGGTGCTTTTCAAGAGTTCTGAGGTCTCCCCTCCCGTCACCGAGGATCGCGGTTCTGCGCCAAACGTCAAGCCTCCGAAGTAAGCTTACCTTTAGTCCCTTACGGGATACCCGAATTTCATAGTGTGACTTTATGTGGGATCTAAACTCCCGTTCCTTTGACAAGATTGGAAGAGGACATCCGGACAGTTTGATTGTCCGCCCCCTTTGCCCGAAGGCCCAGTAGACTCACACTTAGCGAAGCTACTGGTTTCGGCACCCCACGTGGTGCCGGAGAAGAAGGCCAAGGAGAAGGCCACGGGGACCCGAAAGAGTTCCCGACGCCCGGTGTCGTCGGATTTGCCCGACGGCTCCAACGCACCCTCCGCCTCCGAAGATGAGGAGGAGGAAGAAGAAGATGCCTCTCCCCCTCCAACGGGGGGAGGAAAGAAGAGAAAGGCCGCCCCAACTAGGGAAGCTGGAGGGTCCAAGAAGGGGAAGCCCCTACTGCCGGACTACGCCCCCGACACCGAAGACGGTGAGGAGGACTGGCCATCCAGGGTCAAGCCCCTGGCAAAATCATAAGTGTCCGGCTACCCGAATGACTTATTGCACTCCTTAATTATTTGATAGCTCCTAACACCGAAGCTAATCATGCAGTCCGCCCAGAGCTCAGCTTGGCGATTCGTCGAGCGGATCTCTGAATTCATCGGATGTGAATAGCGCTTCACTTCCGGCGGCCTCCTCCCCTCTCCCTACAGACGACGCTGAGGTGGAGTCCCGTAAGGGACAAAACCAAGAGGAGGTGGTCCTGGAAGCGCCACAAGGCAACCTTCCGGACTCACAACCCAAAGGGGGTAAAGCCCCGGAGGGATCTAAGTCTGGCACTGGGCCGGACACTGCTCCGGAACCATCAGTGGTTCCAGAGCCCGACAGGCGGCGCCTTCATAAGAAGGGCAAGCCTGCGACGCCGACGACTTCCGTCCACCCGGAGGCGCCGGACAATTTGCTGGAGGCGCTTAACGGCGCCTCCATCGACGAAGAACACCGCACTGTTATGAGTGCGGTGATTCAGAAAGTTCAGTCCGCCAAGAGCGGGCTGACGAAAGCCTGCACAAGCCTGTTAACGGGCTTTGAGGTATGTGTTCAAAAACATATATAAAAAATGTTACCGCATAGACAGTAGCCCCTGATGCTTAGTTCGGTGTTCGGAAAGAAAAGCCGAACTGAGGATCTTAAAATATATACGCAGGAGTCTAATAGGAATATGTCAATATGGGAATGCAGGCTGCGCTGCTGACCTCTACCGCACTGACTGCGGAGGTCAATGCCTTGAAGGAAAGCCTCGATCGGTCTGAGAGCGAGCTCGGCCGTGCCAAGAAGCAGGTCAAGGATAAAGAGGGTACGGAGTACCTCCTATAAATGTATATAGAAATACTTGGTTGCATAATAATAATAGGACCAACGTTAATGTTGCAGGAGCCACGACCGAGGTGGCGACCCTGAAGAGGCGGTTTCGAAGGCCGAAAAGAGTGCGGCCTTGGAGCGCACCAAGCGAGAGAAGCAGGAGGCGCGGGTGACAGAGGTGCGGCAAGAGCTCCAGGCTCTCGTGGAAAAACACGAGAGTTTGGAGCGTGACTCGAAGACTCGAGAGTCCGAGCTTGCCTTAGCTCTTGAGAGTGCCAAGACCGCTAAGGCTAAAGCCCCGAAGGCCCTTCAGGAGATCGAGGCGATGAAGAAGATAGCAGCGGGTAAGGCATTCTTTATGCAAAGCAAAAATATAAAAGTTAATTATCTGCTACTTACCCGAATCCGGAGCTCTCCAGGAGCATTCGCCGATCTGCCCCGTAGCGTGTCTGATGCCGCCGCATACTACCGAGCCGAAGAGGGGAGCTCGACGGAAAAAGTGTTCTGGTCTCAGTATGCTGAGGCCGAACATCCGGTGCCCCTAAGCGACCAGCTGAAGCAGCTGGTTGAGCTCCACAAGGTGGCCGAACAGGCCATGAAGGGCCTCATAGCTCGGCTGTGGCCTGGAGAAGTCATGCCTGGGAGCTACTTCGGTCTGGTGCAGTGGCTGGTGGACGCGTGTCCGTGGATAGAGGTCGTCAAGTGTTCCGTTTGTATTGAAGGTGCCCGTCGGGTCCTTGCCCGTGCTAAGGTGCACTGGGGCAAGCTAGACGCGGAGAAGCTGTTGATGGACGCGCCACCGCCAGGCAAGGAGTATCGTACACCCGAGATGTATTACAATGGCGTTCTGAAGGGTGCCCGCCGCATAGCGGATGAGTGCTCCAAAGATGTAATTTTTGAGTAAACTCGCATTTGTTATCCTGTACGCTGAAGCTTTGTTCATATGCGTTAAGCAACGCTTGTTAATTTAAAATATTACCTTCTGTGCGGCCGTTTATCAAATCTGAGAGTTGCAAGTCGTCGGCTTCGACCCCCATGCCACGAGTGCTGGGGTGTTCGGGATAAACCTGAGCGCTCGTGTTCCCATTCTTGGGTCCATCTAGGGAGGCGTTCAGCACAGCGAACCAGGCCGTCGGACTTATAATGCTTTATCACTCTCACTTAGCCATAGAATTTTATAATTTTAAATTTCGGCGAAGCCCCTAGTATTCGGAAGACTGAGTTCGGGGCGCTATCCACGCCTAGGCCGGATAAGTCTGGTTCCTCGCTTGAAGCGGCATAAGTCTTTAAGGACTCGAAAAAACCTCGCGAATAGCGACCGGTCTCTCGCACTATCATGACAGTCAGTTTTAGCTTTCTCTACTGAGGTGTTAACCCAGCTCAACTGGGGCACAATCGCAGTAGTTCTCCCAGCGCTACCTTAGCCAACAATGCGGAACGTAAGGTACCAAAACATGAGAGCCGGGCAAACCCAACTATTGACCAAAGAGATGATTCGGAGCCGATGCATATAGTGCTATAAGTTCGGGGTGCCGCACTTGTTAGAGTGTTCGGTCTTCTCACACCACATTATGGGGTGTTGTAAGCCCCTGGTGTATTATCCGTACCAAAGTGTACGGTTGCATAGTGTCATGACTGAACATATTTGCATATAAAAATAGATAAGTACAATAATAGGTAAGAGCTATGCATTGTTTATTAAAAAAGGGCTTCTGCGAAAGCAGAACGATACAAAAAGTGCGGTAAGCAAGAGATGGGAGTATTTGATATATTCCCCTTCAGGGGCAAGCTGCAGGATTGTAAGAGAAACAGGTATTAAACTCGTTATAGAGACCACCTTGACTTTTGACGTGGCTTGCTTCCTCCCTGGCTATTGCATCGTTGGTTCGGCCAGAGTATTGCCGGACAGGCCTTCCGAATAGTTGGGTCCTGAAAGTGTGTGAAAAAGGAAAATGGCAAAATAGGGAGCCCCCTATTGTGGTTGAGCCGCATTCTGGGTGTGCCGTTGTTGTGCCCCTCCCCTTATGCCCATGGTATCTCTAAGGCGTAATTATGTACGCGTGGTACCAGTATTGCTGTTTGGTGGGGGCTGGGGTTGGGGCCGCACTGCTATGCTTGCTCGGAACGTGCCAGCCAGATTTGTTGTAGGTTACTTCGGGCTCGCTTGACGTTGTCCGGACGTTTGGCGCCTGGATTGGAGAACTGCCTTGAGAGGCTACTCTGTACTTCCGCCGCCAGGGCCGCCGTGTGCTTCTCCGTTCGGAGAGAGCGTTCGGTGTTTCCATTTACCGTGATGACTCCGCGAGGTCCTGGCATCTTGAGCTTGAGATATGCGTAGTGCGGCACCGCATTGAATTTGGCAATTGCGGTTCGCCCGAGCAGGGTGTGATAGCCGCTACGGAATGGGACTATGTCGAAGATTAACTCCTCGCTCCGGAAGTTATCCGGGGATCCGAAGACCACTTCGAGTGTGATCGAGCCTGTACAGCTGGCTTCTACCCCTGGTATGACACCTTTGAAGGTTGTCTTTGTGGGTTTAATCCTTGAAGGATCGATGCCCATTTTTCGCACTGTGTCCTGGTAAAGCAGGTTTAGGCTACTGCCGCCGTCCATTAGGACTCTGGTAAGGTGGAATCCGTCGATAATTGGGTCTAGGACCAGTGCAGTGAATCCGCCATGACGGATGCTGGTGGGATGGTCCCGTCTATCGAAGGTGATCGGGCAGGAGGACCATGGGTTGAACTTTGGGGCGACTGGCTCTAGCGCATAGACGTCCTTGAGAGCACGCTTCCGCTCCCTTTTGGGGATGTGGGTTGCGTATATCATGTTCACCGTCCGAACTTGCGGGGGAAATCCCTTCTGTCCTTTGTTGTTCGGCGGCCGGGGCCCCTCCTCGTCATCGCTATGTAGCCCCTTGTCTCTGGTCTCGGCACTTAACTTGCCTGCGTGCTTGAACACCCAACAATCCCTGTTGGTGTGATTGGCTGGTTGTTCGGGTGTGCCGTGTATCTGGCACGAGCTATCGAGTATCCGGTCTAAGCAGGATGGGCCTTGAGGGTTTCTTTTGAATGGCTTCTACCGCTGGCACGGTTTAGAGCCTCTGAATCCGGCATTGACTGTCGTATCTTCAGTATTATCACCGTTAATGCGGTGTTTATGCTTGTTGCGACGTGACCCGCCGTTGTTATCCTTGGTATCCGAATTGCCGGGCTCTTGGTTATGTTGTTGCTACGAGCTAGCCAGCTATTTTCTCCCGTGCAGAAGCGGGTCATGAGTGTCGTGAAGGCTGCCATAGACTTCAGCTTTTCCTGTCCTAGGTGCCGGGCAAGCCATTCGTCTCGGATTTTGTGCCTGAAGGCTGCGAGGGCCTCGGTGTCCGAACAATCGACTATTTGATTTTTCTTGGTCAGGAACCATGTCCAGAATTGTCTGGCCAATTCCTCTGGCTGCTGGATTATGTGGCTTAGGTCATCGGCGTCTGGTGGTCGCACATAGGTGCCCTGGAAGTTGTCAAGGAATGCGGATTCCAGGTCCTCCCAACAACTAATTGATTCTTCTGGCAGGCTATTAAGCCAATGTCGAGCTGGTCCTTTAAGCTTGAGCGGGAGGTATTTGATGGCGTGTAGATCATCACCATGGGCCATGTGGATATGAAGGAGATAATCCTCGATCCATACCGCAGGATCTATTGTGCCATCGTATGATTTGATGTTTACGGGTTTGAAGCCCTCGGGGATTTGATGATCCATTACTTCGTCTGTGAAGCATAGTGGGTGTGCGGCGCCCCTGTACTGGGCTATATCGTGATGCAGCTCGGACGAGCTTGGTCTATTGTATTCGGCTGGGCCATACTTATTATGTCCGGCGTGACGGCTAGCGTCACATGAAGCGGGGCGCCCATGCGATCCGTAGATCGATCTTGTTTGCCTTGCCTTATTCTCCAAGATGTCTAGCAGGTCTGTTGCGTCTCCCTGTACTCTGGTATGTTTTGAGAGGTGTCGGGGTGCGGCTTGGGTTGAGGGCCTGAAGGCCTCTCTATCGCGGCCACGGGGTGGCCGATCGGGTGCATCGTACGCTGGTGATGTAGGTTTAGTTGCTTCCTCCTCAAGATGGGGAAGCAGCCTGCGCTTCGGGTAGCTCTTGGATGGGCGTTCTAGTTTATACTCTTCGGCCGCCAGGACTTCGGTCCATCTGTCGGCTAGCAAGTCTTGGTCAGCTCTAAGCTGCTGCTGTTTCTTCTTGAGGCTGCTTGCCGTGGCTATGAGTCTGCGTTTGAAACGCTCTTGCTCGATGGGATCCTCTGGCATGACGAATTCATCGTCGTCGAGGCTTGCCTCGTCTTCGGAGGGAGGCATGTAATTGTCGTTGAGGGAGTCCTGGATTAGGGGGTGTCCGGATAGCCGGACTACCATCATCAGCCGAACTATCATCGGCCGGACTATCATCATCGACCGGACTCCAAGACTATGAAGATACAAGATTGAAGACTTCATCCCGTGTCCGGATGGGACTTTCCTTGGCGTGGAAGGCAAGCTTGGCGATACGGATACGTAGATCTCCTACCATTGTAACCGACTCTATGTAACCTTAGCCCTCTCCGGTGTCTATATAAACCGGATGGCTCTAGTCCGTAGGACACAACAACAACAACAATAACCATTACAATGATACCATAGGCTAGCTTATAGGGTTTAGCCTCCTTGATCTCGTGGTAGATCCACTCTTGTAAACATCCACAATATCAATATCAATCAAGCAGGACGTAGGGTTTTACCTCCATCAAGAGGGCCCGAACCTGGGTAAAACATCGTGTCCCTTGTCTCCTGTTACCATCCGCCTAGACGCACAGTTCGGGACCCCCTACCCGAGATCCGCCGGTTTTGACACCGACATTGGTGCTTTCATTGAGAGTTCCTCTGTGTCGTCACCGATAGGCTTGATGGCCTCTTCAATCGACAACGACGCAGTCCTGGGTGAGACTTTTCTCCCCGGACAGATCTTCGTATTCGGCGGCTTCGCACTGCGGGCCAACTCACTTGGCCATCTGGAGCAGATCGAAAGCTACGCCCCTGGCCGTCAGGTCAGGTTTGGAAGCCTAAACTTCACGGCCGATATCCGCGGGGACTTGATCTTCGATGGATCTGAGCCACAGCCGAGCGTGCCGCGCTGTCACGATGGGCACGACCTAACTCTGCCGCCGGACAGCACCTTGGAGGCCGCACACGAATCCGCTCCGACCCATAGTCCGGAGCCGATCGCTCAGATCGAGGACGGATGGCTGGACACCGCCTCGGGAGCTGCAACTTCTACGGCGATGGAGCCGAACACTTACCTTGTCCCGCATAAAGCTCATGACTCCGAGGTGCCGGACTCTCTGCCGGACTCCGAACCTCCTGCGCCCCTGCCAGTCGAATCCGATTGGGCGCCGATCATGGAATTCACCGCTGCGGACACCTTTCAGCACTCACCCTTCGGCGATATCTTAAATTCGCTGAAGCATCTCTCACTATCCGGAGAGCCCTGGCCGAACTACGGCCAGGATGGTCGGGACGCGGACAATGAAGAAATTCAGAGCCCACCCACCACCCACTTCGTAGCCACCGTCGACGATCTAACCGACGTGCTAAACTACGACTCCGAAGACATCAACGGTATGGACGACGATGCCGGAGACGATCAAGAACCAGCGCCTACAGGGCACTGGAAGGCCACCTCGTCACATGACATACATATGGTGGACACCCCAAGGGAAGCGATACCGAGGAACAACGGGACGCGGCAGAGGATAATCCCGCCGATAAACAACCAAAACGGCGACGTAGACGCCGCCCTAAGTCCCGCCTCGATCAAAGCAGCATTCCTAACGACCCAGCGATAGAGCAGGGCAAACCAGCGGACGACGAACATACAACCAAGCAACCATCCGAACAGGACGAACCGGATAATCAACCCCTTCACGGAGCAATCAACAGTCCGGACACACCACCGGAGCATAAGAACCTTCACAAAAGACTCGTCGCCACTGCAAGAAGTTTGAAGAAGGAAAAACGGAAGCTCAAAACAGCGGAAGACATACTCAGAATGAAGTGGAGCAAAATACTCAAGACCGCAGACAAATATGGCAATGGCCATCAAACAAAGAGCTACCCGAAGCGCAAGCTGCTGCCAGAATTTGACGAGGAAGCCATAGAGCCCTCACAGTCAAAAAATAAAGAGGCCGCCTGGCCGGATAGACGGCCAGATGACAGGCCAAAAGCGACAAGCGGCGCCGCACACAAGCCGACTTATGATCCTGGGAAAACGGACGGCCCAACTAGGTCCATCTACGGGCCAAAAAGGAGGGCCCCAGGAAGTAACACAACACGACAAGTGTTCGAAGACAGCGGCACACCCAAATACAGGGGCGCCGCACACCCGCTATGTTTTACCGATGAGGTGCTGGATCATGAATTTCCAGCAGGGTTCAAACCCATAAACATAGAGGCATACGACGGCACAACAGACCCAGGAGTCTGGATAGAAGATTACATACTACACATACACATGGCTAGAGGAGATGATCTCCACGCCATAAAATACCTACCCCTCAAGCTCAAAGGGCCAGCTCGGCATTGGCTCAAAAGCCTCCCAGAAAACACTGTTGGAAGTTGGGAAGAGCTTGAGGACGCGTTTAGAGCAAATTTTCAAGGGACTTATGTCCGCCCTCCGGATGCAGACGATCTGAGTCATATAACCCAACAGCCCGGAGAGTCAGCGCGCAAATTCTGGAACAGGTTCCTTACCAAAAAGAACCAAATAGTCGACTGTCCGGACGCGGAAGCCTTAGCAGCTTTTAAACACAACGTCCGAGACGAATGGCTCGCCAGACACCTCGGCCAAGAGAAGCCAAGAACAATGGCCGCGCTAACAAGCCTCATGACGCGCTTTTGCGCAGGAGAAGACAGCTGGCTAGCAAGATGCAGCACCAGCGACCCGAGTACATCCGAGATCAGAGATGGAAACGGAAAATCACGGCGCAGGAAAGATCAGCGCCGGAATAAAGAAAAAAGCCCAAAGGGCACGGCGGTCAACGCCGGATTCAAAAGCTCGCGGCCAAACAATAAAACACTGCCTCTTAAGGACAACAGCGACGAGCTATCAAATTTAAACAAAATTTTAGATCGGATATGTCAAATCCACAGTACCTCCGGAAGGCCTGCAAACCATACCAACCGAAATTGTTGGGTTTTTAAACAGTCCGGCAGACTCAACGCCGGACACAAGGGGCTCGATGCGCCAAGCGAGGACGATGACGAACCCCACCAGCAGAGCACCGGAAGTCAAAAGACTTTCCCACAAGAAGTCAAAACAGTAAACTCACTTCATGTGATAGTACGGAAAACCAACACGGCACTCGCTAAGACAAGTGTCGCACGGTCCACCCCAGCGGAACACCGAGATTGGATGTCAAAACCAATCACTTTCGACCATCTGGATTAGTCCAGAAGTATCCGGAACGCAGGATAGACTGCCCTGATATTGGATCCCATAATAGACGGACTGCAATTCACGCAGGTTTTGATGGACGGCGGCAGTGACTTAAACCTGCTATATCCGGACACAATCCGCAAGTTGGGATAGACCCTACTACAATTCGGCATAGCCGCACTTCCTTCAAAGGAGTGGCGCCAGGCCCTTACGCCAGGTGCACAGTTTCATTATTACTAGAAGTTGTGTTCGGGTCACCTGACAACTTCCGACGAGAAAAGCTAACCTTTCATGTCGCCCCATTTAAAAGTAGCTATCAAGCATCACTGGGACGGGAAGCTTTCGTCCGCTTCAATGCAATACCACATTACGCGTCTCTTACGCTTAAAATGCCCGGTCCACGTGGCATCATTTCATTAAAAGGTCGCCTGAGACCCCGGACACGGCTGGACGAGTCCGGAATAAATAAGCTAGGGGCTACCTAGCCACACACCCCTTCACAAGGGTTTGTACATATAAGCCATGATGAGCTAGCATAGGCTCAGCTTTATTAATCTATATTTCAATTTTTTATGCACTTTCTCGCACGATTTCTTTTCAAACTAAGTTCCTCTCTTTTTACAGATGAACAGCGTGCACACCCGTCCAGGATACGGCACAACGGAGACACAGGCGCAGACGTGCAGTAGGGACCCGTTGCAAGGACTCTTTTCAGACTAAGACCCTACGTAAACCTTTCTTACTGTCTCTTGTTGCTATAATCCCCTGGTTTCTCATTATAACCAGAGTGGAGACTGGCGTTTTGGCATCGGCCGCGCCAGAAGAACTTGCCCGTACCTGGACACAAGGGGCTTAGGGCATTGTTTTGCCCGCTATTGTAAAGACCGAACACCTTCGGGAGTGTTCGGCGTCTCGAGTTAGGCCTTATATGCATCAGCTCCGAATCATGTCTTTGGTCAAATGTTGGGTTTGCCCGGCTCCTGTGTTTTGCTGCCTTACGTTCCGTATCATCGGCTAACGCGGCACCAGGAGAACTACTGCGATTGTGCCCCAGTTCGGCTGGGCGAGCACCTCAGTAGAGAAAGCCGAAAACTGACTGTCATGATACAGCGAGAGACTGGTCAACCACTCGATCGACCATGGGAATGTTTAGAATTCCTCCGCTTTGACGAAGGGCCGTTTCCCGGTCAGGCACATACGCGCCCCAAATTCGGAGAGCGCGGTGCCCCCAGGGGCTATGTCGTAGCCCCACCCTCGAACTCCATGGCTAAGTGAAAGTGATAAAGCATTATAGTCCGGTTGCCTCGTTTGCTACGCTACCACCTCCTTTACAGGACCGAGACGTCGGATTAAGTGTGAAAACGCGCTATTTTTTGCGAACACCCCCGCACCTTGTGCGTGGGGGCTGAAGCCGACGACTGCCATCTTTCAGGTTATACACACGTATACATGAACGGCCGCATAGGAGATATTCTATTACTTGAACGCACAAGTATAAAAGGCGCTTACATCATAAATATTGTTTTACATCATAAAAACGTTCATTCGAACGTAACATTTTTTGAGCACTGCGACTCTATTACACGAGCACCACGCAGCACTTCGCCAAAATAGTGCTCGGCGGGTAACCGGTTATCGTCCGAACCCGGGGTCGCAACAGCGGTGGCATCCATCTCTGTCCAATGTGTCTTCACACGGGCGAGTGCCATCCGCGCACCCTCTATGCAGGCCGACCGCTTCATCGCCTTGATATGCGGCACCGCCCCAAGAAATTGCTGCAATAAGCCAAAGTAACTCTTCGGCTCGGGCCTATCCGGCCAGACATGGGTCACTATATCCGTCATAGCAAGCCCGGACAATCTATTTAGCTCAGCCCACTCAGCCAAACGGTCGGTCAGCGGAAGTGAACACTCCGGACTATGGAACTGAGACCAAAACAGCTCTTCCATCTTGTGATCCTTCTGGCTTCGAAAATGCACAACGGCATCCGCCGCACTCGCTGCTAAGTCCATATAAGGGTCCTCTGGACCCCACAGTTGGCCCAGCTGAGCATACTTTGGATCCGTAAACCTTCGGCGCAGCAGAAAAGGCTTGCCAGCTACAATTTCTCCGGCCTGGCGCAGCTCTTCCTTTATAGCCCGCATTGCAGAGCGGGCATCCTTGGCTTCGGCGGTGGCCTTCTCTAGGTCTTCTTGCCCCGCTAGGCGCTCCTTCCCAAGAGCCTCATTGCGGTCGGTAGCATCTTTTAACTTCACGGCCATTTCGGCCATCTCTTCCCTGCTCCGGCAGTGTGCGGCCCTTTCGGCCGCTAACTCCTCGGCCGCCCTCGAGGCCGCCGCATTACTCCTTCTGGCCTGCTCCTTGGCTTGAGCAAGTTCGGCCCGAAGGCTCTCCACAGCAGCGGCACTATCTGCATTTCACACACATGTTGTAAGGAGCTGGCTTCGGCCCCCTTACCAAGTGACCGCACAGAAACACTTACCTTGCGACTCATCAAGTCGCCTGTTGACCAGCGTGATGTCCGCATCCGCAACAGCGAGTTGCCGCTTTAGTTCAGCAACTCCATCAGTCCGGCTGGCCCCCGGACGACCCGCCACCTGCATCGGCACGGCGGAAATTTAAACCTGCGATTTTGATCCTCGGCACGCTGTCGATTTCGACAACCTACCGAGTCTCAGGGGCTACTATCTATACAGGGCGCATTCTATATGCAAAACTGTTAAAAGGTGTGTCATTTTTACGTACCTCAAACCCCGCCAGCAAACTCCTGACGGCATTATGCAACCCGCCTTCGGCGGACGAAATCCTTTCAATCACCATGCTCATCAATGCGTGGTGATCTTCTGAGATAGACGCCTTCTCAAGCAGATCCTTCAGCCGTACACCAGTTGGCGCCGAACTATCCGGCTTTGCCAAACCAGGGGGCTCCCTCCGTGACGACACTTCAGGCTCGTCCGCCCTATCCGACGGCGCCCCGGACGGAGGCGTCTCGCTCTCCATCATCTCCGGACGAAGGTCCCCCGAAGACGAGCTCATTTGCGAAGGACGGAGATCCGAACTACAAGGTAAAAACTTTAGTTATCCTCAGAAGCACAAATAGGGATGTCCCTTATTATAAAACTCCTTTCTTTCTACTTACGGCTCGTTGGAGGGCTGATTCTTTAAGGGAGATTGTGCGGCCGGGGCCTCCCCGGACGCAGGACCCTCTGGCGAAGATTTCTTCCCCCGTTTAGGGGCTTTTGCCCCCGGGTCCTCGGAGGCAGTCCTCTTCTCCCCTTGGAGGGAGGGATTCTCGATCCCCCCTCTTTCAAGAGCCTCCTTAGGCGAGGCAGTAGCTTTCCTGCTTTCCCCTTCGCCTTCCTCTGGAGGCGCAACCTCAAGCATCCGGACCAGCACGGAATCCGGCGCGGTCTCGGGGAGGGGGGCCGGACACCATATCAATTTTGCTTCCGCTATCCACTCCTGTTTAGAAGGAAGTTGGTCATAAGGCGAATCATCGAAAGGCAAACAAACGGTATGTCCGGACTTGGAACTACTTACTTGAGTATCCGGGCGATTGCAGCTTAGGCCAGCATCCTCGGTCAATTCCGGACGCGCCTCTTGCGATCCGAAGAATAATTTGTACATCTCCAGGGGTGTCATACCCATGAAGTGTTGAAGAATCCGTGGGCCCTCCGGATTGAACTCCCACAGCCGGAGAGGGCGGCGTTTGCAGGGCGGGAGACGCCTAATCAGCATAACCTGCATTACCACCACCATATCAACCTCCCTCGTTTGGAGATCTCGAATCTGGCCCTGCAGTAGGGGCACGTCCTTTGACGGCCCCCAGTTGAGCCCTTGGTTGACCCACGACATCAACCGTCGTGGAGGTCCCGGGCGGAATAAGGGCGGCGGCTTTTGTCTGCGGCCCCTCGGAACGGTGATATAGAACCACTCTTGCTGCCACGGGCCGAGCTCCTCTTGGAAGGAGCCAGCGGGCCACGGGGCATCGGCCCTCCTACTTATGGCCGCCCCGCCGCACTCCGCTTGACGCCCCCCGATCATCTTCGGCGCCACATTGAAGGTCTTCAGCCACAGGCCGAAGTGAGGGGTGACGCGGAGGAAGGCTTCGCAGACAACAATAAATGCGGAAATATGGAGGATGGACTCCGGAGCCAAATCGTGGAATTCCAACCCATAGTAAAACATGAGCCCTCTCACAAAAGGATCCATCGGGAAGCCTAAACCCCGACGGAGGTGGGATACAAAAACGACATACTCGCCGGGCTCGGGGGTGGGGATGGCCTGCCCTTCGGCAGGCAACCTGTGCGAAATCTCATAAGCCAGGTACTTGGCCTCCCGCAGCTTTAGCACGTCCTCCTCCGTGACGGAGGAGGGCATCCACCGGCCCTGGAGGTCGGAACCGGACATCGTTGAAGGTCCGAAGCGCTCGAATCTGGAGCTCTAGGTGCTGGAACTTGGAGCGGGGAGAGGATTCGATGGAGGATTGAAGAAAAGAAACGAGCCTTGGTCCCGTTATAAAGAGGGAGAATACCAAGAGCCGTCTCCGTGACCGTTTGGGACTCGCCTTCGATAGAGGGGGCGTGGCGACGGGCGCGGTTGGGTTACCCACGTCCGTATTGATGAGAATCCCGGATTAAGGGGGAACACGATCTCTGCTTCGACAAGACGTGCCAAGGAAACCGCTTCGCTAAATGCGCTGAGGTGGTAGAGTAAAAAACGATTCAAGTAATGGCTTGGTAGTGGCGTGACGTCATGCCGCAAAAAACGTCAGCAGATTGAACTTGTGTATATATTATTCTCTCTACGGTGGAATGTGGAATTTATTTTGCAGAGCCGGACACTATCCTGGTGTTCACAATCTTCTATCATTCGGAGGAGGAACCCGCCTTGCAATGCCAAGCAATATACGCGCCGGACTTATCGTCATTGAAGCCTGGTTCAGGGGCTACTGAGGGAGTCCTGGATTAGGGGGTGTCCGGATAGCCGGACTACCATCATCAGCCGAACTATCATCGGCCGGACTATCATCATCGACCGGACTCCAAGACTATGAAGATACAAGATTGAAGACTTCGTCCCGTGTCCGGATGGGACTTTCCTTGGCGTGGAAGGCAAGCTTGGCGATACGGATACGTAGATCTCCTACCATTGTAACCGACTCTATGTAACCCTAGCCCTCTCCGTTGTCTATATAAACCGGATGGCTCTAGTCCGTAGGACACAACAACAACAACAACAACCATTACAATCATACCATAGGCTAGCTTCTAGGGTTTAGCCTCCTTGATCTCGTGGTAGATCCACTCTTGTAAACATCCACAATATCAATATCAATCAAGCAGGACGTAGGGTTTTACCTCCATCAAGAGGGCCCAAACCTGGGTAAAACATCGTGTCCCTTGTCTCCTGTTACCATCCGCCTAGACGCACAGTTCGGGACCCCTACCCGAGATCCGCCGGTTTTGACACCGACAGTCGTCCTCATCCTCTTTGTCGGCCGCTCTCTCATGAGGTCTGGCTCCTTCGTCCTCCTGCATTGAATCCTGCTGGAGGGGGTTGTCTTCGGCGCTGTCCGGCGTATTGTTATCTCCGGTGCCGGAATCGCCGTTTTTGCTTTGGCGGGACTTAGAGCGGCGCCACTGACGTTGGCGCTTGGGTTGCTTCTTGGAGGGGTCATCCTCCGTTTTCTCCTCGCCATCCCCCACTTTAGGGGTGTCCACCATGTATATGTCATATGACGAGGTGGCTTTCCAGTTCCCTATAGGCACTGGTTCTTGATCGTCTCCTTCATCGGCGTCCATGCCGTCGATGTCTTCGGAGTCGAAGTCGAGCATGTCGGTTAAATCATCGACAATGGCTATGAAGTGGGTGGTGGGTGGGCTACAAATTTCTTCATCGTCCGCATCCCAACCGTGTTGGCCGTAGTCCGGCCAGGGCTCTCCTGACAAAGAGAGAGACTTTAACGAATTCAGGATGTTGCCGAAAGGTGAGTGCTAAAAGACATCCGCGGTGGTGAACTCCATGACCGGAGCCCAATCGGGCTTAACCGGGAGAGGTGCAGGATTTACGGAGTCCAGATCGGAGTCCGGCACCTTGGAGTCACGGGCCTTGCGAGGGACTAGGCTGGTATCCGGCTCTATCGCCGTAGAGATTGCAGTTTCCAGGGTGGCGTCTAACCGTCCGTCCCCTACTAGCCTAGTGGGCTCCGAGCTAATGGTCGGAGCGGACACCTGAGCGACGCTCTGGGTGTTGTCCAATGTCAGAGCTAAATCGTACCCACCATGACAGTGCGGCGCGCCCGGTTGTGGCTCGAATCCGTCGAAGATCAAGTCCCCGCGGATATCGGCCGTGTAGTTTAAGCTTCCAAACCTGACCTGATGGCCAGGGGCCTAGCTTTCGATCTGCTCCAGATGGCCGAACGAGTCGGCCCGCAGTGCGAAGCCGCCGAATATGAAGATCTGTTCGGGGAGAAAAGTCTCATCCCGGACCGCATCTCAATTGACGAGCAAAGAAGTCATCGGGCCTAAAAGGCGACGACACAGAGGAACTCTCAATGAAAGCACCAATGTCGGTGTCAAAACCGGCGGATCTCGGGTAGGGGGTCCCGAACTGTGCGTCTAGGCGGATGGTAACAGGAGACAAGGGACACGATGTTTTTACCCAGGTTCGGGCCCTCTCGATGGAGGTAAAACCCTACTCCTGCTTGATTAATATTGATGATATGGGTAGTACAAGAGTAGATCTACCACGAGATCGGAGTGGCTAAACCCTAGAATCTAGCCTATGGTATGATTGTTGTTCGTCCTACGGACTAAAATTCTCCGGTTTATATAGACACCGGAGAGGGCTAGGATTACACAGAGTCGGTTACAATGGGAGGAGATCTTCATATCGTATCGCCAAGCTTGCCTTCCACGCCAAGGAAAGTCCCATCCGGACACGGGACGGAGTCTTCAATCTTGTATCTTCATAGTCCGGGAGTCCGGGCATTGGTTATAGTCCGGCCATTAGGACACCCCCTAATCCAGGACTCCCTCACTAACCATAGCATGAAACATATGGATCCAAATCAGCCCCTTATGAAGCAACGCATAAACTAGGGTTTAAGCTTCTGTCACTCTAGCAACCCATCATCTACTTATTACTTCCCAATGCCTTCCTCTAGGCCCAAACAATGGTGAAGTGTCATGTAGTCGATGTTCACATAACACCACTAGAGGAGAGACAACATATAACTCGTCAAAATATCGAACGAATACCAAATTCACATGACTA
Source organism: Triticum aestivum (assembly GCF_018294505.1). Taxonomy (NCBI): domain Eukaryota; kingdom Viridiplantae; phylum Streptophyta; class Magnoliopsida; order Poales; family Poaceae; genus Triticum; species Triticum aestivum. The sequence goes on from NC_057804.1 coordinate 494,532,885, forward strand.
CTTATAGCAAGACTTCTCCCATGTCCTCAGGAACAAACATAACTACGCACAAATCATATTCATGTTTATAATCATAGGGGTATTAATATGCATTAAGGATCTGAACATATGATCTTCCACCGAATAAACCAACTAGCATCAACTACAAAGAGTAATCAACACTACTAGCAACCCTCAAGTACCAATCTAAGGTTTTGGGACTAAGATTGAATACAAGAGATGAACTTGGGTTTGAGAGGAGATGGTGCTGGTGAAGATGTTGATGGATATTGACCCCCTCCCGATGAGAGGATCGATGGTGATGACGATGGTGATGATTTCTCCCCCCCCCCCCCCCCCGGAGGGATGTTTCCCCAGCAGAACAGCTCCACCAGAGCCCTAGATTGGTTCCGCCAAGGTTCCGCCTCGTGGCGGCGGAGTCTCGTCCCGAAAGCTTGCTTATGATTTTTTCCAGGGTAAAAACCTTCATATAGCAGAATATGGCCACCGGAGAGCTGCTAGGGGGCCCATGAGGCAGGGGGGCGCGCCCGGGGGGATAGGGTGCGCCCCCACCCTCGTGGACAGAGTGTGGGCCCCCTCTGGTACTTTCTTCGCCCAGTATTTTTTATTAATTCCAAAAAATAACTTACATGGAGTTTCAGGACATTTGGAGTTGCGCAGAATAGGTCTCTAATATTTGCTCCTTTTTCAGGCCAGAATCCCAGCTGCCAGCATTCTCCCTCTTCATGTAAACCTTGTAAAATAAGAGAGAATAGGCATAAGTATTGTGAGATAACGTGTAACAACAGTCCATAATGCAATAAATATCGATATAAAAGCATGATGCAAAATGGACGTATCATCCATCTGAAGATGGCGCGGCAGGTGACAACTTCACTTTGCAAGTTCTCATTATGTGTTTCTCATAGAGCTGGACCTGTGGATCTTAGGCTATTCTCTATTTTGGTGAACTACAGTAATAGTTGTGTAAGGGTTTCTGATTTTCAACCATGTCTTGATGTTATTCCAGATTTTTTTTATCATGGAACTCTTTCTGCTATGTAATCTCCAATTCTGTTTTACCTACAGATTTGGTTGATTTACACTTCATTCCTAAAAAAGGTGTACTTCTTTGAGTGGGGTGAACTCATATATGTTTTTTATCTGTACACTAGAATAAGTCCCCACTGCTATTTTTATTAAAAGCAAGCCAAAACTATTTTTTGCGAAGTGTACATGAGGAATGTAGGTGAAATTGTATTTGATGCATATTCCCATTGTTCTAACTTCTGTTTGATACATACTCTATTTTAGAAAATATATACGATATAGCCAATAGGGCAAGTTTATGTTTACATTTATCTTCACGATGCTTATACGCAGAATGTAGAGAAAAATATATTTCACGTGGCATTTCAGTTTCAATTTTCCCTCGGCTTTTAACAATTTTCATATATTTTATTTTTATTTTGTTTATATTGTACAATGATAAGGTTTCCTTATTTCATATTTTAAGATACCATCTGCTTGGTCATCTCATAGGCTCATAGCTCTTATTGTTTGTGTATGAATATATTTTATGACTGGAAGTTTGATGTGGGACTGGGAGAATCGCAGTTCTGATATGTACATGATTCCTCTTTTTTTTCATGGTGTTGAATGTCCTCATATATACCGGTTTGTTATGTTTATATCCTATAAATAATGAAATGGTTTATATATAAAGTTTTTATGTTTTAGTTATAGTATGTTGTCAATGATGTGTTTGATCTGGAACATGGAGATTTACATTAAAGTTTTTGTATCTTCTATCTTTATGCTTTGTTATTAACTTTATGCAACCCACATCTTTTCCTATTTTGCACTGCCACTGGCTTGCTTTTGATGTCGTATGACTCAAATCTTTTTGCTAAACTTGACGCAGATCAGTTGTCCTGTCTTGCTTTTGAAACAAATTAAATGTTTCTTCTTTGTCATGATCTTGACAATCAATTATCCTATAGATACTAAAGTCATTAGTTCTGAGTGAATATTGTAATTTCCTTTGGATGTACTAAGCAATTTATAGTACATGCTGGACCATGGCGTTGGGATGGGCAGCCTGCCTCAAAGGCGCACTTCCGATCGACACATGATGGTCAGACTTAGCACTGGAGGTGTTATGAGACAGGTCTGAATGATGATGGCCACAATATCATGTTACTCTGCAGACTGTCGTGGACTTGGTAAGCATGATTCTTCCTCACCTTATTATATTACCAACCAATCTGTCGCACCTGTGTGTACATCCTCAGGGTGTCTATGTGGTGCATATAGTACACGATTGACTGATAGTAATTTAGTTTTGACTTCCATCATACCAGAATAGTTTTATGATTGAACTATTGCTTGTATGCTCCTCTTGCTCTTCTATTGCCTAGCTTTATTTAGTTTCCAGCATCAAGGAATGGTGCATTCTAAAAAAGAAAACTGAGACTGTGATAACTTTGTTGAAATGCTTTCAGATCCATCTTAATTTCTTTAAAGGAGTAGCCACTGCCTTTTCAAAATTGTATAGTGTTTTCGTTGAATACTCATGTACTTTAAAAGTTTAAATTCGGTTTGTCTTAAAAGCTCACCATGTTCCTTTTAACAAAATTGATGCAATGATTTGTTATGTCTGACAAAGGCTGGTCAATCGGGCATCGGCTGAAACCAGTCAAGTTTTGGCTCTTACTCATATATAGTTATTCATATGAACGTATTCAGTTATTTTTGGCATGGTCCTGAGGTGATTATATGACCTATTCCATTTGCTTTTCCTGTAGGCCATGGAAGTTAGTGGGGGCTTTGACTCTTACTAATAGGAGGTGTTTGTTTCGCGTCTTTTTGTCCGTTATCCGATTACAGCGGGATCTAATATCGTTAAACATGTTTGGTTTACTTGGTCTGTAATCGATTACCCTGGAAACAAATACCAACGCAGAGCAAGGCCCATTCCGCTCATGACCCACCGCTAACGATTGGTGTTACCACTCACTTGTCCCTTTGTGGATCTCCTTGCCTTCCTCCACTAATTTGGAACCTCGGCGAGCATGCCCACCTGCCACCTGGAACCCCCCGTCATCATGCCGTCACTGGTGCCGGCGTGGTGGCCGACGGCGACAGCATGTCGCCCTTTTGCCGCGACATTGGTAGGTTTTTTTCTTGCCTCATGATGCTCTTGATTGAGGCGGACGCCATGGCTGCTCCCCATGGAAAGCTCTGATCATCCAGACCATCGGAGCAATGAAGGCAACATGTGGCAGCATAATTCCATTTTCTGAGATCATGATTCCATTCCCTGAGATCAACCAAACACGTTTTCATTTGGCCGCATTCCCTTTACGTTAACAATGTAAGTTGATACAGATTATGTTTGCATTTACAGCGTCGAACCAAACACCTCCATATAGTTATTCATATGAAATTAAATATGTGATGGTTGGGTTTCACGTATGGGAGAGGAGGGTGCCCGATTGGTTTAGAACCCTAGTTGGTTCTCATATTTATGTTTGAGGAATCCGTCGATTGATAATTTACAATGGTTGCTGGTTAGGTTCATGACATGGAGACGTTAACAATGTGTTCTCCATCGAGATGTTAACTAAACTTCAAAAGATATCAGTTGGTTGTTTGTCTAAAATTATTTCAAACCTGAGAACTTGGGGTTGCTTAGAGTTAGATATTTTGTAAAAGGTTGTCGTGCTGCTATACTACTGATGAGTCACAAAGGGTCGATAGATATTTTCATGGATCTTATCGAGTTAAATGCTACAATACTGACTCTAATTAGCATTACTAGCATATTTATCATTTCCTTAATTGTTAATAATATATGTAATGCTCACTTTGCTTTTGAAGGTCGCCCCTCGGAGCTCCTCCTGGTCCACAGGCTGGCGCTTTCCCTTTGTAGGGTGGCGTGGAGCACCGGCAGATCGAGTCCCCAGTGTTTTCCTCTACGGCCCTCGACCTGGCAGATCGGGCCCCAAGTCATGATCTTCATCACGTGATGGCCACAGTCAAAGCTCTGCTGCCTCCAGCTCCACTCCGTCGAGGTTCCAGGTTCACCCCACCTCTCTCTCTGACTATTGCTCCCCCCGTCGTCGGAGCTCATGCGGAAGATGTTATATGCTCAAGGAAGGATTGGTTGGTTCATTTGGTAATATAATTCTCAACAAAAGCACATGTACCAAGATACTATACTGATCCAAAAAAGGTTTTTGCAACATTAGGGGGCTATGTGCAGAAGATACGTAAAGTGTTTTTTATCATGCATACTGGCACATGTTTCCTCTTTATTGGGTGATTGCTAATTACATAATTATATCTTTTTAGTGCAAATTGTTGTAACAGTGTTGTGTGCAAAATTGTCTTTCGACATGTTCTATCTGTATCACCTGTGTATATATATGTTTATTTGCCTGCTTGATGTTTTCCCCAGTCAATCATGTTGAAAGGGTTCTTCCAATCACACGAGTAAATTAAAATATGGTGAAAATTTATAAGTTTTGGTTCTACTTTACCTACCAGATTAGGTTACCAATGTGATTGCTTGATGTTTTCCCCCATTCAGTCATGTTGAAAGGGTTCTTCCAGCGTACGAGTAAATTAAAATATGGAGAGAATATATAAGTTTTTGTTCTACTTTACCTACCAGTTTAGGTTACCAATGTGGTTGCTTGATGTTTATACTATAACAGATCTTGCACTCATACAGTTATACAAATGCTTTGTATGATTTCATCGGCTAAATTATGTGATTGTGATAGCTTCGTATATCATTTCATGAAAGGAGCTGAACAACAGGCGACTCGGCAAACCTATCAAGTATTAGGTTACAGTGCGGCTACTTAGATTATTTATCTTGCGTCGCCCTTATGCTCCTTTTGTCTATACAATGACTGAACTACGTTATCTACTTATCTACTTTGTGACGAACCATTTGTGTTGGTTTACTTTTGGAATCAAAACGCTGCTGAGCCTTTGGCGTGACCAATTGCACTGCCCTTTGGTGTAGTCTGGACAAATGCTATGTGTTGGCAACAGTTGTGTTGTCTATAAAGACAATCTCATGTTTTTACGCATTAAACTGATCTATTCTCGGCAACTACTCTCGCAACAATTTATAATTTGTTTACACGCTCGGACAATGTGTTGAGCCAGGCACTGTGTTGCAAGGTACATTATTTGGCTTTATGCTTTGTAGTAAAGTAGTGAGTCAATTATCTTGGGAAAAACTATACCTTGCTTTTGGTAGATCCTTAATCTGTATGCTCTAAATTCTGTTATCCTGGGCAGCAGTTATATACCTTACTTTTGGTACATCTTTAGTGTTTGTGATCTGTACAGAACACATTTAGCTTTACCAATTACTCTAATTTGCTTTGAATGTACTAAATGCAAGGTGCACTTTCGATCTTCATGTTGAGTGGCTGCGCTTTTGGTTGCGAACTTCATGTCGAGTGGCTATCTTTTGTGATCTTACGAACGCACTGAAGTCGATTCTGCCTTATAGTCTCATGACGATATTGAGCAATGCTATGTCTCGCTACTATGACAATTGAATATTTCTTCTTCACTTTATTGTTATCTTGTATGAATGCATATGCTAAATCCGGATCAATACTAACTTGCGTTATTTACTTGATCAAAAAATTGAAACCGGCACCCTCGCGCCAAGGCGCGATATCGATCTAGTATACTAGAATAAGAAGAAAACCAAACAAAGCCAACACAACCAATGACTTGCAACAGCAACGCCTGACCACACACAAGCTACGAGAAAGGTTCTCCGAACACAACGCTTTACCCTTGGCTTTCATGCCTGGTGACAGCCACTCGCGTTACCCTTGGTGTGGATATCAGCATGCAGTCAAATCTACTCCCTCCGTTCCTAAATATAAGTTTTTGTAGAGATTTCACTATGAACACGTACGGATGTATATAGATGTATTTTAAATGTAGATTCATTCATTTTGCTTCATATATAGTTCATCTAGTAAAATCTCTATAAAGACTTACATTTAGAAATGGAGGAAGTACGTGTGCAAGCACATAACTGTTGCAGGATGGAGAGAACCGAACGTTGTTGGTGCTATATGGAGCGCACGTGCTCTAGAAACTATGCGAGGAGGCCGACATCGACAACATCGGAAGACATGCATGAACTCCATTGTTGCTTCACCGCTGCCACCATCGACCAGCCCCCGATCCACCATTGCCAAATCATCAGTTCGCAAAGGTGGCCTGGGGCGTATGTCCGTCCTGGCTCCTCTTCCCTACTCCTTACAATCATCAATTTTTTTCAATTTGTACTACATCTTATTTGTATTGGACAATTGTTATATTCTCTCCGTCCTGAAATATTTGTTGAAAGAATGCATAAAAATGAATGTATGTAGAACTAAAATATGTCTAGATATATTCATTCCTCCGACAAATATTTTCGAACGGAGGAAGTATTTATTAGTAAGTACCGGTATGCAATAATGCAAAGAATGGCACATGACTCTGAAAATAAATAAAAAGACAAGTAGGGTGTGATATGTTTTGCTCACGCAGCATGCATGCATGTACCGCGGCAGATGCAGACTTCAGCGCCGCGCCCATGCACGGGTCCGCGCTCGTTGCTACCACAGAGGCACGAAATCGACTTGCACGAAATTATATTTTCAGACAACTTACCAGTACCGTACCAACGTGCAAAATAATTTAGCTTATCTTCATCTATCTATCTCAAATGATAACGCTCACACGTATGGCATGTTTACACATCGTCTATACGCCTTGATCCACGTTGATTTTATTTTGCACGAATTCTAAATAAATCTGTTAGAATCTGAGTGCCACGTGGGTATCATTGTGTGTGTGGGCGTTGGAGAGTTTGTCCACACGTCCCGCAACACATGGTTTGTCAGTTGCGCTGTGTGGGCGAACTGTTTTTGGCCCACACGACACTCACACGTTGTTGGATGGCAACTGCAGTTACGCGTACGTGGCAACTAGGTAAACATACATGGCAACTATGATTCGTTGCTAGACGGCAATTGCAGTTGCGCGTACATGCCAACCAGATAAACAAACATGACAACTGTGATTAACCATACATGGCAACTATGATTGGACCATACGTGACAACTAGGTAAACACACATGGCAACTATTGTTTGACCATATGTGACAAATAGTTAATCACACATGGCAACTATGGTTTGATTACACGTGACAACTACCATAAATTAGACATGTCAACTACACTTAACCAAAACTGAGAGAGTTGCAATGCTTTTACAACTACATTTGCCATCCCAGATAACTACATTTGTCATCCTGGATGGCAACTAAATCGTCATCTCGCGGGTACCTAACGTAACTGCGTCAGGACGTGTGGACATATTTGCTTCATGCCATATGCGCGGAATGGGAATGAGTAGTACTTGTTGGACGTGTGACATGAAGTAGTTATGCTCACCTGTGTGGGCAATTCTAATATTCGCCCACACACTGCCTGTGCGGGCTGCCTCCTGCTCACGCCACACATGATATGTGGGCGGATCTTTAATATGCAACATGTGTGGACGTTATCAGGATCCATATCTATTGAGCATGCGAAAAAATACTAGTGAGGGGACTGCTATATATGGTGACTGTTGATTTGTAACGTTGTGAGAGTCTTTTTTTGTTTTTGTTTTTGCTACGATACAGAATAGTTCAGACTAGATTAGGTAGGCCCAGCTGTTCTGAAATTTCTAGTAAAGGGGCGGTCTCAATCATGATTGCAAAAAGGAATATGGAGAACTTATGTAGTCTATGTAATTGTATGTGTATTATATTTTTATAGAAGGCAGAAGACAATTATAAAAGACTACCACTCACTGCGAACAGTAAATATAGTTCAAACATCACACCCGAGCTAATCCGGAGAAAGTCTCTGCACACATTACAAACACAATGCTAAGGAATCTGCCCTAACCAGAGCAACACGGCCGCGTCTCGACCAACACCGATCACCCGAAGAGCAACAACTTTCACCGAAATCCCCTTGTCGACGCACCAACCACCCATGATTGCCGATAAGAAGATGGCGAGTGGATGGTGGGACTCGGATAGTCCCGAGAAAGCCACCATATTGTACTCAGCGTTCACGTACATAGCGCCCAAGAAACTCTACTCGGACCAGCGACACGCACCAAAGAACCATCACACAGAAACTCCTATCCATGTCTCCACACACGATGCTCCCAACAGCGAAACGTCGTCAAGACGCCGCCATCTATGACGCCCGGATAATCAAGCTACAGTAAACCTCTGCTAATGATGCCACGTCACCTCGATTACTGTTGCTAATCTCGTGTTGGATCAAAACTGTTCAAATTCAAATTTGAATTTTTGTCAATCACCAAAAATTCTCAAACATTAAAACTAAAATGTTCAGAGTGTGCCAATTAATGCTTAGGTATTTATGGTGAAGGAACCACACTTTTACCGGCTGCCTAAATATTTTAAAATGAAAGAAAACAGAAAAGGAACTAAAGAAAAAGGAAAAGAATAGAAATAGAAAACAAAACTACAAAAAAAATTGAAAAACAACCCCCCCCACTGGACCAGGCGGCCCAGCTCACACCAGGCCAACCCACCTGGCCCAACCGGCCCACCCAGCCGCCTTAACTCCCCACTCCCCCCGAAACCCTAACCCCCATCCCCACTCGCACCCACTCCCCCCCACTTGTCTCACTCCCACGATCCAGATCAGGATCAGGGCGACCACGCCCTCGCCTCCCGGAACGCCGCCTCGCCGTCCTCCTCCTCGACACCTTGTCGGAGCGGCCGCGCCGCTACACCTCGTCACCAACGCCGTCTCCTCCCCGCGCCCCGCTGCCTCATTCCCTACAGCCCCCGTGAGCTCCCCCTCTCCCCGCACTTCCTCCGCCTCGCATGGTCACCGCGCGCCCGCGCCGTCCCGCACACGCTGCGCCCGCCTCTGCCTCGACCCGCTCCCGCCGCGCCCGCCTTCGCTGGCCTCGCCCCGCCGAACCGGCCACCGCCGCGCCCCGACAGTCACGCCGCCTGCTTCTACCAGTGCCACAACTCGGTTCCTGCTCGCGCTACACCGCCCGCAGCCGTCTCGTGCTCGCGCGCCCGTCAGTGGCCTCAAAGGGGTTGCACCCGATGCCGACCACCGCTCGCCCTGCCTTGCACCGCCATTGGCCACCGCATCCCCCACGCGTCCGAATCCACACTATCGCGAGCACCTCTGCAAGCCCGCCCCTGACCTCGCCTCCAACTACCGTTGCGGCCTCCCGCCTCGCAACGACTGCGAACAATTTATCAAAAGGCATGACTTACAGTGGATAGACTGAGGTCTCGGCCGTGCATGGATTCTGCCCAGTAAATGGCAGCAACACGCCAAGAAAAACGACAGTCAAGGATCACATATGTCCATACAGTGGTCCATACTCCCTGAAATCCTGGAAGAACAAACTATTGGAAATATGCCCTAGAGGCAATAATAAAAGTATTATTATATTTCAATGTTCATGATAATTGTCTTTTATTCATGCTATAACTGTATTATCTGGAAATCGTAATACACGTGTGAATACAAAGACCACAATATGTCCCTAGTGAGCCTCTAGTTGACTAGCTCGTTGTGATCAACAGATAGTCATGGTTTCCTGGCTATGGACATTGGATGTCGTTGATAACGGGATCACATCATTAGGAGAATGATGTGATGGACAAGACCCAATCCTAAGCATAGCACAAAGATCGTGTAGTTCGTTTGCTAGAGCTTTGCCAATGTCAAGTATCTCTTCCTTTGACCATGAGAGCGTGTAACTCCTGGATACCGTAGGAGTGCTTTGGGTGTATCAAACGTCACAACGTAACTGGGTGACTATAAAGGTGCACTACAGGTATCTCCGAAAGTATCTATTGTTTTATGCGGATCGAGACTGGGATTTGTCACTCCGTATGACGGAGAGGTATCTCTGGGCCCACTCGGTAATGCATCATCATAATGAGCTCAAGGTGACCAAGGTGTTGGCCACGGGATCATGCATTACGGTACGAGTAAAGTGACTTGCCGGTAACGAGACTGAACAAGGTATTGGGATACCGACGATCGAGTCTCGGGCAAGTAACGTACCGATTGACAAAGGGAATTGTATACAGGGTTTGATCGAATCCTCGACATCGTGGTTCAACCGATGAAATCATCGAGGAGCATGTGGGAGCCAACATGGGTATCCAGACCCCGCTGTTGGTTATTGCCCGAGAGTGGTCTCGGTCATGTCTGCATGTCTCCCGAACCCGTAGGGTCTACACACTTAAGGTTCGGTGACGCTAGGGTTGTTAGGAAGACTAGTATGTGACTACCGAATGTTGTTCGGAGTCCCGGATGAGATCCCGAACGTCACGAGGAGTTCCGGAATAGTCCGAAGGTGATGTTTTATATAAGGGAAGTTGTTATACAGACACCGGAAAGTTTCGGGGGCTTATCGGTATTGTACCGGGGCCACCGGAAGGGTTCCGGGGGTCCACCGGGAGGGGCCACCCCTCCCGGGGGGCCACTTGGGCTGCGTAGGGATAGCAGCCAGCCCCTAGTGGGCTTGGCGCGCCCTCCCCCTTGGGCCCATGTGCCTAGGGTTGGGGGAAACCCTAAAGGGGGCGCAACCCCCTTGCTTGGGGGGCAAGCCCCCCACCCCTTGGACGACGCCCCCCCTAGGGTTTTCCCTAGAGGGCCGGCCCCCCTTGCCCTTTCCCCTATATATAGAGGGGTGAGGGGAGGGCTGCAACACACCACAAGTTAAGGCGCAGCCCCTCCCCTCCCCAACACCTCTCCTCCTCCGTACGTGCTCGGCGAAGCCCTGTCGGAGTACTGATGCACCAACTACACCACGCCGTCGTGCTGCCGTTGGAGCAATCTTCCTCAACCTCTCCTTCCCCCTTGCTGGATCAAGAAGGAGGAGACGTCCCCGTCCCGTACGTGTGTTGAACGCGGAGGTGCTGTCCGTTCAGCACTTGGACATCGGTGATCCGAATCATGTTCGAGTATGACTCCATCATCACCATCTCCTTGGCAAGCTTCCGCTCGTGATCTACAAGTGGTATGTAGATGCAAACTCTCTCCCTTGACTCGTTGCTTAGATGAACTCATAGATGGATCTTGGTGAAACCGTAGGAAAAATTTTAATTTTCTGCAACGCTCCCCAACAGTGGTATCAGAGCTAGGTCTATGCGTAGTTCTCTTTGCACGAGTAGAACACAATTTTGTTGTGGGCGTGGATCTTGTCAACTTGCTTGCCCCTACTAGTCTTTTTCTTGCTTCGGCGGTATTGTGGGATGAAGCGGCCCGGACCAACCTTGCACGTACGCTTACGTGAGACCGGTTCCACCGATTAACATGCACTAGTTGCATAAGGTGGCTGGCGGGTGTCTGTCTTTCCCACTTTAGTTGGAGCGGATTCGATGAAAAGGGCCCTTATGAAGGGTAAATAGAAGTTGACAAAATCACGTTGTGGTTATTCGTAGGTAAGAAAACGTTCTCGCTAGAACCCAATTGCAGCCACGTAAAAGATGCAACAACAATTAGAGGATGTCTAACTTGTTTTTGCAGCGATTGATCATGTGATGTGATATGGCCAGAAGTTGTGATGAATGATGAATTGTGATGTATGAGATCATGTTCTTGTAATAGGATTCACGACTTGCATGTCGATGAGTATGACAACCGGCAGGAGCCATAGGAGTTGTCTTTATTTTTGTATGACCTGCGTGTCATTGAAGAACGCCATGTAACTTACTTTACTTTATTGCTAAACGCATTAGTCATAGAAGTAGAAGTAGTCGTTGGCGTGACAACTTCATGAAGACACGATGATGGAGATCATGATGATGGAGATCATGGTGTCATGCCGGTGACAAGATGATCATGGAGCCCCGAAGATGGAGATCAAAGGAGCTATATGATATTGGCCATATCATGTCACTACTTTATATAATTGCATGTGATGTTTATTATGTTTTATGCATCTTGTTTACTTAGGACGACGGTAGTAAATAAAATGATCCCTTACAAAATTTCAAGAAGTGTTCTCCCCTAACTGTGCACCGTTGCTACAGTTCGTCGCTTCTAAGCACCACGTGATGATCGGGTGTGATGGATTCTTACGTTCACATACAACGGGTGTAAGACAGTTTTACACAGCGAAAACACTTAGGGTTAACTTGACGAGCCTAGCATGTGCAGACATGGCCTCGGAACACGGAGACCGAAAGGTCGAACACGAGTCGTATGGAAGATACGATCAACATGAAGATGTTCACCGACGATGACTAGTCCGTCTCACGTGATGATTGGACACGGGCTAGTTGACTCGGATCGTGTAACACTTAGATGACCAGAGGGATGTCTAATCTGAGTGGGAGTTCATAATTTGATTAGAACTTAATTATCATGAACTTAGTCTAAAACCTTTGCAAATATGTCTTGTAGATCAAATGGCCAACGCTCATGTCAACATGAACTTCAACGCGTTCCTAGAGAAAACCAAGCTGAAAGATGATGGCAGCAACTATACGGACTGGGTCCGAAACCTGAGGATCATCCTCATAGCTGCCAGGAAACAATATGTCCTAGAAGGACCGCTAGGTGACGCTCCCGTCCCAGAGAACCAAGACATTATGAATGCTTGGCAGTCTCGTGCTGATGATTACTCCCTCGTTCAGTGCGGCATGCTTTACAGCTTAGAACCGGGGCTCCAAAAGCGTTTTGAGCATCACGGAGCATATGAGATGTTCGAAGAGCTGAAACTAGTTTTCCAAGCTCACGCCCGGGTCGAGAGATATGATGTCTCCGACAAGTTCTACAGTTGTAAGATGGAGGAAAACAGTTCTGTCAGTGAGCACATCCTGAAGATGTCTGGGTTGCACAACCGTATGACCCAGCTGAACATTAACCTCCCAGATGAGGCGGTCATTGACAGAATCCTCCAGTCGCTCCCACCAAGCTACAAGAGCTTTGTGATGAACTACAACATGCAGGGGATGGAAAAGACCATTCCTGAAGTGTTCTCGATGCTGAAGTCAGCAGAGGCTGAAATCAAGAAAGAACATCAAGTGTTGATGGTCAATAAGACCACTAAGTTCAAGAAGGGCAAGGGTAAGAAGAACTTCAAGAAGGACGGCAAGGAGGTTGCCGCGCCCGGTAAGCCAGTTGCTGGGAAGAAGTCAAAGAATGGACCCAAGCCTGAGACTGAGTGCTTTTATTGCAAGGGGAAGGGTCACTGGAAGCGGAACTGCCCCAAATACATAGCGGATAAGAAGGCCGGCAACACCAAAGGTATATTTGATATACATGTAATTGATGTGTACCTTACCAGTACTCGTAGTAACTCCTGGGTATTTGATACCGGTGCCGTTGCTCATATTTGTAACTCACAGCAGGAGCTGCGGAATAAACGAAGACTGGCGAAGGACGAGGTGACGATGCGCGTCGGGAATGGTTCCAGAGTCGATGTGATCGCCGTCGGCACGCTGCCTCTACATTTACCTACGGGATTAGTTTTGAACTTTAATAATTGTTATTTAGTGCCAAGTTTGAGCATGAACATTGTATCTGGATCTCGTTTAATACGAGATGGCTACTCATTTAAGTCTGAGAATAATGGTTGTTCGATTTATATGAGAGATATGTTTTATGGTCATGCTCCGATGGTCAATGGTTTATTTTTAATGAATCTCGAGCGTAATATTACACATGTTCATAGTGTAGATGCCAAAAGATGTAAAGTTGATAACGATAGTCCCACATACTTGTGGCACTGCCGCCTTGGTCACATTGGTGTCAAGCGCATGAAGAAGCTCCATGCTGATGGACTTTTGGAGTCTCTTGATTATGAATCGTTTGACACATGCGAACCATGCCTCATGGGCAAAATGACCAAGACTCCGTTCTCCGGAACAATGGAGCGAGCAACCAACTTGTTGGAAATCATACATACCGATGTGTGCGGTCCAATGAGCGTTGAGGCTCGCGGAGGATATCGTTATGTTCTCACTCTCACTGATGACTTAAGTAGATATGGGTATGTCTACTTAATGAAACACAAGTCTGAGACCTTTTAAAAGTTCAAGGAATTTCAGAATGAGGTGGAGAATCAACGTGACCGAAAGATAAAGTTCCTACGATCAGATCGTGGAGGAGAATATTTAAGTCACGAATTTGGCACACACTTAAGGAAATGTGGAATCGTTTCACAACTCACGCCGCCTGGAACACCTCAGCGAAACAGTGTGTCCGAACATCGTAATCGCACTCTATTGGATATGGTGCGGTCTATGATGTCTCTTACGGATTTACCACTATCATTTTGGGGATACGCTCTAGAGACAGCTACATTCACTTTAAATAGGGCACCGTCTAAATCCGTTGAGACGGCACCGTATGAATTATGGTTTGGGAAGAAACCTAAGCTGTCGTTTCTAAAAGTTTGGGGATGCGATGCTTATGTCAAGAAACTTCAACCTGAAAAGCTCGAACCCAAGGCGGAAAAATGCGTCTTCATAGGATACCCTAAGGAAACTGTAGGGTATACCTTCTACTTAAGATCCGAGGACAAGATCTTTGTTGCCAAGAACGGATGCTTTCTGGAAAAAGAGTTTCTCTCGAAAGAAGTAAGTGGGAGGAAAGTAGAACTCGATGAAGTACTACCTCTCGAACGGGAAAGTGGTGCAGCTCAGGAAAATGTTCCTGTGATGCCCACACCAACCGAAGAGGAAAACAATGATGATGATCAAGGTACTTCGGATCAAGTTGCTGCTGAACTTCGTAGGTCCACAAGGACACGTTCCGCACCAGAGTGGTACGGCAACCCTGTCCTAGAAATCATGTTGTTAGACAACGGTGAACCTTCGAACTATGAAGAAGCGATGGCGGGCCCAGATTCCAACAAATGGCTTGAAGCCATGAAATCCGAGATAGAATCCATGTATGAAAACAAAGTATGGACTTTGACAGACTTGCCCGATGATCGGCGGGCGATAGAAAACAAATGGATCTTTAAGAAGAAGACGGACGCGGATGGCAATGTTACCATCTATAAAGCTCGACTTGTCGCTAAGGGTTATCGACAAGTTCAAGGGATTGACTACGATGAGACTTTCTCTCCCGTAGCGAAGCTTAAGTCCGTCCGAATCATGTTAGCAATTGCCGCATACTATGATTATGAGATATGGCAGATGGACGTCAAAACGGCATTCCTTAACAGGCATCTTAAGGAAGAGCTGTATATGATGCAGGCGGAAGGTTTTGTCGATCCTAAGAACGCTAACAAAGTATGCAAGCTCCAGCGATCCATTTATGGGCTGGTGCAAGCATCTCGGAGTTGGAATATTCGCTTTGATGAGATGATCAAAGCGTTTGGATTTATGCAGACTTATGGAGAAGCCTGCGTTTACAAGAAAGTGAGTGGGAGCTCTGTAGCATTTCTCATATTATATGTAGATGACATACTCTTGATGGGAAATAATATAGAATTTCTGGACTGCATTAAGGCCTACTTGAACAAATGTTTTTCAATGAAGGACCTTGGAGAAGCTGCTTATATATTAGGCATCAAGATCTATAGAGATAGATCAAGACGCCTCATAGGTCTTTCACAAAGCACATACCTTGATAAGATTTTGAAAAGATTCAAAATGGATGAGTCCAAGAAAGGGTTCTTGCCTATGTTACAAGGTGTGAGATTGAGCTCGACTCAGTCACCGACCACGGCAAAAGATAAAGAAGAGATGAGTGTCATCCCCTATGCTTCAGCCATAGGATCTATTATGTATGCCATGCTGTGTACCAGACCTGATGTAAACCTTGCCGTAAGTTTGGTAGCAAGATACCAAAGTAATCCCGGCAAGGAACACTGGACAGCGGTCAAGAATATCCTGAAGTACCTGAAAAGGACAAAGGACATGTTTCTCGTTTATGGAGGAGACGAAGAGCTCGTCGTAAAGGGTTACGTCGACGCTAGCTTCGACTCAGATCCGGATGACTCTAAGTCGCAAACCGGATACGTGTATATGTTGAATGGTGGAGCAGTAAGCTGGTGCAGCTGCAAGCAGAGCGTGGTGGCGGGATCTACGTGTGAAGCGGAATACATGGCAGCCTCGGAGGCAGCGCATGAAGCGATTTGGGTGATGGAGTTCATCACCGACCTAGGAGTCATACCCAATGCGTCCGGGCCAATCAAACTCTTCTGTGACAACACTGGAGCCATTGCCCTTGCCAAGGAGCCCAGGTTTCACAAGAAGACCAGGCACATCAAGCGTTGTTTCAACTCCATCCGTGAAAATGTTCAAGATGGAGACATAGAAATTTGCAAAGTACATACGGATCTGAATGTCGCAGATCCGTTGACTAAACCTCTCTCGCGAGCAAAACAGGATCAACACCAGAAATATGCCCTAGAGGCAATAATAAAAGTATTATCATATTTCAATGTTCATGATAATTGTCTTTTATTCATGCTATAACTGTATTATCCGGAAATCGTAATACACGTGTGAATACATAGACCACAACATGTCCCTAGTGAACCTCTAGTTGACTAGCTCGTTGATCAACAGATAGTCATGGTTTCCTGACTATGGACATTGGATGTCATTGATAACGGGATCACATCATTAGGAGAATGATGTGATGGACAAGACCCAATCCTAAGCATAGCACAAAGATCGTGTAGTTCGTTTGCTAGAGCTTTGCCAATGTCAAGTATCTCTTCCTTTGAACATGAGAGCGTGTAACTCCTGGATACCGTAGGAGTGCTTTGGGTGTATCAAACGTCACAACGTAACTGGGTGACTATAAAGGTGCACTACAGGTATCTCCAAAAGTATCTATTGTTTTATGCGGATCGAGACTGGGATTTGTCACTCCGTATGATGGAGAGGTATCTCTGGGCCCACTCGGTAATGCATCATCATAATGAGCTCAAGGTGACCAAGGTGTTGGCCACGGGATCATGCATTACGGTACGAGTAAAGTGACTTGCTGGTAACGAGACTGAACAAGGTATTGGGATACCGACGAT
The DNA here is from genome assembly GCF_018294505.1 of Triticum aestivum. Taxonomy (NCBI): domain Eukaryota; kingdom Viridiplantae; phylum Streptophyta; class Magnoliopsida; order Poales; family Poaceae; genus Triticum; species Triticum aestivum. Next base: position 494,549,968 of record NC_057804.1, read on the forward strand.
CGAGTCTCGGGCAAGTAACGTACCGATTGACAAAGGGAATTGTATACAGGGTTTGATCGAATCCTCGACATCGTGGTTCAACCGATGAAATCATCGAGGAGCATGTGGGAGCCAACATGGGTATCCAGACCCCGCTGTTGGTTATTGCCCGAGAGTGGTCTCGGTCATGTCTGTATGTCTCCCGAACCCGTAGGGTCTACACACTTAAGGTTCGGTGACGCTAGGGTTGTTAGGAAGACTAGTATGTGACTACCGAATGTTGTTCGGAGTCCAGGATGAGATCCCGGACGTCACGAGGAGTTCCAGAATAGTCCGGAGGTGAAGTTTTATATAAGGGAAGTTGTTATACAGACACCGGAAAGTTTCGGGGGCTTATCGGTATTGTACCGGGGCCACCGAAAGGGTTCTGGGGGTCCACCGGGAGGGGCCACCCCTCCCGGGGGGCCACTTGGGCTGCGTAGGGATAGCAGCCAGCCCCTAGTGGGCTTGGCGCCCCCCCCCTTGGGCCCATGCGCCTAGGGTTGGGGGGGAAACCCTAAAGGGGGCGCAACCCCCTTGCTTGGGGGGCAAGCCCCCCACCCCTTGGCCGCCGCCCCCCCTAGGGTTTTCCCTAGAGGGCCGGCCCCCTTGCCCTTTCCCCTATATATAGAGGGGTGAGGGGAGGGCTGCAACACACCACAAGTTAAGGCGCAGCCCCTCCCCTCCCCAACACCTCTCCTCCTCCGTACATGCTCGGCGAAGCCCTGTCGGAGTACTGTTGCACCAACTACACCACACCATCGTGCTGCCGTTGGAGCAATCTTCCTCAACCTATCCTTCCCCCTTGCTGGATCAAGAAGGGGGAGACGTCCCCGTCCCGTACGTGTGTTGAACGCGGAGGTGCTGTCCGTTCAGCACTTGGACATCGGTGATCCGAATCACGTTCGAGTACGACTCCATCATCACCATCCCCTTGGCAAGCTTCTGCTCGTGATCTACAAGTGGTATGTAGATGCAAACTCTCTCCCTTCACTCGTTGCTTAGATGAACTCATAGATGGATCTTGGTGAAACCGTAGGAAAAATTTTAATTTTCTGCAACGCTCCCCAACACAAACCGTGAAAAGTTAAAATTAGGAGTAAAGAACATATCAAAGAGTTCACAAATAGAAAGGAGAAAATCCGATATCTCTACAAAGGCAAAATTAGGTTTTCGTATCATAAACTCTGTACATCCAAATTGTTGGGGAACGTAGTAATTCAAAAAAAAAATCTTACGATCACGCAAGATCTATCTAGGAGATGCATAGCAACTTGACGGGAAAGTGTGTCCACGTACCCTCGTAGACCGAAAGGGGAAGCATTTAGTAACGCGGTTGATGTAGTCGAACGTCTTCACGATCCAACCAATCCAAGTACCGAACGTACGGCACCTCCGTGTTCAGCACACGTTCAGCACAATGACGTCCCTCGAGCTCTTGATCCTGTAGAGGGTCGAGGGAGAGTTCCGTCAGCGTGATGGCATGGTGACGGTGTTGATGAAGTTACCGGTGCAGGGCTTTGCCTAAGCACTATGACGATATGACCGAGGTGTTAAAATGTGGAGGGGGGCACCGCACACGACTAAGAGATTGTATGTTTTGATTTGGGGTGCCCCCCTTGTCGGTAACAAAACCGGCGGATCTCGGGTAGGGGGTCCCGAACTATGCGTCTAAGGCTAATGGTAATAGGAGGCTGGGGACACGATGTTTACCCAGGTTCGGGCCCTCTCGATGGAGGTAATACCCTACTTCCTGCTTGATTGATCTTGATGATATGAGTATTACAAGAGTTGATCTACCACGAGATCATAGAGGCTAAACCCTAGAAGCTAGCCTATGATTATGATTGTTGTTCTCCTACGGATTAAACCCTCTGGTTTATATAGACACTAGAGGGGGCTAGGGTTACACAGAGTCGGTTACAAAGAAGGAGATCTACACATCCGAATCGCCAAGCTTGCCTTCCACGCAAAGGTGAGTCCCATCCGGACACGGGACAAAGTCTTCAATCTTATATCTTCATAGTCCAATAGTCCGGCCAAAGTATATAGTCTGGCTGTCCGAGGACCCCCTAATCCAGGACTCCCTCAGTAGCCCCTGAACCAGGCTTCAATGACGATGAGTCCGGCGCACAAATTGTCTTCGGCATTGCAAGGCGGGTTCCTTCTTCGAATACTTCATAGAAGATCTTGAATACGAGGATCGTGTCCGGCTCTGTAAAATAATTTCCACTTACCACCGTAGAGAGCATAATATTCCACAAATCTAATCTGCTGACAACTCTTCAGGGTGTGACATCATGCTGCGGCCCGGTTTACTACGAACCATTTTCCCCAGCCTGCCACTACACGTATTGCGAGGCGGTTTTATTGGCACGTCTTGTCGAAGCAAAGATCGTGTTCCCCTTATTACGGGATTCTCATCAATACGGGTGTGGGTAACCCAACCGCATTGGTTAATATGATACCTTTAATTTTAGATAAGTTTCAAATGGTCACACGGAGGACACTTGGTATTCACCCCCTTTATAAAGGAACCAAGGCACGTACTTTTCTTCCCACGCACAACCCTTCCTTCACCTCGAGTTCCAACACCCAAAGCTCAGGCTTAAGCTCTTTCGGACCTTCAATCATGTCCGGATCCAACCTTCAAGGTCGGTGGATGGCCTCCTCTGTCACAGAGGAGGACATCAAGAAACTCAGGGAGGCCAGGTATCTCTGACCGCCGAAATCCCGCATAGGCTGCCCGCTCAAGGACATGTCATCCCCACTCCCGAACCCAACGAGAGCGTTGTATTTGTTTCCCACTTCCTCCGAGGCTTAGGCTTTAGTCTTGGTCCCTTTGTTAGAGGGCTCATGTTCTATTACGGGCTAGATTTTCACGATCTAGCTCCGGATTCCATCCTTCACATCTCGTCGTTTATCGTCATGTGCGAATCCTTCCTCCACATCACCCCACACTTCGGCCTATGGCTCAAGACCTTCAATATAAAGCCGAAGGTGATCAACGGGCGACACGCAGAGTGCGGAGGCGCTATAATAAGCAAAAGCGCTGATGCCCCATGGCCAGAGGGTTCCTTCCCGGAGGTGTCCGACTTATGGCAGCGGAGGTGGTTCTATATCACAGCTCCCCGAGGCACAAAGTGGGCGGCTGATACGTCTGCAACGTATCTATAATTTATGAAGCATTCATGCTATTTTATTATCTGTTTTGAAGGATTATGGGCTTTATTATACACTTTTATATTACTTGTGGGACTAACCTATTAACCGGAGGCCCAGCCCATATTGCTGTTTTATTGCCTATTTCAGTGTTTCGAAGAAAAGGAATATCAAACGGAGTTCAAACGGAATGAAACCTTCGGGGGCGTGATTTTTGGAACGAACATGATCCAGGAGACTTGGAGTTCAAGTCAACAAAGCTTCGAGGTGGCCACAAGGGTGGGGGAGCCCCCCCCCCCTACTGGGCGTGCCCCCCTGTCTCGTGGGCCCCTCGAGCGTCCCCCGACCGACTTCTTTCACCTATATAAGTCCATATACCCTAAAATCTTCGGAGGCAAAGATAGATCGGGAGTCCCGCCGCTGCAAGCCTTTGTAGCCACCAACAACCAATCGAGACCATGTTCCGGCACCCTGCCGGAGGGGGGATCCCTCACCGGTGACCTTCTTCATCATCCCGGCGCTCTACATGACGAGAAGGGAGTAGTTCACCCTCGGGGCTGAGGGTATGTACCAGTAGCTATGTGTTTGATCTCTCTCTCGTGTTCTCTCTATGGCACGATTGTCGGATTTCGGGTTCCGGCATACCCTCAAGGTTCGAACTCTAGGGTGCACGTGGAGATCGCACCCCTACCTATTGATGTCTTGTCGCCTCGCAAGGATCTAAACTACATGAAGAACAACACAAGGGACACAAGGTTTATACTAGTTTGGGCCACCATTGTGGTGCAATACCCTACTCTAGTTTGTGGTGTGGTGGATTGCCTCTGGGGCTGATGATGAACAATACAAGGAAGAACTGCCTCGCGAGGGGTGTTCTTGCGTTGGTGGTTCTGGCTAGGGTTCAACCGCTCGATCTTCAGATGCCTCTATACCATGGTGGCTAGCCCTATTTATAGAGCGAGGCCCTGGGCCTCTTCCCAAATATTGAGCTGGAAGGGTGCCAACAATTGGCCATTTTTAAGGGGAACATCTAGTACACTTATCCTAACTAAAGTCGGTCCTCACCTGCCAAAGACTCTGGCGATGACGTCGACTTGGGCTCCACGATGACCTCCATCCTGCCGTTCTGCTGGTCTTGGTCTTTTTGCACCGAAATGGTTGCCTTTGCTTGATACTCTTGCCTGCGCTTGCTCCCTTTGCACCAAAGAGGAAACAAGGACTCTGCGCAGGCCGACGTCCGCTTGGCTTTGGTCGTCATGGCTTGCGTCACGGGCACCTCGTGAGGTACCGCGCCTTGATCTCTCCACCTCCTCGTGAGCTAGCCTGATGAGGCCGGGCCTGAGGAAGCTTCCCGTCGTCCGCCCCGCGAGGCTTCGCCCCTCGCGAGGGTCTTGAGATTGTGTTGATGAAGATGGGCCGTACTGGGCCACCCCTTGAGCCACGCCGCAGGCTGCAAGCAGGTAAGTCTGGGTACCCTCGTTCCCAGAACGCTGACAGTAGCCCCCGGGCCCAAGGCGCGTCTGGACTTGGCTTAGCACAGAAGCGAAGGGGCAAGTGCGAAGCGCCGCGGGACCCAACAGCCTGCGGCCTTGGGCGTCGCATGGCGGTTGATTGGACGTGGGCATTGTCGTGGTTCTAAGTCTGACAATAGTGTAGGGGGGTACTAATGGAGAGGCAAGATCCTAGCTATGGAGTAGTTGTATACGCAAGAGTTTTACGAGTTCAGGCCCTTCTCGGAGGAAGTAACAGCCCTACGTCTCAGAGCCCGGAGGCGGTCGACAAGATTATATGCGTATGAGTTACAGGGGTGCGAACCCTTTACACTGAGGAGGGGGGTGGCTTATATAGAGTCTGCCAGACCCCTCCGGCCCTCAGTTATGCAGGGTTTAAGATACATTAAGGTTGGGCGTTACTGGTAACGCCATACATAAAGTGCTGTGATGACTGATGTCTACTACACAACCTTCTTCTTGTAGACGTTGTTGGGCCTGCAAGTGCACAGGTTTGTAGGACAGTAGCAAATTTCCCTCAAGTGGATGACCTAAGGTTTATCAGTCCGTAGGAGGCGTAGGATGAAGATGGTCTCTCTCAAACAACTCTGCAACCAAATAACAAAGAGTCTCTTGTGTCTCCAACACACCCAATATAATGATAAATTGTATAGGTGCACTAGTTCAGCGAAGAGATGAAGACACAAGTGCAAAATAGATAGAAGATAAAGGTAATTGTAATCTGAAATAATAAAAACAGCAAGGTAACAAGTGGTAAAAGTGAGCGTAAACGGTATTGCAATGATAGGAAACAAGGCCTAGCGTTCATACTTTCACTAGTGCAAGTTCTCTCAACAATAATAACATAGATAGATCATATAACAAGCCCTCAACATGCAACAAAGAGTCACTCCAAAGACACTAATAGCGGAGAACAAACGTAGAGATTATGGTAGGGTACGAAACCACCTCAAAGTTATCCTTTCTGTTCTAACTATTCAAGAGTTTGTAGTAAAATAACATAAAGCTATTCTTTCCGCTCAATCCATCATAGAGTTCATACTAGAATAACACCTTAAGACACAAATCAACCAAAACCCTAATGTCACCTAGATACTCCATTGTCACCTCAAGTATCCGTGGGCATGATTATATGATATGCGTTACACAATCTCAGATTCATCCAACCAACATAAAAATACTTCAAAGAGTGCCCCAAAGCTACTACCGGAGAGTCAAGAATGTGTGCCAACCCCTATGCATAGGTTCCCAATGTCACTAAGCCCGCAAGTTGATCACCAAAACATACATCAAGTGGCACATGATATCCCATTGTCACCACAGATAATCATGGCAAGACATACATCAAGTGTTCTAATAAAAGACTCAATCCGATAAGATAACTTCAAAGGGGAAACTCAATTCATCACAAGAGAGTAGAGGGGGAGAAACATCATAAGATCCAACTACAATAGCAAAGCTCGGGATACATCAAGATCGTGCCATAGAGGGAACACGAGAGAGAACACGAGAGAGAGAGAGAGATCAAACACATAGCTACTGGTACATACCCTTAGCCCCGAGGGTGAACTACTCCCTCCTCGTCATGGATAGCGCCGGGATGATGAAGATGGCCTCCGGTGATGGGATCCCCCTCCGGGAGGGTGCCGGAACAGGGTCCTGATTGGTTTTTGGTGGCTCTGGAGGCTTGCAGCGGCGGAACTCCTGATCTAGGTTCTGTTCTGGAAGTTTTTGGATACGTAGGTATATATGGGTGCAGGAAGTACGTCAGTGGAGCTACGAGGGTCCCACGAGGCAGGGGGCGCGCCCAGGGGGGCCCACCCTCGTGAGCACGTCCCGTATCTCCTGACGTGCACTCCAAGTCCATCGGGTGGCTTTCCTTCCAAAAATAACTTCTCCAGTTGATTTCGTTCCGTTTTGACTCCGTCTGATATTACTTTTCCTCGAAACACTAAAATAGGCATAAAACAACAAATCTGGGCTGGGCCTCCGGTTAATAGGTTAGCCCAAAAATAATATAAAAGTGGAAAATAAAGCCCAATATAGTCCAAAACAGTAGACAAAGTAGCATGGAGTAATCAAAAATTATAGATACGTTGGAGACGTATCGAGCATCCCCAAGCTTAATTCCTGCTCGTCCTCGAGTAGGTAAATGATAAAAAAGAATTGTTGATGCGGAGTGATACTTTGGCATAATTTCAATGTAAATCTTCTTAATTGTGACATGAATATTCAGATCCGAAAGATTCAAGACGAAAGTTCATATTGACATAAAAAGAATAATACTTCAAGCATACTAATCAAAGCAATCATGTCTTCTCAAAATAGCATGGTTAAAGAAAGTTATCCCTACAAAATCATATAGTCTGGCTATGCTCTATCTTCATCACACAAAGTATTTAATCATGCACAACCCCGATGACAAGCCAAGCAATTGTTTCATACTTTAGAAATCTCAAACTTTTTCAACTTTCACGCAATACATGAGCATGAGCCATGGACATAGCACTATAGGTGGAATAGAATGGTGGTTGTGGAGAAGACAAAAAGGAGAAGATAGTCTCACATCAACTAGGCGTATCAATGGGCTATGGAGATGCCCATTAATAGATATCAATGTGAGTGAGTAGGGATTGCCATGCAACGGATGCACTAGAGCTATAAGTATATGAAACCTCAACAAAAGAAACTAAGTGGGTGTGCATCCAACTTGCTTGCTCACGAAGACCTAGGGCACTTTTGAGGAAGCCCGTCATTGGAATATACAAGCCAAGTTCTATAATGAAAAATTCCCACTAGTATATGAAAGTGACAACATATGAGACTCTCTATCATGAAGATCATGGTGCTACTTTGAAGCACAAGTGTGGAAAAAGGATAGTAGCATTGTCCCTTCTCTCTTTTTCTCTCATTTTTTTTCCTTTTTTTCTTTTTTTGGTGGGCTTCTTTGGCCTCTCTTTTTTATTTGGGCTTCTTTGGCCTCTTTTATTTTTCACAAAGTCCGAATTCTCATCTCGACTTATGGGGGAATCATAGTCTCCATCATCCTTTCCTCACTGGGACAATGCTCTCATAATGATGATCATCACACTTTTTTTTTCTTACAACTCAACAATTACAACTCGATACTTAGAACAAGATATGACTTTATATGAATGCCTCCGGCGGTGTACCGGGATATGCAATGAATCAAGAGTGACATGTATGAAAGAATTATGAACGGTGGCTTTGCCACAAATACAATGTCAACTACATGTTCATCCAAAAAGCAATATGACAAAAGTAATGTGTGCCATATAAACGGAATGGTGGAAAGTTGCATGGCAATATATCTCGGAATGGCTATGGAAATGCCATGATAGGTAGGTATGGTGGCTGTTTTGAGGAAGGTATATGGTGGGTGTATGATACCGGCGAAAAGTGTGCAGTATTAGAGAGGCTAGCAATGGTGGAAGGGTGAGAGTGCGTATAATCCATGGACTCGACATTAATCAAAAGAACTCATGCACTTGTTGCAAAAATTTAGAAGTCATCAAAAACCAAAGCACTAAACGCATACTCCTAGGGGGATAGATTGGTAGGAGAAGACCATCGCTCGTCCCCGACTGCCACTCATAAGGAAGACAATCAATAAACAAAATTGTGCTCCGACTTCATCACAAAGCGGTTCACCATACGTGCATGCTACGGGAATCACAAACTTCAACTCAAGCATTCTTTAAATTCATAATCACCCCAACTAGCATTGCTTTGATATTATCACTTCCATATCTCAAAACAATTATCAATCATCAAACTTATCTTAGTATTCAACGCACTCAAAAGAAAGTTTCACAAATCTTGAATACCAAGTATATTATCTTTAAGCAAATTACCATGCTATTAACAACTCTCAAAATAATCTAAGTGAAACATGAGAGTTCATATAGTTTCTTTAAAACAAATCCACCACCGTGCTCTAAATGATCTAAGTGAAGCACTAGAGCAAAAAATTATCACGCTCAAAAAGGTATAAGTGAAGCACTATGAGCAAAACTATCAAGCTCAAAAGATATAAGTGAAGCACATAGAGTATTCTAGCAAATTTCAATTTGTGTAAGGTTCTCTATCATTAAAGAATTTCAGATCTTGATACTTATTCAAACAGCAAGCAAAGCTAAAGAAAACTACAATGCAAGGATAGCACAACTCATGTGAAGAAGCAAAAACTTAGGCTCAACCGATACTAACTGATAGTTGTTGAAGAAGAAAGGTGGGATGCCTACCGGGGCATCCCCAAGCTTAGATGCTTGAGACTTCTTGAAATATTATCTTGGGGTGCCTTGGGCATCCCCAAGCTTGAACTTTTGTGTCTCCTTAATTCCTCTCATATCATGGTTTCTCTTTTTATCAAAAGCTTCATTCACAACAAACTCAACAAGAACTCATGAGTTAGGTTAGTATAAACCAATGCAAAACCTTATCATCTTCTACTGTAACAAATCACTAACATTATTATTCAACATTGAATACTAAATGTCTCTGTATATTTAATACTCCTATCCTCAAATAGAATCATTAAACAAGCAAACATATGCAAACAATGCAAACATAACAGTAATCTGCCAAAACAGTACAGTATGTAAAGAATGCAAGAGTAACAATACTTCCCTGACTCCAAAAATTATGAAATAAAATTCCCACTGTAATAAATTTATCAGACCTTAATATGCAAAAAGATTCAATGTTATACCATTCTCTGACTTTTCTAGGGAATTTTTGCAACAGCGGTGAACTTTCTGTTTTCAAACAGCAACATGTATCCAAGCAAAATAAGCATGGCAAAGGCTATCCTTGACTTTTTATTGAAACTAAAGATGCAAAACATTATTATAACTAACATCAAGCAAAAAATATCAAAATAAAATGACGCTCCAAGCAAAACACATATCATGTGGTGAATAAAAATATAGCTCCAAGTAAAGTTACCGATGAATGAAGACGAAAGAGGGGATGCCTTCCGGGGCATCCCCAAGCTTAGTTGCTTGTTTGTCCTTGAATATTACCTTGGGGTGCCTTGGTAATCCCCAAGCTTAGGCTCTTTCCACTCCTTATTCCATAATCCATCTAATCTTTACCCAAAACTTGAAAACTTCAACCACACAAAACTCAACACGAAACTCGTAAGCTCCGTTAGTATAAGAAAATAAAACCACCACTTAGGTACTGTAATGAAATCATTCTAAATTCATATTGGTCTAATATATACTGTATTATAATATATCTATGGTTCATACCCTCCGATACTACTCATAGATTCATCAAAATAAGCAAACAACACATAGAAAACAGAATCTGTCAAAAACAGAACAGTCTGTAGTAATCTGTATAAAACGTATACTTCTGGAATACCAAAAATTCTGAAATAAATTTCTAGACCTGAGAAATTTGTCTATTAATCATCTTAAAAAAGAATCAACCTAAAATCACTCTCCAGTAAAAAATGGAAGCTAATCTCGTGAGCGCTAAAGTTTCTGTTTTTTACAGCAAGATTACATAAACTTCACCCAAGTCTTCCCAAAGGTTCTACTTGGCACTTTATTGAAACAAAAGCTATAAAACATGATTACTACAGTAGCATAATCATGTGTACACACAAAAACAGTAAGGATACATATTGGGTTGTCTCCCAACAAGCGCTTTTCTTTAATGCCTTTCTAGCTAGGCATGATGATGACAATGATGCTCACATAAAAGATAAGAATTGAAACATAAAGAAAACATCATGAAGAATATGACTAGCACATTTAAGCCTAACACACTTCCTATGCATAGGGATTTTGTGAGCAAACAACTTAGGGGAACAATAATCAACTAGCATAGGATGGCACAACAAGCATAACTTCAAGATTTTCAACACATAGGGAGGAAACTTGATATTATTGCAATTCCTACAAGCATATGTTCCTCTCTCATAATAATTTTCAGTAGCATCATGAATGAATTCAACAATATAACCAGCACCTAAAACATTATTTTCATGATCTACAAGCATAGAAAATTTACTATTCTCAATATAAGCAAATTTCTTCTCATGAATAGTAGTGGGAGCAAACTCAACAAAATAAGTATCATGTGATTGAAAATTAAGATCAAGATGACACATTTCATGATTATCCTTATTCTTTAAAGCATACGTGTCATCACAATAATCATCATAGATAGGAGGCATGCTTTCATCATAGTAAATTTGCTCATCACAGCTTGGGAACAAAAAATATCATCTTCATCAAACATAGCTTCCCCAAGCTTGTGGCTTTGCATATCATTAGCATCATGGATATTCAAGGAATTCATACTAACAGCATTGCAATCATGCTCATCTTTCACACATTTTATGCCAAGAATTCTATGTAATTCTTCTTCTAGCACTTGAGCACAATTTTCCTTTCCATCATACTCACGAAAGATATTAAAAAGGTGAAGCGTATGAGACAACCTTAACTCCATTTTTTGTAGTTTTCTTTTATAAACTAGACTAGTGCTAAAACAAGAAACAAAAAGATTCGATTGCAAGATCTAAAGATATACCTTCAAGCATTCACCTCGCCAAAAAAGAGCTTAGTGACGGAGTGTGAGTACCCTATACCTAGCCTCCCCGGCAACGGCGCCAGAAAAGAGCTTGATGTCTACTACACAACCTTCTTCTTGTAGACGTTGTTGGGCCTGCAAGTGCACAGGTTTGTAGGACAGTAGCAAATTTACCTCAAGTGGATGACCTAAGATTTATCAATCCGTAGGAGGCGTAGGATGAAGATGGTCTCTCTCAAACAACCCTGCAACCAAATAACAAAGAGTCTTTTGTGTCCCCAACACACCCAATACAATGATAAATTGTATAGGTGCACTAGTTCCCCGAAGAGATGAAGATACAAGTGCAAAATAGATAGAAGATAAAGGTAATTGTAAGCTGAAACAATAAAAACAGCAAGGTAACAAGTGGTAAAAGTGAGTGTAAACGGTATTGCAATGATAGGAAACAAGGCCTAAGGTTCATACTTTCACTAGTGCAAGTTCTCTCAACAATAATAACATAGATAGATCATATAACAAGCCCTCAACATGCAACAAAGAGTCACTCCAAAGAAACTAATAGCGGAGAACAAACGTAGAGATTATGGTAGGGTACGAAACCACCTCAAAGTTATCCTTTCTATTCTAACTATTCAAGAGTTCGTAGTAAAATAACATAAAGCTATTCTTTCCGCTCAATCCATCATAGAGTTCATACTAGAATAACACATTAAGACACAAATCAACCAAAACCCTAATGTCACCTAGATACTCCATTGTCACCTCAAGTATCCGTGGGCATGATTATACGATATGCGTCACACAATCTCAGATTCATCCAACCAACATAAAAGTACTTCAAAGAGTGCCCCAAAGCTACTACCGGAGAGTCAAGAACGTGTGCCAACCCCTATGCATAGGTTCCCAATGTCACGAAACCCGCAAGTTGATCACCAAAACATACATCAAGTGGCACATGATATCCCATTGTCACCACAAATAATCACGGCAAGACATACATCAAGTGTTCTCATAAAAGACTCAATCCGATAAGATAACTTCAAAGGGGAAACTCAATTCATCACAAGAGAGTAGAGGGGGAGAAACATAATAAGATCCAACTACAATAGCAAAGCTCGGGATACATCAAGATCGTGCCATAGAGGGAACACGAGAGAGAACACGAGAGAGAGAGAGAGATCAAACACATAGCTACTGGTACATACCCTCAGCCCCGAGGGTGAACTACTCCCTCCTCGTCATGGATAGCGCCGAGATGATGAAGATGGCCTCTGGTGATGGGATCCCCCTCCGGCAAGGTGCCGGAACAGGGTCCCGATTGGTTTTTGGTGGCTCTGGAGGCTTGCGGCGGCGGAACTCCCGATCTAGGTTCTGTTATGGAAGTTTTTGGATACGTAGGTATATATGGGTGCAGGAAGTACGTCAGTGGAGCTACGGGGGTCCCACGAGGCAGGGGGCGTGCCCAGGGGGCCCACCCTCATGAGAACCTCCTGTATCTCCTGACGTGCACTCCAAGTCCATCGGGTGGCTTTCCTTCCAAAAATAACTTCTCCAGTTGATTTCGTACCGTTTTGACTCCGTCTGATATTACTTTTCCTCGAAACACTGAAATAGGCATAAAACAGCAAATGTGGGATGGGCCTCCGGTTAATAGGTTAGTCCCAAAAATAATATAAAAGTGGAAAATAAAGCCCAATATAGTCCAAAACAGTAGACAAAGTAGCATGGAGTAATCAAAAATTATAGATACGTTGGAGACGTATCAATCACCATAAAAGCTACTTAATGACCGACCGTTAGCGTGCAGAGTGAGTTTAGATCTCCTGGCTGTCGAGTGGTTGGCTTCATGGTCGAGTGGTTGGCTTCATGGTTGAGTGTCCTCGAGTCCGTCGAGTGGAACACTTCCGAGTCGATTGATAGGTGGTTTCTTCTAGAGATGTCCTTGGGTAGGGTAGTTTGGACAGGTCCATGACCCTACCCTAGGTACATAGCTTCATCATTAGCCCCCGAATGGATCAAGGTTTGAGTGGAGAAGGAGTTGAGAACTCTTCCGACCCATTTCTCGTGCTATGAGTATGTCTTGTCTTGGATCAATGAACTTTAGGTGACGGCACCAACTTCTTTTTCAGTCGCCTTGATCCATTCTTTGTATCTGTCGAGTGAAGTTTTCACTTGGAGAGCTCCGAGTGACAGAGTGGAGGAGATCTTCTGCCTGACGAGTTGTTCTGCAACCCGTGGATTTTGTGGGATTCGAACTTTGGGAAGCATGCGGGATGGGGCGAGGCCGCAGTAATCGGACGGGATAAGGCAGGGACGCCTCGATCTCCACGCCACCTTTTTCGCCACGTATCGCGCGCGCGACTGTTGCGGGATTTGACAGGATCGCCCGGGCCTACATGTCAGCCACTCAGAAGCAGCCTTATATAAGGCACCGGACGGGGTTTTTTGAACAGTGCGCCCTCATCCCCCCCTCTCTTCTCCAAACTCCTCCGCCGCGTCCGCTTCTGCCTCAGTGCCGCTGCTCTGTGTGTGCCTCGCCGGTGACGATGGTGAAGGAGAATACGGCAGCCCTGGAGCGGGCGAAGAAAGCGACAGCGAAGGCGAAGGGGAGGGGAACCAGTCGAAGCGAATCTTCATCGAGGACCGGCCTGTCGCTGGGCTGGATCTAGGGCGACTGGATCCGCTCGACAATTAGTCTAGCGGATCTCGATGACCTGGCCGATGGAGGGCTGATCCCCCATGGATCGGCGCGGCTCCTGGGGAGGGAGTCGGAGCCGCAGCCTCAGGAGGGTGAGTGCATTCTCTTGGCCACCCACGTCGACCGTGGGTTTCCTTTGCCGCCCCACCCTTTCTTTCGGGGATTTCTGAATTTCTTTGGGGCACAACTCCACCACTTCACACCCAACACCATCGTGTATCTCACTGCTTATGTGTCTTTATGCAAGAACTTCTTGGGTTGCCGGCCTTATTGGGGTCTTTTTAAGCACATCTTCACTTGTCGCTCCCAGACGGTGAAGAAGGCCAATCCGAGTGATGAGAGAACACATGTGATTCAGATGTGTGGGGCTCTTGGGGTTCAGTTGAGAGGAAAGAGCTCCTTCTCGACCATGATTTTGCCCGACTCCGTCCTTGGATGGCAGTCGACTTGGTTCTACTACAAATACCAGCCGATGCCAGGGCAGTCGACTGGACTCCCTCCCTTTTCCATGGAACGAGTGAGGAAGCCCTCCTCTTTGAAGGTGGTCCCGGAAGAGAAGGCGCAGGTGAAGGTGTTGGTCGAGCGTGTCGTGCAGCTCATCCGCGATGGGGTGACTAGCATGGACCTCTTGGAGGTCTTCCTCCGACAATGCATCCAGCCGCTCCAAGCTCGAGATCATCCAATGTGGTTGTATTCTAGCACTGAGGACACCACCCGGATCCATCCGGAGGAGATTGATGATGCCAAGCTGGAGTGGTGGATGGTGAGCATCACGGGGAACAAAGACAACCCCCGCGGAGCCAGGAGGATAGTCCCACTCGACCAATCATACGAAGTAGACAAGGTCTGATTCTGCATTTCCGACTGTGATTCTGCTTTCTCCATTCTGCTTGCTTAAAACCAGTCGACTGACTTTTGTCTTGTTTGTTGTCTTCTAGGCCACGACTGAGATGTACTCGATGCCCAACGGGGCGCAAGAACAAGCTGGGGAGGGACAGGCGAGTGGAGGTGAAAGTGAGGAGGAGGAGTGGCAATCTGATGGTGGGGGGGAAGAGGATGACGATGACTCCAGCGAGGAGGAGGAGGAAATGGAAGTCGATCCTCCTTGCATGGAAAGGCGATCCAAGCTTGCCCATGACCCCGCGGGTGAGCGTGGCAAAGCGGTCGCGCCTGTTGTGCAGTCATCCAAGCGCCCTCGGGCGGCTTCTCCGGCGCCGACTGAGAAAGCGCCAAAGCCGTCAAAACCGCCGAAGGCCTTGCCCAAGATGAGAATGGCCATTCCCACTATCTCCGCGTAACAGCAGATCTTGTGTTTCCTTGTTTAGCTCGGATGAACTTATGGTCGACTCATCGACTAACCGTCTGATTTCTGAAATCTGTAGTGCTGCTACCTCCGAGACCTCCGCCAAGAACGATGACCAGGAAATGGAAGACGCTGCCACCTCCAACCCTGGTACGCTCTCTTGCATTTTCACTTTTGGTCGATTGGATTTTGTTTCTGACTCTGGATTTGTCCTGCAGCTCCTCATCATGTCATTGATCTCCCTGATGATGACGACGAGGTGCCACTAAAGGCGAGGAAGAATAGAAAGGCACCGGCTGGCAAGGCCACTCGGACTGCATCAGTACCTGAGGTACTGGTTCAAGAAGGTGGCGATGTCACTTGGCATTCTGTGACCTTCGCTGTGCCGCTGACGAGTGCCCAGCCTTCATCGTCGACTGCTGATCCGCCCTCCCTTTTCGCCACACACCACGTCCCAAAGGACCAAGCGGGTGCTGCTAAGGAGGCTATACGCTAGGCGGGGATTATGATGGAGCAGGTGAAGGCGATTCGGGAAGCCAGCCAAGCGGCTTATGATGCGAGATCAGCCCTTCAGAGCAATGTCCAGGTTAGTTGGTCACCGCCTGTTCTGTTAGGATATGCTATCTGAAGACTTTCTTTCTGAAGATCTTTGAATCTGTATGCCCACTGGGTGCGTCGATTGATTTTTTGAACTGGTGGGGGCATGCTGAGTGCACCCACTGGGTGTAGTCCCCGAGACTATGGTCGAGTGCTGGCAGTCGACCGTAGTCTTTGTATTTTGAATTTCCTCATTCCAACTTCTTCAGTCGGTCTGGTCGGACCATGTCGAATGGAACCTTGGAACCGGTGGGGGCATGCTGAGTGCACCCACTAGGTGTAGTCCCCGAGACTACGGTGGACTGCTGGCATTCGACTATAGTCTGAAGAACTTTCTCTCTCTTTCTTTTTTTTGGTAGATCGTGATGAGACCATGACTGACTGCTGGCAGTTAGCTATGGTTTTGGAACCACAATCTCTTTGTTCCTTTCGGTCGACTAATCGGATCAAGTCGATAAAACTAGTGGGGGCACGCTGAGTGCACCCACTGGGTGTAGTCCCCGAGACTACTGTTGAATATTTTGATTCGACTGTAGTCCTAGAAATGTTAGGTTTTTCTCTTAGTTACTCGGAAGCAACCTCTCTTTGATAATTGTCGATTGATTCTTCGCAGAAATCTTGCGAGCTTGTCGCCCGCTATACTGACTTGGAAAACAAACATATCCAGCTCGACCTTGACTTGAAGCTTGTTCAGGAGAACTTCCAGAAGGCAAAGGACGAAGCAAAAGGTATGATTGGTGAGAACTTGACGACTGTTTTTATCCTTCTGCCCATTCTTGATTCTGATCTCATTGTCATTTTGTAGAGAAAACGAAGGAGGCTCTGAAGAAGAAGGACCAGGAACTTGTCGAGGCACAGAAGGCGACTTCGGACAAAACGAAGCTTGCGGAAGAGAAGCTGGCTTCAGTCGGCAAACTTGAATAGGAGAACGCCAACCTGAAAGCTGCTCTCGACGCGGCCAACAAGGAAGTCAGCCGTCTGAAGAATGACAAGATTGCTCTGAGTGACAAGGCTAGTGAACTGGTGGGGGAGAAGAACGATCTGGAGGCTTATCTGGGAGGGCTCGCCAAGAAGCTATTCATCATGCTTGAGGGTAATCTCTCCTGCCCGACTGACTTGTAGTCACTGACCTATCATAGAACTGCTGGCTTATCTTTGAGTTGTGTTTACAAAATTCTGCCAAAACTTCGAGGAAGAGACCAGTCGAGTGGAGACAGGCATGGATCCCATCAACTCTCCTGTGAAGGACGAAACTGCCATGAATGTGCTCTGGCTGGAGTCTCGTGTCGCTGGTGTGGTTGACTATCTTGCTCGACTGAAGGTTGCGGCGTCGCGAATCGACACGACACTCTGGCCAAGGGAGACGCTTCAGAATGACCTCGAGTCTCTGATGACTCAACTAAATGAAGTTCCAGGTCGAGTGCAAGAATGGAAGAAGTCTTCTGCCAGGTGTGGCGCTGATGTCGCTCTGTCTTTGGTCCATGTTCACTGCAAGGATGCACGAGAGGAAAAGCTGGCGTCCCTCAAGGTGGCCAATACCAAGAAGCATGACTTCCAATCTTTCATGGAGACCTTCATCGCTGCTGCTACTCGGATTGCAGATGGAATCGACCTGGACCAGTTTGTCGCGCCTTCCAGTCCTCCACCTGAGGAGTAAAAAACTTTCTATGCTTGATGCCTTAAATTTGCCTCGGAACGCCGAGTGATTTTGTAACCAATAAACTTTAACAGGCTTGACGTCTGAGCACTTCTGGACCCGTAGGATGCTATCCGAACTTGGCTTTGCCGTTGAATATGCTTGCATTTGCCTTTGAGCGAACCTTGTTCTCCACTCGGAGTATATTTTAGTGCTTGTGACGTACTCTTGCATGTTGGAGCACAGATTGCAGTCGACCTGCGTCCTTGCGGGTCGGGATGGAGCGCACATTGTATTTGCACCGTAGCTCCGAAGGAGAAGGTAGAAGTCGACCTACACCTCGTCGTCCTTGCAGAGTGCACATTGTATTTGTGTCGTAGCTCTGAAGGAGAAGGTGGCAATCGACCTGCACCTTGTCGTCCTTGCAGAGCGCACATTGTATTTGTGCCGTAGCTCTGAAGGAGAAGGTAGTAGTCGACCTGCACCTCGTCGTCCTTGCAGAGCGCACATTGTATTTGTGCCGTAGCTCTAAAGGAGAAGGTAGCAGTCGACATGCACCTAGTCATCCTTGCAGAGCAAAATGAATTTCTTAGGCTAGTACTGGACTGCAGCTAAGCCCTCGAGTGGGAGGATTGCTCTCCACTCGGTAGGATTTTCAAACACTTAGGCGAGTACTGGACTGCAGCTAAGCCCCCGATTGGGAGGATTGCTCACCACTCGGTAGGATTTTCAAACACTTAGGTGAGTACTGGACTGCAGCTAAGCCCCCGAGTGGGAGGATTGCTCTCCACTCGGTAGGATTTTTGAACACTTAGGCGAGTACTGGACTGCAGCTAAGCCCTCGAGTGGGAGGATTGCTCACCACTCGGTAGGATTTTCAAACACTTAGGCGAGTACTGGACTGCAGCTAAGCCCTCGAGTGAGAGGATTGCTCACCACTCGGTAGGATTATCAAACACTTAGGCGAGTACTGGACTGCAGCTAAGCATCCGAGTGGGAGGTTTGCTCTCCACTCGGTAGGATTTTTGTATTTGTGGCGTAGCTCCGAAGGAGAAGGTGGCAGTCGACCTACACCTCATCGTCCTTGCGGATCGGAATGGATTAAATACTTAGGCGAGTACCAAATTGCAGCTAAGCCTCTGAGTGGGAGGCTTGCTCTCCACTCGGTAGGATTTTCAAATACTTAGGCGAGTACTGGACTGCAGCTAAGCCCCCGAGTGGGGGGATTGCTCTCCACTCGGTAGGATTTTCAAATACTTAGGCGAGTACTTGACTGCAGCTAAGCCCCCGAGTGAGAGGCTTGCTCGTCACTCGGAAGGATTTTCAAATACTTAGGCGAAAGAGATTCACAGCTAAGCCCCCGAGTGAGAAGCTTGCTCGTCACTCGGTAGGATTTTCAAATACTTAGGCGAAACGGATTCGCAGCTAAGCCCCCGAGTGAGAGGCTTGCTTGTCACTCGGTAGGATTTTTTTTACAAACTTAGGCGAAACGGATTCGCAGCTAAGCCACCCACTGGAGGATTTCTCCCATAAACAAAAGCAACAATAATCAAAGGGAAAATTATAACACTTTTGTCTTTGATAAACAAACTACAGGAGTACTTTTTATTACATCTCACCCGAGTGAGTACTTAAGTGTAAAAGGGGCGGAGCAGATCCGCATTCCAAGCTCGTGGCTCATCAATCTGGCGACCGACATTGTAAAGACGGTATGCTCCATTGTGGAGAACTTTGGTGGCGATGAAGGGGCCTTCCCAAGTAGGGGAGAGTTTGTGTGGCTTCTGTTGGTCCACTCGGAGGACCAAGTCTCCTTCTTGGAAGGCTCGACTCTTCACGTTTCTGGCATGGAATCGACGCAAGTCTTGCTGATAGATGGTCGATCGGATCATGGTCATCTCTCTTTCTTCTTCCAGAAGGTCAACTGTGTCCTGCCGGTCTTGTTTTGCTTCATCTTCAGAGCAGAGCTCAACTCGGGGTGCATTGTGAAGTAGGTCACTCGGAAGAACTGCTTCAGCCCCATAGACCAGAAAGAATGGAGTTCTCCCAGTCGACCGATTAGGAGTAGTCCTCAATCCCCAAAGAACTGATGGAAGTTCGTCGACCCACGTGCCTGCTGCGTGTTTGAGATCACGCATCAAACGGGGTTTCAGTCCTTTGAGAATTAGGCCGTTTGCTATTTCTGCTTGTCCATTCGACTGGGGGTGAGCGACTGAAGCATAGTCGACTCGTGTGCCTTGAGAAGCCCAAAAGGCTTTAAATTGGTCGGAATCAAAGTTTGACTCATTATCAGTGAAGATGCTATACGGAACTCCATATCTGAATATCAACTCTGTGATGAAGCTGATAGCAGTGCCAGCATCAAGATTCTTGATAGGCTTGGCTTCGATCCACTTGGTGAACTTGTCGACTGCCACCAGTACATGGGTGAAGCCGCTCCTGCCAGTTCTCAATGGTCCAACCATATCTAATCCCCAAACAGCGAAGGGCCAGACAATTGGAATGGTCTTCAAGGCCGAGGCGGGATTATGCGACATATTGGAGTAGAACTGACATCCTTCACACTTGTCGACTATTTCTTTCGCCATTTCATTTGCTCTGGGCCAGTAAAAACCCGCTCGGTATGCTTTAGCCACAATAGTCCGAGAGGACGCATGATGGCCACAGGTCCCCGAGTGGATGTGGTTAAGAATTATCCGACCCTCTTCCGGCGTTATGCATTTCTGACTGGCTCCAGTCGCGCTTTCTCTATACAACTGTCCCTTCATCACAGTAAAGGCCTTGGATCGACGGACGATTTGTCAAGCCTCTTCTTCATTCTCTCGGAGCTCTTTCCTTAGGATATACGCGATGTACGGCACTATCCAGTCGGGAGTGAGAACCAAAATTTCCATGATCAGGTCGACCACGGCTGGGACCTCGACTTCAGTCGGATCTGTGGCACTTTTTGGTTGCGGAGCTTCCTCGGTGAAAGGATCCTCTTGAATTGATGGTGTGTGGATATGTTCCAAAAACACACCACTATGAATGGCTTCTCTCTTGGAACCTATCTTTGCCAAATCATCGGCTGCTTGATTTTTCAGTCGGGGTATATGATGAAGCTCTAACCCCTCGAATTTCTTCTCCAGCTTTCTTACTGTATTGCAGTAACCAGTCATGGCTGGGCTTCTGACGTCCCACTCCTTCATCACTTGGTTAACCACCAAATCCGAGTCGCCGTAGACCATGAGGCGACGGACGCCGAGTGAAATGGCCATACGCAACCCATACAAAAGTGCTTCGTATTCTGCTTCATTGTTGGAGGAATCAAAGTGAATCTGGAGTACATATCTGAGCTTATCTCCTCGGGGGGAAACCAACACTACCCCAGCACTGGAACCATTCAGCATCTTAGAGCCATCAAAGAACATGGTCCAATGCTCCGAGTGAACTTGAGTCGGCAGTTGCTGTTCAGTCCACTCGGCGATGAAATCTGCTATTGCTTGGGACTTGATAGCTTTCTTTGCCTCAAATCTGATATCTAGGGGAAGGAGTTCAATCGCCCATTTTGCCACTCGACCAGTTGCATCTCTGTTGTGCAGAATCTCTGACAATGGGGCGTCGCTGACGACTGTAATGGTATGGTCACAGAAGTAGTGAGCAACTTTCTTTGTGGTCATATAAATCCCATATACAAGCTTCTGATAATGAGGGTATCTTTGCTTTGATGGGGTCAGAACTTCAGAAATATAATATACTGGGCGCTGAACTGTAAAGGCTTTTCCTTCTTCTTCCCGCTCGACCGTATGTACTGTACTGACGACTTGTCTTGTGGCTGCAATGTAAAGCAGCAAAGGTTCTTTGCTGATCGGGGCAGCAAGCACCAGTTGGGTGGAAAGCAGGGCTTTTAGCTCTGCAAACACTTCATCAGCTTCAGGAGTCCACTCGAACTTGTCTGACTTCTTCATCAGTCGGTAAAGAGGCAATGCCTTTTCACTGAGACGAGAGATGAATCGACTTAAAGCGGCCAAGCAACCAGTAAGCTTCTAAACATCGTGCACACGCACAGGTCGTTTCATTCGGAGTATAGTGCCCACTTTCTCTGGATTTGCATCGATTCCTTGTTCGGAAACGAGAAAACCGAGTAATTTTCCGCCAGGAACTCCGAATGTGCACTTTGATGGATTAAGCTTGATATCATACCTCCTGAGGTTGGCTAATG
This sequence comes from Triticum aestivum, assembly GCF_018294505.1. NCBI lineage: Eukaryota > Viridiplantae > Streptophyta > Magnoliopsida > Poales > Poaceae > Triticum > Triticum aestivum. Next base: position 494,571,664 of record NC_057804.1, read on the forward strand.
TTTCAGCAAGGTCAGTCAGCAGGTCAGAACCTTTTCGTGACTTGACCACAATATCATCCATGTATGCTTCCACATTCCGACTGATTTGAGTGAGCAAACACTTCTGAATCATCCTCATGAACGTGGCTCGGGCATTCTTGAGGCCAAATGGCATGGTGACATAACAGAAGCACCCAAATGGGGTGATGAAAGCTGTTTTGATCTCATCGGGTCCATATAGACGGATCTGATGGTATCCGGAATAGGCGTCTAAGAAAGACAGTCGCTCACATCCCGCAGTCGAGTCGACTATTTGGTCGATGCGGGGGAGAGGAAAATGATCTTTCGGGCAGGCCCGATTAATATGTTTAAAGTCAATGCACATGTGAAGTGACTAGTCCTTCTTGGGGACCATGAAAACATTGGCGAGCCACTCGGAGTGGTAAATTTCTCGGATAAACTCTGCTGCTAAGAGCCGAGCCACCTCCTCGCCAATGGCCTTCCTTTTCTGGATGGCGGACCGTCACAGATGTTCTTTGACAAGTTTCGCTTTTGAGTCGACTCGTAGACGGTGCTCAGCCAGCCCCCTAGGTACACCTGGCATGTCAGAAGGTTTCCATGCAAAGATGTCCCAGTTCTCACGGAGGAATTGGATGAGCGCTTCTTCCTATTTGGGGTCGAGCGTTGTGGAGATATTAGTCGGAGCAGCATTGGGGTCGGTCGGGTGGATGTGAACCAGTTTTGTCTCACCGGACGACTGAAACGTTGATTCCGTAGCAGGCTTCTTAGCTCGCAACAAATCACTCGGGTCTGCATTTTTCTGGTGTTCCTGCCACTCTTCTGCTACCATCTGAGCATCGGCGATCTTTGAGCCTTTCTGAAAGCACTCTTCCGCCTTCTTGCGATTGCCAGAAACAGTGATCACACCTTTAGGGCCAGGCATCTTCAATTTGAGGTACACGTAACATGGTTGAGCCATAAAACGTGCATAAGCTGGCCTGCCCAAAATAGCGTGATAGGCACTCAGGAAATCCACAACCTCAAATGTCAACTTTTCTTTGCGGAAATTTTTGGAATCACCAAAAACCACATCAAGAGCAATCTGGCCGAGTGATGCAGCCTTCTTGCCAGGAATGACTCCATAGAAACTCATGTTGCTGGTGCTGAGTCTGGACATCGGGATGCCCATCCCTTGCAACGTCTCTGCGTATAGTATATTCAGGCTACTGCCACCATCCATCAACACTTTAGTCAGTCGAGTGCCTTCGACGACTGGGTCGACCACCAGAGCTTGCCTCCCAGGGGTGGCTATGTGTGTCTGGTGATCAGACTAGTCAAATGTGATGGCAGTCTGAGACCATTTTAGGTAATTGGGTGTCTCCGGAGCAACCATATTCACTTCCCGATTGATAACTTTCAGTCGAATTTTGCTTTCAATGTCAGCAAAAATCAACAGGGTGGAATTGACCTGGTGATATCCATCATCACTATCCTCTTTGTCCTCAACTTTGTTCGACTCCTTTTCCTTATCTTTGGGCTGCTTCCCATGGAATTGCTGGATCAAGAGCCGACACTGTCGAGTGGTATCTTTCTTCGTGTGGATGTGACATGGCAAATCCATCACGTCATTTCCCTCCTTGTCTTTCACCTTCTTAGGGTTCCAAGGCCCTTTGGGCTTCCCTTTAAACTTTCCTTGAGTCACGGCCAAGGCTTCTCCAGGAGTAGCTGGCTCGGCTTTCCGTTTCTGCTTCTGACTGGAGTTCCCTCCTCCGATTTCGTGGGCGGATGACTTGTGCTTGCCACTCCGGAGCCGATCCTCTTATTCACCATTGGCATACTTGGTGGCTATCTCCATCATTCGACTCAGAGACATGTCTCCGGTTCGACCGAATTTCAGGTTCAGCTCTCTATACTTAACGCCGTCCTTGAAGGCACAGACTGTCTGGTGATCAGATACATTTCTCTACCGTGTGATGCAATGTGATCCATCTCTGGATGTAATCTCTCAAAGTCTCATTAGGCTTCTGCACACAAGTTTGCAGCTCTGTCAGTCCTGCTGGTCGCTTGCAAGTTCCTTCAAACATTCTGACAAACACTCGGGAAAGATCTTCCCAAGTGTAAATGCTGCTGGGTGCTAACTGATTCAGCCATGCTCTGGCTGATCCCTCCAGCATAAGAGGCAGATGTTTCATGGCCACCTCATCATTGCCACCGCCAATCTGAACAGCCACTCGATAGTCCTCAAGCGAAGTATCAGGCTTGGACTCACCAGTGAACTTACTGACTCTAGTCGCCAACCTGAAGCTGGGAGGAATCACCGCGGTCCTGATGGCTCTACTGAAACACTCTGGTCCTGAGACATGCACCCTGCCGCTGGCGGGTGCATCTCTGTTGTGACCCTCTCGGTGAGCTCTGTTCCTGTCGACCAGACCTTGAATGATAATGGATCTCGCATCAAAGCATGGTTCCCTGGGGTCGACTGGAATCCTTCGCCCAACACTGTGATGGCGTCTATCATCCTGTTGCCGAGGCACGTACGATCCACCCCTTGGGGGAGGGGTGGGCACTCGACGTCGATCATCATGATCGAATCGGTGATCATACTGCTCACGGTTCTTGTACTGATCGTGCCGGTCCCCACGTCCCTCACGCCTCGGGGGCGATCTGGGCCTGTGAGCCGACTGAACTGTATTTGCAGCTACGGATCTGCTGTGAATCCTGTTCCGCGACTGCGATACAGCTGAATTTTGATCTCCTGCTGCCTGGAGTAAATCTCTGATCTGCAACAAGCCTCTGCCAGCCTCTGACTGGGAAGGCTGAATTGACTCTGCTATACGGGCTGCAGCTGCTAAATTCTGAATCGGAGTTCGATATACCTGAGTCGGTTGTGGAAAGAGCTGGCGTCGACTGGAATCTGTAACCCATTGCCGCACATGCTCGTCGAGTGCTCGCTGAAGGTTCTCCGGTCGAGTGCGCTCAGCCAAGTTGGCCAAGCGCGCGTCCTCTAAGGCACGAGCCTCAGGGGTTTCTCCAACGATAGGAGTGTGAAGCGCATCCATGTTCCGGCGGCGAAGTTCTTCCCTCTGCAGCGAATTGAGGGGCTCGGGGAGATACTCTTCATGGACATGCGACGGATCGCCTCTGCCATCGCCTCTGTCGGCGCCGGGAAATCCGGGAGGACCGCGTGGTCCATCGACCATCAGAACCTCCGCCGCTGGATCACTGTAGTCGCACTCGGATGCAGTCTCTGCGGAGCCAGTCGACAGGTCTAACAGGCCGTAGAGAGATTCGTCGGGCTTGATTGCCGCGATTTGGGGGGTGGCCGACTGGTGGGCCACCGCGTGCCTCACCCACCGCTGAAGCCTCGACCGACCGGAGCGCTTGCGCAGGCGGGAAGCAGGGAGGGAGGATGACACAACGACCAACCGATACTGGGTCGACGGTTGCCGCAGGAGGACGCCGCGGACGCACACGCAAAAGTGCGTCGCTCCGTGGACTGGGAGCGCGTCGATGTCGAGCGGAGCCTCCTAAAGCCAAGCAGAGTCGTCCGCGACGAACGTGAGCGCGCCGATACGGATCTCGCGGCCCTCAACCAAAACTCCAGCTGAAACCATGATGAAGGAGATCAGAAAAAATTGCAACTTCTCCAATAAGTCGCTAAGACACCTGCCCCACGGTGGGCGCCAACTATCGTGGTTCTAAGTCTAACAGTAGTGTAGGGGGGTACTAATGGAGAGGCAAGATCCTAGCTGTGGAGTAGTTGTATATGCAAGAGTTTTACGAGTTCAGGCCCTTCTCGGAGGAAGTAACAGCCCTACGTCTCGGAGCCCGGAGGCGGTCGACTGGATTATATGTGTATGAGTTACAGGGGTGCGAACCCTTTACACTGAGGAGGGGGTGGCTTATATAGAGTCTGCCAGACCCCTCCGGCCCTCAGTTGTGCAGGGTTTAAGATACATTAAGGTTGGGCGTTACTGGTAACGCCATACATAAAGTGCTGTGATGACCATAAAAGCTACTTAATGACCGACCGTTAGCATGCAGAGTGACTTTAGATCTCCTGGCTGTCGAGTGGTTGGCTTCATGGTCGAGTGGTTGGCTTCATGGTCGAGTGTCCCCGAGTCCGTCAAGTGGAACACTTCCGAGTCAATTGACAGGTGGTTTCTTCTAGAGATGTCCTTGGGTAGGGTTGTTTGGACAGGTCCATGACCCTACCCTAGGTACATAGCTTCATCAGGCATCCCTATTCCCCACGCCTCCTTATTTTGCGCCTGGCTAGGCGGACCCGCGGTTGTACACAATCATCCCTCTTCTCGTCGCTTGTGCGTCCCCTACTCTCCTTCCTCTAGAGCTCTAATCGCCGCTTCCAATCCAATCTCGAACCCTCCCCTTCCTGTTGTCATGGCGCCCACGAAGAAAGGGAAGGGGAAGAATTTGGTGTCCTCGCCCCATTTGCTGCCGCCGACGGCTCCCGCCGTCGACCAGTCGATCATACTCAATCTGGAAGCTTTGGGCAAGGTCAGTTCCGCCCTTGCCACCACCTTCAACGAGTGTGGGGGTACGACGATCTGGCCCGCGTCCCACTTTTCTATTGACAGAATAGCCACCGAGGTCCGGTACTATACCGATGCACTTTGGCGGGGCTAGTTCCTCCTTTTTCCGATTTCTTCAACGTTGTGCTTTCCCATTACCAGATTCACATGATGCATTTGGGTCCTGAATCCATTACCCTCCTTGACGTCTTTTCTTTTGTCTACGAGGCGATGATGGGCATTCCTCCTTCGGTTGCCTTGCTGCGCCACTTCTTCTCTTTGCGCCTCAGTGATCCCTCCCAATGTTCAGGATGCGTGAGCTTCTTTGCCGCACCAGAGGCAGCGGCCTCGGGGATTGACTTCAGCCTTCCTCCACCCATGACTGGGTTCCGAGAGCGGTGGCTGTATGTGGATGTCGGAGTATTCAGCCCCCTGCTCTCGGAGCCAACCTTGCCTGCTGTCCCTAACTCGGGATGGGGCCATGAGGCGCTCATGAGCCCCCAGCTCGCCTTCGTCTGGCGTCGCTTCGCGAGTTTGAGGGCGCTTGGTGTGACGGCACCCAAGGTGGTGAAAGAGTTCCTCCAGCGCCGCATTGCCCCCCTCCAGCGTCATTCCCGCCGGATGTGGGCCTTCGGGGGTCATGAAGACCGCATGAGGCTCCAGAAGGAGGATCTGGCGCATGAAGTGTTGAGGAAGGTTCTCGTGATTCTGACCGGGGATCCTTCCCCTGGCAGCGTCCGGCAAGGGGGTGCCTTGATGTATCTTTGCTCAGGCAGGGATGATTTCGTGAGGCAGATGCCCAGCTTCAATGAATGGGGGCTGCACCCAGCAGGCCTCGTGGGGCCTCGCGAGAACCCAGTTGTGGTGGTTGCCCTCCCGGTCGCCCATGGCAATCCTTCCTCGAGTGGTGGAGCTGGGAGGCAAGGGCCACTGGGGGCTGAGGGAGCTGCCGTCGGGATAACTGCACCGTGCAGAACCCCCAAGGTGGCGGCTCCTGAGGCTGGCCCAGCAGCGACCGAAGGCGTTGAGTTGCACCCCGAGGCTCCCACGGTAGAGGCCCCTGAGGCCCCGGCCACCCTCAATGGGCGGCGATAGGCGGCGTGTGCCAGGGCAACGTCCCTGACGCCAGTCACCTTGGCGCTTCTTCCTCGCCGCGGACTGATCCTTGCACCTTGCTTCTGGGCCGCTTCCGCGTGGACTTCGAGGCTCTCCGAAAGAGAAGGGAGGCCTTGGGTGGCGATGATTACCCCTGCAGCCTGCTGAAGCGCAGGAAGTACTTCGCCATCGATGAGTAAGCCCTCTTCTTCCTTAATCCTTTACTTTCCCGTTGCTTCACCTGACCATTGCTCTGCAGGGCCCTCCCTGCCAAGTTTACGGAGACGGCTGAGAAGCCATCTCCCCAGGCCCCGCCCTCTCCACCGACTCCAAGCGTTCCGAGCTCGAGCGCTACTCCGATGGTAAGGTCGGTTGGAGGGGTGAGCCATTTTGCGGCGCGTCCTGATCTTGTGTTCCTCGCACCCCTCCTTCGTGAGCCCTTCCGGGGCATAGCCAGCCTGCCCCGGGCCTTGGTTGTGGACAATGACTGGCTGGGGTCTTCCTCGCATCCTTCCCGGGAGGGCGAACGGGCTCAGGGCCAAGCTTCTGGCGGGGTGCGCCCGGCCATCATGATGGCGCCAGCTCCCAGCCCCCTGCCCAGAGGGGGTATGCCGGTTCGTGGCCCTCCGCGTAAGCCGGGGGCGGAGGACGACGTGGAAGACGTGCTTGAGCATGCTCAGGAGCGCTGCGCCCTTCGCCAAGGGTTTCTCCAGAGGGCGTCCGACGCAGTGAGCCATCTCGGTGTAGAGCTTGCCATTGAGGATGCGCGCCTTGAGGCCGAGGGCCTGTGCCTTGCTGAAGAGAGGCGCAAGCTGAAGGTGGTCGTTGCCCTTGCACGCTACTGACGCGACTTGACGATGCGAAGGCCGAGGCATCGCTGGTGGCTACTCGGGAGGCCTGCTCCCAAGCCGCTGAGGGGGCTCGGGAGGCTGACCGGTGGCGCGAGGCCGCAGAAGAGCGGGCGTGGGAGCTCCAGGCCCGGAGTAACTCCCTATTGCAGCAGGTGGAGCTGCGTGAGGCGGCCCTTGCATCGATGAAGGGGGTGTCGGTCGACCAAGCAGAGCTCCAGAAACGTGAGGAGGCACTGATGCTGGAGGCCGCCGAGCGTGCTCGTGACCTTGAGCGGCTGGAGACGAGAGAGCGCCTGGTGGCGCAGGCAGAGGATGATGTCGCCGCGCGGGAAGCCCGAGTCCTAGAGGAGGTTGAGCACCAGGTGGCGGTGGCGCGCTTGGACCTCGGGCGTGCATTCAAGGAGAGGCTGGAGCTGACCAGGGTCGAAGCAGAAGGCAGGACCATCACCCTGAGGGCCAGGCTGGATGAAGCGATGCGGCGCGCTGATGTTGCCGGTGCCACCCTTCGCACAGCATAGGGGGAGCTGGCCTCCTCTCGCGCCGAGGTGCTTCTTCTTCGGCAAAGGGTTGATGCGGCTAAGGCTGTTGCGTAGCGGAACGAGGATGAGATTTGCCAGCGGTAGACCTTGGAGCACATGCATGGCCCCATGCTCCTCACGCTCCAGGAGAGAGCCAACACGGCCCTGGGCAACATCTGCGAGGCAACGGTTGAGCAGCCTCATGTGGTCAACTATGCCGGCAACCTTCAGTTCTTCACTGATGTGGTGACACAGCTAGAAGCTCGATCAGGCAGGGCCGACAGGTTGCTGGAGGAGAGGAGTCGTGCCCTGCTCGGGCGTGCCTTTTCTCGCGTCTTCAGTCATATTTAGAACATGGATCCCCACTTTGACTTCGATGCCGCCATTGCCCCGGTACCCCTGGCCGTCTGGGACAACCTGGCGCACTGGGTGGAAGACAACGTAGACGCCCTCGTCGGGGCCTTCACCGCTGATAACGATGGGGTGGTCATGGTTGCTGATGAGGGCGGCGTGGTGAACGGCTCGGACGCTGCCAACGACGATGCAGAGAGTGATGGCGAGGCCAGTGATGCCAGCGACGATTCAGGTGGCGCCCTTGAGGATGCATTGGGGGATTTATTCGATTGACCGCGTGCTGCTCCTGTTTTTTATCCTGCACAGAGAGAGCTCGGGCTTGGCCCTGAGGGTAGTAAGAGCATTTTGGGGAGGGGGAGCCCCTCGTGTAAAAAACTTGCGGTTAGCGTAATTGTAGACATGACGTTGCCTGTATGACTGTGCCGAGCGATTGACCTTGCGATGAGTCAGTTTGCTTGTTTACCCTTGACCCGCGTGGGACCTGAGCGAGCCCGTTGGAGGGCCGTGGTGTCCTGAGTGCCTTCCGAACGAATCCATTGAACCTGTAGCGAAAGCCTCCTGAGAAGGCGCGGTGGTGCAGTCCGGGCTGCGCGCACGCTGGGCCTGGCCCGACTCGCGAGGGGCTCGCGAGGGGAGGCAGCTGAAGTTGGATGGGTGCAAAGCGGCAGCCAGAACATGAGAGATTGCTCGAACGAGACTAAACACCCCTTCCCCAAACACACGCAAGTCTCAAGCTCAAATCCAACTTAAATTCAAACAGGGGAGAAAATGACAAAAAGGCAAAAAAGAAAGCAGAAAGGCCGCGTTCGGCACCTAGTCTAGTCTTCGACGTCTTCTCACCAGCGCAGAGCTAAGTGCTGCCACTGGGTGCAGGGCGGCTCTCCGGAGACTCCAGGGCGTGTATGGCCCAACTCATTATTACGTGAGAGTGTCACGGGGCGGCGAGCTTCACAGGCACTGGGCCTTCTTCACAGGTACCAGCCTTGCTTCATATCGCCAGACGAGGGCCCCGCCTTGCGCCACACTCTATTGCCATCGACAACGACCGGAGACCGAGGACGCCGCCGATGGGATAGAGCGGTCGCCAGCGGTTCCCCCGACGACCACGGGTCCTCTGTCGGGGGCAGGCCCTGGGGCACCTCCCCGGTAGAGGGCTGACCTCCTGAGGACGCCTTGCTCCGAACGCCGCGGTGGTGATGCCGGATCTCGGCCCCTTTCCTGCAGCCCCCGGTGCCCTCCTCTTGAGGGGTAGGAGGCTGCTGGATTGGGGCAGCCACCCGCCGAGACGACCTGTACCTACTATGATCCATGGTTAGCGTATGCCTGCTCCTGAGGAATTAACGGTACCCGGTAGCCGCTGCCTCCAGCGATGTCGATGGAGCTTTCCCGGGGCTCCTGAAAGAGCTCAGCTTCTAGTGTTTCTTCCCCCCAGCTTGGGCCGAGGAACGAGCCATGGTCTTCCTCCTGCGCGTGCCCTTGGTCCATCATGTGGGGCACGTACGCTTCCGGGGCCGCCGCCCCGAATGCTTCGCTGTAGTGCCCCGTGTGCCATGCAGTCCCGCTTGATGTGCCAACCTGGGGGTGGTAGTGTTGTGGTCCACTGGTACCATGGACTGTGGCGAGTCCTCCTTCGCTGGCCGGAGGCGGAGGCGGCGCCGTTGTTAGCCCGGTGCTGATGGCCAGGTTGGCATTGGGGTAGCCTTGGAATCCGCTCGGGGCTGCGCGGACGTATGCGGGGCCCCCATGTGGTCCGCCTTGGACCTGAGGCTGTGGCTGGGTGTAGAAGGGGTGAGCCCCCGAGGCGGCGAAGCCCAGGAGCTCTACCACCCGCTCCAGCAGCACGTCACGGCCGCCCTCCAACAGTCTGCATTGCAACAACTCTCGGGCCACCGTGAGCGCGGCCCTTGAGTTCGCCTGCTCTCACCGGGTGTATGTTGCCATGGCTGCAGCGTGGCTTGAGGCCCTCGCCACTGACCGCACCTGCCGCGGCGTGAGAGCTGACGTCGCCTGACCGCGTTGCCCGTGAACTGCAGCACCCTGCGGACCGCAGGCTGCCTGGGGCACAGGGTTGAGGTCTCCCTGGCCGAGTAGCTCTCCGCGGGCGGGTCGGGCTGCCCAGGGATTGGGATTGCCCGTTGGGTCGCCGGACATGATGATGACGATGCGACGGGACGCGAGGTGGCGGGAGATGGATTCCAGCACACCCCTATCTGGCGCGCCAAATGTCGGATTTCGGGTTCCGGCAGACCCTCAAGGTTCGAACTCTGGGGTGCACGTGGAGATCGCACCCCCTACCTACCCATGTCTCGTCGCCTCACAAGGATCTAAACTACACGAAGAACAACACAAGGGACACGAGGTTTATACTAGTTCGGGCCACCATTGTGGTGTAATACCCTACTCTAATTTGTGGTGTGGTGGATTGCCTCTGGGGCTGATGATGAACAATACAAGGAAGAACTGCCTCGCGAGGGGTGTTCTTGCGTTGGTGGTTCTGGCTAGGGTTCAACCGCTCGATCTTCAAATGCCTCTATACTATGGTGGCTAGCCCTATTTATAGAGCGAGGCCCTTGGCCTCTTCCCAAATATTGAGCGGGAAGGGCGCCAACAATTGGTCATTTTGAAGGGGAAGATCTAGTACACTTATCCTGACTAAAGTCGGTCCTCGCCTGCCAAAGACTCTGGCGGTGACGCCGGCTTGGGCTCCACGATGACCTCCATCCTGCCGTTCTGCTGGTCTTGGTCTTGTTGCACCGAAATGGTTGCCTTTGCTTGATACTCTTGCCTGCGCTTGCTCCCTTTGCACCAAAGAGGAAACAAGGACTCTGCGCAGGCCGGCGCCCGCCTGGCTTTGGTCGTCATGGCTTGCGTCACAGGCACCTCGTGAGGTACCCCGCCTTGATCTCTCCGCCTCCTCGTGAGCCAGCCTGATGAGGCCGGGCTCGAGGAAGCTTCCTATCGTCCGCCCCGCGAGGCTTTGCCCCTCGCGAGGGACTTGAGCTTGTGTTGATGAAGATGGGCAGTACTGGGACACCCCTTGAGCCACGCCGCAGGCCGCAGGCAGGCAAGTCTGGGTACCCCCATTCCCAGAACGCCGACAACGATCTTGATGTATCGTGAGCTTTGGTATTATAGTTGGATCTTGTGATGTTTCTCCCCCCTCTGCTCTCTTGTAATGGATTGAGTTTTCCCTTTGAAGTTATCTTATCGGATTGAGTCTTTAAGGATTTGAGAACACTTGATGTATGTCTTGCCGTGCTTATCTATGGTGACAATGGGATATTCACGTGATCCACTTGATGTATGTTTTGGTGATCAACTTGCAGGTTCCGCCCATGAACCTATGCATATGGGTTGGCACACGTTTTCGTCTTGACTCTCCGGTAGAAACTTTGGGGCACTCTTTGAAGTACTTTGTGTTGGTTGAATAGATGAATCTGAGATTGTGTGATGCATATCGTATAATCATGCCCATGGATACTTGAGGTGACAATGGAGTATCTAGGTGATATTAGGGTTTTGGTTGATTTGTGTCTTAAGGTGTTATTCTAGTATGAACTCTATGATAGATTGAACGGAAAGAATAGCTTCATGTTATTTTACTACCGACTCTTGAATAGATAGAACAGAAAGGATAACTTTAAGGTGGTTTCGTACCCTACCATAATATCTTTGTTTGTTCTCCGCTATTAGTGTCTTTGGAGTGACTCTTTGTTGCATGTTGAGGGATATTTATGTGATCCAATTATATTATTATTATTGAGAGAACTTGCACTAGTGAAAGTATGAACCTTAGGCCTTGTTTCCTACCATTGCAATACCGTTTATGCTCACTTTTATCGCTTGCTACCTTGCTGTTTTTATAATTTCGTATTACAAATACCTTTATCTACCATCCATATTGCACTTGTATCACCATCTCTTCGCCGAACTAGTGCACCTATACAATTTACCGTTGTATTGGGTGCGTTGGGGACACAAGAGACTCTTTGTTATTTGGTTGCAGGGTTGTTTGAGAGAGACCATCTTCATCCTATGCCTCCCACTGATTGATAAACCTTAGGTCATCCACTTGAGGGAAATTTGCTACTGTCCTACAAACCTCTACACTTGGAGGCCCAACAATGTCTACAAGAAGAAGGTTGTGTAGTAGACATCAAGCTCTTTTCTGGCGCCGTTGCCGGGGAGGTGAGTGCTTGAAGGTATATCTTTAGATCTTGCAATCAAGTCTTTTAGTTTGTTTTATCACTAGTTTAGTCTATAAAAGAAAACTACAAAAAATGGAATTGAGTTTGTCGCATACGCTTCATCTTTCTAATATCTTTCGTGAGAATGATGGTAAGGAAAATTGTGCTCAAATGCTAGAAGAAGAAATCTATAAAATGTTTGGCACTAATCTTTGGATGATGAGTTTGATTGCAATGTTATTAGTATGAACTCCTTGAATATCCACAGTACTAATGATGATTGCACTAGTTATGATGAAAATGTCTCCTATAAGCATGTCGATTTTTGTGGAGTGCATTCGGTTTGCAAGTACACACCAAATAGAGAAGATAGATATTGCAAGAAGCATAAGCATTTAGAAACTAAATGGTTGCAAGAAAGGCTTAATGTGAGTGTTGAAAATTTAAAATATCTCCGCCGTACTTGTGAAGTTTGCAATGAACATGGTCATTTAAACCTCCGATGCAAATTGTTTCATGATCCAATCGTGTCCAAAAATTGTGATGACTTGATTTCCCTTGCGCATTATAATGAACTTAGTTTGCTTTTGGGTTATGAAGAATTGAAACGTGCAACTAAGCTTATTCCAGAATTTAACCTTGAGAAATTCCTTGATATTGATCTAGATAAGATTTATATGTATTGTGCGGTGAATTGCATTGAAAATCCTTATATTGACAATTACCTAAAGAAAAGAAAGCAAATAGAAGATGAAGAGAATACTAATGAAAGGGAAGAGACTTCCCATTATCCTCCTATTATTTCTTATGATGAATCAGGCAACGAGGAGGAACTTTCTATTGAACCAATCTCATTAATAAGGAGCTCAAGGAAGAAGGTCGAACCCACACATAATGTGAAGAAGAAAAAGAAAAGAAGGAGCAACAAAGGTAAAAAGGTATCCCTCCCAATTGATGTTGCTCCTACTACTCATTGTGATGATGATAATTGTTATACTATTGGTGCTATCCATACTATTAATGATGAGAGTGATTATGCTTATGATATGAAAAGGCCCAAGCTTGGGGATGCTATGTTTGATGAGGATGACATATTTGAGAATATATTTGCTGAAATTAATGTTTGTCCCAAGCTTGGGGATGCTACGTTTAATGAAGATGATATTTTTAGCCTCCCAAGTTTTGATATGCAAAGTTGTTATAATTATAGCATGCCTCTTACCTATGATGATTATATTGATGAAAGTGGGTTTGGAAGAGTGTCAACTTTATTTAGTGATGATTCCACTATCTTGGAAGAGGTTTCAATCGATTATGATGAGAACATAGTTGCTACTTATGATGATTATTGTGATGAAACTTATGCTATAAAAAGTTTTGATGATTATAATTATAAAACATGTCATGATTATGATTACCCTTTTTTTGAACATTACTCTTATAATGTGGAAACAATTTATAGTATTCAAGTCTCTTATGATACTCCCACCATTCCGAATGAGAAGAATTTTGCTTATGTGGAGAGTAGTAAATTTTCTATGCTTGTAGATCATGAAAAGATGCTTTAGGTGCTGGTTATATTGTTGAATTCATTCATGATGCTACTAAAAATTATTATGAGAGAGGAATATATACTTGTAGGAATTGCAATAATATCAAGTTTCCTCTCTATGTGTTGAAAATTTTGAAGCTATGCTTGTTTTACCTCCCTATGCTAGTTGATTATTGTTCCCATAAGTTGTTTGCTCACAAAATCCCTATGCATAGGAAGTGGGTTAGACTTAAATGTGATAGTAATATTCTTCATGATGCTCTCCTTATGTTTTAAATCTTATCTTTTATGTGAGCATCATTGAAATCATCATGCCTAGCTAGGGGCATTAAACGTTAGCGCTTGTTGGGAGGCAACCCAATTTATTTTTGTTCCTTTCTTTTTGTTCCTGTTTAGTAATAAATAATTCATCTAGCCTCTGGTTAGATGTGGTTTTATGTCTTAATTAGTGTTTGTGCCAAGTAGAACCTTTGGGAAGACTTGGGTGAAGTCTTTATGATCTTGCTGTAAAAAACAGAAAGTTTAGCACTCACGAGATTAGCTGCCATTTTTTACTGGAGAGTGATTTTAGGTTGATTATTTTTTCAGATGTTTAATAGAAAAATTCCTCAGGTCCAGCAATTTATTTAAGAATTGTTGGAGTTCCATAAGTATACGTTTGATACAGATTACTACAGACTGTTCTGTTTTTGACAGATTCTGTTTTCTATGTGATGTTTGCTTATTTTGATGAATCTATTAGTAGTATCGGAGGGTATGAACCATAGAGAAGTTTTAATACAGTAGATATTACACCAATATGAATAAATAATGAGTTCATTACAGTACCTTAAAGTGGTGGTTTGTTTTCTCTTACTAACGGAGCTTACGAGTTTTCTGTTAAGTTTTGTGTGGTTGAAGTTTTCAAGTTTTGGGTAAAGATTCGATGGACTATGGAATAAGGAGTGGCAAGAGCGTAAGGTTGGGGATTCCCAAGGAACCCCAAGGTAATATTCAAGGACAACCAAGAGCCTAAGCTTGGGGATGCCCCGGATGGCATCCCCTCTTTCGTTTTCGTTCATCGGTAACTTTACTTGGAGCTATATTTTTATTCACCACATGATATGTGTTTTGCTTGGAGCATCATTTTATTTTGTTAGTATTTGCTTGCTGTTATTTATAATAATGTTTTGCATCTCTATTTTCAATAAAAATGTCAAGGATAGCCTTTATCATGCTTATTTTGCTAGTATACATGTTGCTGTTTGAAAACAGAAAGTTTACCGCTATTGCAAAAATTCCCTAGAAAAGTCAGAGAATGATATAATGTTGAAACTTTTTGCATAATGAGCTATGATAAATTTCCTACAGTATGGTATTTTTCTTATAATTTTTTGAGTTAGGGAAGTATGATGAATCTTGCATTCTTTACAGACTATACTATTTTGGCAGATTGCTGTTATGTTTGCATTGTTTGCATATGCTTGCTTTTTTAATGATTCTATTTGAGGATAGGAGTATTAAATATGCAGAGACATTTAGTATGCAATGTTGAATAATAATTTTAGTGGTTTGTTACAGTATAAAATGATAAGGTTTTACATTGTTTTATACTAACTTATCTCACGAGTTCTTGTTGAGTTTTATGTGGATGAAGTATTTGAGAAATAGAGAAACCATGATATGAGAGGAATTAAGGAGACACAAAAGCTCAAGATTGGGGATTCCCAAGGCACCCCAAGATAATATTCAAGAGGTCTCAAGCATCTAAGCTTGGGGATGCCCCGTTAGGCATCCCACCTTTCTTCTTCAACAACTATCGGTTAGTATCGGTTGAACCTAAGTTTTTGCTTCTTCACATGAGTTGTGCTATCCTTGCAATGTAATTTTATTTTGCTTTGTTTGTTGTTTGAATAAAATACCAAGATCTGAAATTCTTAAATGATAGAGAGCCTTCACATAGTTGCATAATTATTTAACTACTCATTGATCTTCACTTATATCTTTTTGGAGTAGTTTGTCATTTACTCGTGTGTTCACTTATATCCTATGAGTAAATGGTTAAATGAGTTAAATGTCATAAATCTAAAATTATATATGTCTCATTTGCTTATCCCATGGGGAGTAATGACTTCACATCTAAGGAGTAGAGGTTGTAAATTTATTGAAGGTTAGCAAGCATTGTATTAGTCATTTGAACAATTCATGAAAGAATATTGAAGGAAGAGAGATTTCACATATAAATATACTATCTTGGACATCTTTTGTATTTGTGAGCATGCATTAAGTATGACATGCTAAAGAGTTGATGTTGGACAAGGAAGACAACGTAATGGGTTATGTTTTCTCACATCTCAGTTAAATTATATTGTCATGGATCATTCAAACATGTTGAGCTTGCCTTTCCCCTCATGCTAGCCAAAATTCCTTGCACCAAGTAGAGATACTACTTGTGCTTCCAAATATCCTTAAACCCAGTTTTTGCCATGAGAGTCCACCATACCTACCTATGGATTGAGTAAGATCCTTCAAGTAAGTTGCCATCGGTGCATGCAATAAAAATTGCTCTCTAAATATGTATGATCTATTAGTGTGAAGAAAATAAGCTTTATACGATCTTGTTATGGAAGCAATAAAAGCGACGGGTTGCATAATAAAGGTCCATATACAAGTGGCAATATAAAGTGACATTCTTTTGCATTAAGATTTTGTGCATCCAACCATAAAAGCACATGACAACCTTTGCTTCCCTCTGCGAAGGGCCTATCTTTTACCTTATGTCTTTTACTTTATGCAAGAGTTAAGGTGATCTTCACCTTTCCTTTTTTTCATTTTATCCTTTGACAAGCACCTCGTGTTGGAAAGATCCTGATATATATATCCAATTGGATGTAAGTTAGCATGAACTATTATTGTTGACATCACCCAAAGGTGAATACGTTGGGAGGCAACACTATAAGCCCCTATCTTTCTCAGTGTCCGATTAAAACTTCATAACCATAAGTATTGTGTGAGTGTTAGCAATTGTAGAAGACTATATGATAGTTGAGTATGTGGAGTTTGCTAAATCAAAGCTCTGACATAGACCCTTCCTGAAAATAAGATGAATTGCAATTGTTTGATGACTGAGAATGAAGTTTGCTAGTTTTCAAGAAAGTTTATGGTCTATGCAACATGAGAATAGCTTGTTACTTGATCGTGAGAAGTTTTATGAGATGAACTACTGTATGACATATAATGATGCTAGTAAAGGTGATTGAAATTATCATTGATCAAACTTGTGCACCTGCTAGCATTCACACTTCATAAATTCTTTCTTTTATCATTTACCTACTCTAGGATGAGCAGGAATTAAGCTTGGGGATGCTGATACATCTCTAACATATCTATAATTTATGAAGCATTCATGCTATTTTATTATCTGGTTTGAAGGATTATGGGCTTTATTATACACTTTTATATTACTTTTGGGACTAACCTATTAACCGGAGGCCCAGCCCATATTGCTGTTTTATTACCTATTTCAGTGTTTCGAAGAAAAGGAATATCAAACGGAGTCCAAACGGAATGAAACCTTCGGGAGCCTGATTTTTGGAACGAACATGATCCAGGAGACTTGGAGTTCAAGTCAATGAAGCTTCGAGGTGGCCACGAGGGTGGGGGCGCCCCCCCTACTGGGCGCCCCCCCTGTCTCGTGGGCCCCTCGAGCGTCCTCCGACCGACTTCTTTAACCTATATAAGTCCATATACCCTAAAACCTTCGGAGACGAAGATAGATCGAGAGTTTCGCCGCTGCAAGCCTCTGTAGCCACCAAAAACCAATCAGGACCCTGTTCCGGTACCCTGCCGGAGGGGGGATCCCTCACCGGTGACCTTCTTCATCACCTCGGCGCTCTCCATGACGAGGAGGGAGTAGTTCACCCTCGGGGCTGAGGGTATGTACCAGTAGCTATGTCTTTGATCTCTCTCTTTCGTGTTCTCTCTATGGCACGATCTTGATGTATCACGAGCTTTGCTATTATAGTTGGATCTTATGATGTTTCTCCCCCCTCTACTCTGTTGTAATGGACTGAGTTTTCCCTTTGAAGTTATCTTATCAAATTGAGTCTTTAAGGATTTGAGAACACTTGATGTATGTCTTGCCGTGCTGATCTGTGGTGACAATTGGATATTCACGTGATCCACTTGACATATGTTTTGGTGATCAACTTGCGGGTTCCTCCCATGAACCTATGCATAGGGGTTGGCACACGTTTTCGTCTTGACTCTCCGGTAGAAACTTTGGGGCACTCTTTGAAGTACTTTGTGTTGGTTGAATAGATGAATCTGAGATTGTGTGATGCATGTCGTATAATCATGCCCACGGATACTTGAGGTGACAATGGTGTATCTAGGTGACATTAGGGTTTTGGTTGATTTGTGTCTTAAGGTGTTATTCTAGTATGAACTCTATGATAGATTGAACGGAAAGAATAGCTTCATGTTATTTTACTACAGACTCTTGAATAGATAGAACAGAAAGGATAACTTTGAGGTGGTTTCGTACCCTACCATAATCTCTTCGTTTGTTCTCCGCTATTAGTGTCTTTGGAGTGACTCTTTGTTGCATGTTGAGGGATAGTTATGTGATCCAATTATGTTATTATTGTTGAGAGAACTTGCACTAGTGAAAGTATGAACCTTAGACCTTGTTTCCTACCATTGCAATACCGTTTATGCTCACTTTTATCGCTTGCGACCTTGCTGTTTTTATAATTTCAGATTACAAATACCTTTATCGACCATCCATATTGCACTTGTATCACCATCTCTTCGTTGAACTAGTGCACCTATACAATTTACCGTTGTATTGGGTGTGTTGGGGACACAAGAGACCCTTTGTTATTTGGTTGCAGGGTTGTTTGAGAGAGACCATCTTCATCCTATGCCTCCCACGGATTGATAAACCTTAGGTCATCCAGTTGAGGGAAATTTGCTACTGTCCTACAAACTTCTGCACTTGGAGGCCCAACAACGTCTACAAGAAGAAGGTTGTGTAGTAGACATCAGCGGCCGCCCTGCCTTCCGCTCGGGCCCTCCGCCTCAACTGGCATCATGGGTCAACGAGGGACTGGACTGGGGGCCTGCTAATGACGTACCGACATTGTAGAGCCGCATTCAGGATCTTCTTGAGAGGGATGTCAGCCTTATCAAAGTAATTCAAGTAATGCTAGTTTGTTGGGTCCTGCCGTGCAAACGTCGACCTCTCCGGATGTGGGAGTTCAACCCAGAAGGACCGTGGACTATTCAGCACTTATTCGGCATGACACTCGAAGGGATGTATCGGTTATTCTTCGGATCACGAATAAAGTGTCCAGACACCACCGATGATGCGGGCTTGAACTACAATCGTCCAGATACCCAAGTAAGTAACTCTGCAACCGAACACATTGTTCATGTTTATCATAATATTATTCTGAGAACTATCCGCGGCCAGGATTGGCTAAGAAAGGAAGAGAGGATTAGGTGTCCGGCCCCTCTTCCCGAAGGCTCGCCGAATCCTGTACTAACCAGTATGCTTGAACACGCACCCTACCAAGTGCCATCGGGAGAGGATGAAGGGAGGAGTAGAGAAGCCAAAAGCGGGCTTCATACATTGCACATCCAACCCGGGGGAATTAATGTCTCCACGAAGGAGGATAATCGGGGAGGTGAATCTGAAATTCCCTTCCCCCGCAGGAAGAAAAGGGCCGCCTCCGAAGACTTGGAAGCGGAGGTGTCCAAACAAGGGAAGAAACCCTCGCCAGGGAGCCCTTCCCCAGAGGGTGTCCTCACCGCACAGCGTCCGCAAACGGGCCAGCTGTCGGTGTCAAAACCGGTGGATCTCGGGTAGGGGGTCCCGAACTGTGCGTCTAAGGCTAATGGCAACATGAGGCAGGGGACACGATGTTTACCCAGGTTCGGGCCCTCTCCATGGAGGTAATACCCTACTTCCTGCTTGATTGATCTTGACGATATGAGTATTACAAGAGTTGATCTACCACGAGATCATAGAGGCAAAACCCTAGGAGCTAGACTATGATTATGATTGTCCTTATCCTACGGACTAAACCCTCCGGTTTATATAAACACCGGAGGAGGCTAGGGTTACACAGAGTTGGTTACAGAGAAGGAGATCTAACATCTGAATCGCCAAGCTTGCCTTCCACGCAAAGGAGAGTCCCATCTGGACACAGGACGAAGTCTTCAATCTTGTATCTTCATAGCCCAACAGTCCGGCCAAAGTGTATAGTTTGGCTGTCCGGATACCCCCTAATCCAGGACTCCCTCAGTAGCCCCCGAACCAGGCTTCAATGACGATTAGTCCGGCACGCAGATTGTCTTCGGCATTGCAAGGCGGGTTCTTCTCCGAAACCAGAGTACCTGTCATGGCAAACAGTGTCCGGCCTCCCGTCAATGTTGTACTCCTAGGCTTCTGTGCTTCAATAATGGTTATCTCCACGTGTCGAGCGAATACGAGGAGCCAGGGCATTTTTACATCTGCCACCCTGACCCTGTAAACGAACCGTCTATTTGAGGAGATGGGATCCTCATATCCAAATCTTACCATCTTCTCCCAAGCAAGCATTCAACAGAGCGCACCCGGAAAAACCATTCCATCATGGCCGGTCGTCGCAGCTCCTCTTCTCGCTCCCTCAGCTCTAAGCCAGGGATTGGGAAAAGTGTTCTGTCCCTCACAGCCGTTTAGTAGAGTTTGCAGACCCAAGGGTTTCTTCCACCTGCATACATGGTCCCCGTCCGAGCCGGACTAGCCACCTATAATGGCGGGGCGCAAGCGGAGAGATCTCCTAACCCATCTCAGGGGGAGCGGGTATGCCTCGTCCCATATTTGCTAAGAGGCATCGGGTTTCCAATCCACCCATTCCTCCACGGGCTCCTGGAGTTCTACGGCCTTCAGCTGCATAACTTTACCCCCGCCTCCGTGCTGCACATCACAGGATACTTTGCCCTATGCGAGCTATTCCTGGGCTGCGAGGCTCACTTCGAGTTATGGAAGAGGTTATTCTACCTCGTCCCCTGTAATCAGGAGGGATCTATATATCAAGTGGGCGGAGCCGAAATATGGCGCGTCGCCCAAACCGGATACCTGTCCGGCACTCCAAAGAAGGCATCCGAAGACTGGCCTTCGGAATGGTTTTATGTTGATGATGTTCCCCTTCCGGATCTAGTCCGGACAGGCCTTCCTGAGTTTACCAACACTCCACTAAAGGAACATCAAAGTTGACGCCCCCGGAGCCCCCAGGAGGAAAACAATAGATAAGTCCTCTACCTGATGAGCAAGATAAAAATACTGGCCCAATCGGGACTGACAATAACCGAAGTTATGTCAATATGCATAATGCGGGGAGTGCAGCCACTCCAATATCGGGGGAACCCCATGTGGCAATTCAATGGAGAAGACGATGCCACCCACTGTGGTCGTAAAGGTCCGGACTCTGCCACCGCTCTGGCGAGAATATTGCCCGATTTGTATAAAGGAGAAGAAGAGGAGTTCCTCCGCATAAAACCGCGGGACGGATTTTCCATGTATAACCCCCCAAGATGGGTAAGCAGTCATTCTTTACTCAACTTGGTTCATCCTTGCCTCCTTTTGTCACAATCGTTTACCTGGCTATTTCAAAGCAGGAACTGAAAAAGGCCGTGAAAGAGTTCAACAGCCCATCTCCATAGCCAGAGGATCCTGGCCGGGCTCTCGACCCCAGACTTGAAGAAGATCCGGACATATCCGTGGAGCTTGTCGACGGGACATTCTACCAGGCAAGTTGTGATGGCACCTTAGTGGCCATTGTCGCTGATTATCCTCGGTTGCTCCCTGTGTCGCATGTAAGTAAAGCTGGGGTCCTAACTTAAGAAAAAGGATTCCTTTGCTATGCCATACCTTATGTGCATACGTTACACTTTTATAGAAATGATGCTCGGAACACCGCACTGAGCCCATAGGGACTCATCAGCAAAGGGCCTCCCGGCCAGGCAGGCTTAAGAGGAAGGCGGTCAGGGCTGAGGCGTCATTGTTGAAATGTGACAATGGTCATTATGTCATGGCAGAAAGAGTAGCCACCGGACTATATCCGAAGACCCTGCCGGCCACGCCTCCGCCAGTCGGATTCCTGAACGGGACTCTCGGATGGAGGCTGATGTGGGGACAACACCAAATTGTCCTCCTACAGAGGATGCGGACAGGCTTTCCGCTGCAAACTCTGAAGTGGAGAGTGCCATGAATCACCGGCGCAGACGGGCCGTATTCTGCGATGGTATTTTCTCCGAGGAGGCGTTCAATGCCTTCAACTCGGGAGACGCATACATCCGCGCTGCTCAAGATGGACTTGCTAGAGCGACGAACTAGTATGCAAAGGATATACGGGTAAGAAAATTTGATAAGCATGTCTATCAGTAGCCCCTGAGACTTGAAACAGTTGGCACAACTGATTTAAGGATCATTGTATGCATAGGTTCTTGTAGATAAGAATACCCACTTAACTCAAGAGCTGGAAGAATGCAAGACCCAGCTAAGGGACGCAGTTGCCGAACGAGAGGAGTCCCAGAAGGCCTCCACTGGTAATACTTGCCTTGAGGAGGAAAATTTTAAGGACATATACCAGTTGTTATTCGGCATGGTTTACAAATCTTAGCAAAATATTGTGCAGACAATCCTGGAGAGAAGCCGGAGATTGTTAGAGACGATGAGACACATGTTAGAAGACAGCTAAAGGCTGGCGAGCGCGTGCTCACGTAGGTTAGGCAAGAGAAGAACAATCTCCAAGATGCCAATGTCTGACTAAGCATCGAATTACCAGATGCTCGAGCTCATCTTGCGGACTCCGTGAAGGAGAACAGGAGGCTTCGACGCGGTATTTATAGTAAGTGCTTGAACAAACTATAGTACAGTTCGGCGAGGAAGCATGTTAATAGAGTTATGTCTGTAGGTATGCTGATAGGCCATCCTGAAGAGGAGATGCCTGGATCCGCAGGCGATATGCTGCAAGATCTCTCACAACTGGACGAACAAGCTCGACAGGTGATGCAGAGTATTGCCCAGGCCCTGTGGCCATCCGCTTCCCTGCCAGGAGGCATGGGCGAGCTTGTGGAGATGCTCAATGGAGCACGGCGGCGGTTCCGGTTATGGAAGATATCAGCTTGCCGACAAGGTGCAAGGGAAGCTTGGGCCATGGTGAAGACGCGATACGCCAAGGCTAACCCAAACCATATGGCCGAAGTCGGACCGGTGGGGCCAGATGGGCAAGAGATTCCCGTAAGTCTGTTGTATGACCAAGTAGCATTAGCCGCAAAGTATTCCTAACAGGATTGTAGGCTAGACAGCCTATTGGATGGTATAGAGGAAGAATATAGCCAGTCCAAGTGACTATGTAATTCAATGGACATATGTAGTCCCTAGCCGGATTGAAAATCATTTGTCATGGCGGACCTTTTCGCTTCAGCCCCTGGACCCAACAGTCCGAAGTGTATCTGAATACCCGCTCAGTTATGTAAAACTGGTGTATGCGTGGAAACCAGGCGTAGGGGTCATAAGTTCTTGAACAGACAAGTACCCAACTAGTCATGTTATATTACATGGATAGTAAGAAACATCTTCCAGAGAGAATAGTTCCGTTAGGGGTTCCTTTCCCTGGGTACGCATGCATCAATGTGCATGTTCGAACTGCGAACAGAAGCGCAGGATACAAAACATCTGGGGATTCACGTTGTAATAAACAAAAAAACATCTTTTGTTCACCGACCGAATATTCCCTTAAGAATGCTAGCTTTCGGCTTCACCCAGTCTGAGGTACACATTCGGCTGAACCGGCAGTAACAATCGCAGAGGTGCTCCCCTTATGCCCTAGCCGAATTAACGGGAACGTAGGGCATAAACACAAGAGCCAGGCAACCCAGCATGGCCAAAACTTAAGTCATATCGATGCATATAATGGTGAAGAAAAGGCACATATGGAAAGAAGACGCATATGTGGTGGGCAGGAAGCCATGAAAGTAATTATATTTAGCTTCCGTATAGGAAGCCCCCAGGTATAGTGAGCACGCATACTGCGGCTGGAGCGATCAAAGCATCCGTACAACATTTAAGGCTTGATGTGAAAAAGGTAAAGAGGGCGAGAAAGGAAGAAGGAGGACATAATTGAAAGGGCGGAGGTAAGGAGACAGACACTAAGTTCGGCACTAGGCGTAGAATCTTCGGAGTCTGGCCGCGTTCCATGGGTTCGGCTCGAGTCTATTATCGGATGTATTGCGCAGACGGTACGCTCCTCCGGTGAGAACTTTATCAATGATGAAGGGACCCTCCCACTTGGGTTTGAGCTTGTCCTTCTTCTTCTCCGGTAGGCGTAGAACGAGTTCGCCCATGTTATAAATTTTGGCCCGTACTTCTCTGCTTTGATACCTTCGAGCCTGCTGCTGATAGAATGCGGAACGGGCTTTTGCGACATCACGCTCGTCCCCCAGGGCATCTAAGTTGTCCTGCCGATCTAGCTCGGCTTCCTTTTCTTTGTACATGCGCAAGGGAGGTGAGTCATGAATTATGTCGCAGGGTAGCACTGCTTCTGTGCCGTACACCATAAAAATGGTGTGTATCCGGTGGTACGATTCGGCGTGGTCTGCAGCTCCAAGAGTATGGAGTCGAGCTCCTCGACCCAGTGTGTGTCCGATTCCTTCAAGGATTGTACTAGTATGGGTTTGATGCCGCTCATGATGAGACCATTTGCACGTTCGACTTGACCGTTTGTTTGGGGATGATAGACAGAGGCATAATTGAGCTTAATGCCCATGTTGCCGCACCAAGTTTTCACCTCATCAGCTGTGAAATTTGAGCCATTGTCAGTGATGATGATGTGGGGGACACCGTAACGGTGTACAACCCCTGATATGAAGTCTATCACGGGTCCGGATTCGGCCGTTTTAACTGGTTTGGCTTCTATCCATTTGGTGAACTTGTCCACCATGACCAATAAGTATTTTTTTTTCTTATGGCTTCCCCCTTTAAGAGGTCCGACCATATCCAGCCCCCAGACCACGAAGGGCCTAGTTATGGGGATTGTTTGGAGAGTGGTAGGGGGCATATGGCTCTGATTGGCGAAGAGTTGGCAACCGACGCAATGTTGGACAAGGTCCGATGCATCTGCCCAGGCTATCGGCCAGTAAAAACCTATACGGAAGGCCTTGATTACAAGTGCCCGAGCTGCAGCGTGGTGCCCGCCGAGTCCGGCATGGATTTCGGCCAAGAGTTGTCGCCCTTCCTCTTCGGAGATGCATCTTTGGAGCACTCCGGTGGCACTTTTCTTATAGAGCTCTCCCTCATGGACTTTGTAGGCCTTGGAACGCCGCACAATACAACGTGCCTCATTTTGGTCCTTGGGGAGATCTTGCCTATTTAGGTAGGCCAAGAAGGGCTCGGTCCACGGGGCGATGACAGCCATGATTTTGTGGGCCAAAGGTGTTATTCCGGAGGCAGAGCCTCCGATTACGTCAGATGGTTCAAAATCTGGGGTTGTGTTTGGAGCCGGACTAGTATTGCCGGTCTCCCCTTCCCATACCACGGATGGCTTGAACAACCTTTCCAAGAAGATATTAGGTGGGACGGGGTCGCGTTTAGCGCTGATGCGGGCGAGGATATCCGTCGCTTGATTGTTTTCTCGGACCACATGGTGGAATTCGAGCCCCTCGAACCGAGCTGATATTTTGAGGACGGCATTACGGTAGGCCGCTATTTTCGGATCCTTGGCATCGAAGTCTCCATTTATTTGTGATATTGTGAGGTTCGAGTCCCCGTGCACTTCTAGGCATTGAATGCCCATAGAGACTACCATCCGAAGACCATGCAACAGAGCCTCATATTCGGCTACATTGTTGGAGTCTGTGTATAATATTTGGAGTACAGGATGGGTCGTGTCTCTGGTGGGGGATGTCAGGACAACACCCGCTCCCAGTCCGGCCAGCATTTTATAGTCGTCGAAGTGCATGATCCAATTGGAGTACGCGTCGTACTCTTTAGGGAGTTCGGCTTCTGTCCATTCGGCGACAAAGTCAGCTAGTACTTGCGACTTAATGGCTCGCCGTGGTTTGTATGTTATGTCGAACGGAAGGAGCTCGATAGCCCATTTGGCAATCCGGCCCGTGGCATCGCGGTTATTTATTATGTCATTGAGTAGTACTTCGGAGGCCACCGTAATCGAACACTCTTGGAAGTAGTGCCGTAGCTTCCAGGATGCCATGAAGCCGCGTATGCTATCTTTTGATAGTGTGGGTATCGGGATTTGCATGGAGTGAAGACAGTGGGCACGTAATATACCGGCTTTTGGAGCGGGAACTTGTGTCCGCCTGCTTCTCGTTCGACGACGAGCACTGCGCTTACAACCTGGTGTGTTGCAGCTATGTATAATAGCATAGGTTTGCCAATATTTGGCGCGGTCAGGACTAGATTGCTGGCCAATAGGGCCTTTATTTCTTCCAGTCTGGCTGTGGCCGCATCCATCCACTCTAAGTGTTTGGTGCGTCGAAGAAGGCGATAAAGAGGTAGTGCCTTTTCCCCTAATCGGGAGATAAAGCGGCTCAAGGCAGCCACACATCCAGTTAGTTTTTGGATCTGCTTGGGGTCTGTTGGGATAGCCAACTGTGACAGAGCTTGGATTTTTGCCGGATTTGCTTCGATTCCTCTATTGGAAACGATGAAGTCGAGCAACTTCCCGGAGGGTACGCCGAAGACGCATTTTTCCGGGTTGAGCTTGATGTCATATGTTCGGAGGTTGTCGAACGTGAGTCTCAAGTCATCTATTAAAGTTTCGACGTGTCTTGTTTTGATGACCACGTCGTCCACGTATGCCTCCACTGTTTTGCCAATTTGCTTCTCCAGGCATGTCTGAATCATGCGTTGATAGGTTGCGTCGGTGTTTTTGAGCTCGAAAGGCATAGTGTTGAAACAAAAGGGGCCATATGGCGTTATGAAGGCCGTTGCGGCTTGGTTGGATTCCGCCATCTTTATCTGATGGTATCCGGAGTATGCGTCGAGGAAACACAATGAGTCGTGTCCTGCGGTGGCGTTAATGATTTGGTCAATGTGAGGGAGGGGGAAGGGATCCTTAGGGCAAGCCTTATTGAGGTCTTTGAAATCGACACATAGGCGCCAGGATTTGTCCTTCTTTGTTACCATTACCAGGTTTGCTAGCCAATCCAGATGTTTTATATCTCTGATGAATCCGGCCTCGAGTAGCTTGGCTAGCTCTTCTCCCATGGCTTGCCGCTTAGGCTCTGAGAAGCGCCTAAGAGTCTTCTTGATGGGCTTGTATCCTTTCAGTATATTGAGGCTATGTTCGGCCAGCCTGCGTGGGATGCCCGGCATGTCTGAAGGATGCCAGGCAAAAATATCCCAATTCTCACGTAGGAAATCTCGCAGTGCGGCGTCCATTGTGGGGTTCAACTGTGTCCCAATGGAAGCTGTCTTTGTGGGGTCCGTTGGGTGGACCTGGAATTTGACTATCTCGTCCGCGGGCTTGAAAGAGGTGGACTTGGGTCGCTTGTCGAGTATCACATCGTCTCTGTCCACTGTGGCGCGCAGCATTGTTAGTTCTTCGGCCGCGAGGGCTTCGGATAATGCCTCCAGGACTAGTGCGGCAATTTTACTTCCGACACGGAGTGCGACATCCGGATCACTAGCTAGAGTGATGATTCCATTGGGTCCGGGCATTTTGAGCTTCATGTACCCATAATGGGGTATAGCTTGAAAGCTCGTGAATGTGTCCCGCCCTAAGAGGGTGTGGTATCCGCTGCTGAACGGGGCCACTTGGAACGTGATTTCTTCGGACCTGTAATTCTCGGGCGTGCCGAATACCACATCTAGTGTGATTTTTCCCGCACACCGTGCCTCCCGAGTAGGGATGATTCCCCTGAAGATCGTGCTGCTTTGCTCAATGCGGCTTTTGTCAATTTCCATCTTGTTGAGGGTTTCCTCATAGATGAGGTTTAATCCTCTTCTGCCGTCCATGAGCACTTTAGTGAGCCGGAAGTCGTCCATGATTGGGCTAAGGACCAAAGTGGCTGGTGCCCGGACTGTTCGGAATTGAGGTTCATCACTGGCATTGAAGGTCATAGTAGTGTCGCTCCACGGATTTATTTTTTCTACATGGCAAACTTCAGCGAAACTGCGATGAGCTCACTTGCGCCTATTATTTGAGGCGAAAGTCTCGAAGACTGTCAGTACCGCATTGTTGTGTTTGGCGGGATGTTGCTCTGTTGTATGGTTTACAAGGAGATCCTTGCTGCTCTTTGCTACCTGTCGGAGTATCCAACATGCTCTAAGGCTATGCATTGGCATGGTATCCGGTGTGCTGTGAATTTTGCATGGCCCATTGAGCCATTCCTCCAATACGGTTCCACGCCCTGCAGCGGGCTTTGGTTTTTTGGTAATTGAATCGGGTGACTTACGAGAGTTTACCCTTTTAGTTCAAACAAAGGGTTTAGTGAGAGTCGTATTATCCCAGAAGTTTGTTTGGGTTTTCCAGGCGCTTTCCATCGCACAATACTTCTGTACTATGGCCGCTAAGTCAGCAAAGTGTACTATGTCACGGCGACTTATAGCGTTGAGGATCCCTTTGTTCGTGCAATTTTTGCAAAAGAGTGAGATTGTGTCTTCCTTGCGACAGTCCTTGACCTTGTTTATCACAAAGAGGAATCTGGCCCAGTAAAGATGTACTGTCTCTTGGGGCTCTTGTCTGATATGGGAAAGATTGCATAAATCTGGGTGGGTGGGTGGATTTAAACCCGAATCCTGACCCAATCTAAGACCCAGGGGCAGAGAAGCTTTCGAGCTTGGCGGGTCGGGCTCTAGGATGTTGCCCAATTTTTCCGGCCCGCTGCCCGATTCTAAGTTCGGGGTTTGGGTCATGTCCTCCCGCGGGCGGGTATCCGGCTCAGAGAGCTCGGGAATCCGGACATAGTTTGTCCTCGAGATAGAGGGAGAATTCGCACGATGCTCTTCCACTACCGCTATCTCTTGGGTGACCGGCGGAGAGTAAATCTCCCTTTGGTCGGGTTTAAGCCCGATCCGGTCATAGTCCATGGCGACGCCCAGAGCAGCGATGCGATCCAAGAGATCATTAAGGGAGGAGAGCTCCATTGGATTCATCTGTTTGGCAAGTTCCGAATCGACGTGGAAGTTGTTTTTGATGACCTGAGAGGTCATCGTCGGTGTGGCCGCCGATCAGGCGGTCATGACGAACCCGCCCAGCCGGAGAGTCTGGCCTAGAGCCAGGGCTCCCCTAGAGGTGATGTTGTCCTTGACAATGAGACGAGCCATCAAACCTTATCGTGACGACACAGTGGAGCTCTCAATGAAAGCACCAATGTCGGTGTCAAAACCGATGGATCTCGGGTAGGGGGCCGAACTGTGCGTCTAAGGCTAATGGTAATAGGAGGCATGGGACATGATGTTTACCCAGGTTCGGGCCCTCTCGATGGAGGTAATACCCTACTTCCTACTTGATTGATCTTGATGATATGAGTATTCCAAGAGTTGATCTACCACGAGATTGTAGAGGCTAAACCCTAGGAGCTAGCCTATGATTATGATTGTCCTTGTCCTACGGACTAAACCCTCCGGTTTATATAGAAACCGGAGGAGGCTAGGGTTACACAGAGTCGGTTACAGAGAAGGAGATCGAACATCCGAATCGCCAAGCTTGCCTTCCACGCAAAGGAGAGTCCCATCCGGATACGGGACGAAGTCTTCAATCTTGTATCTTCATAGCCCAACAGTCCGGCAAAAGTATATAGTCCGGCTGTCCGGATACCCCCTAATCCAGGACTCCCTCACCAGCCCTCCACCGAGCTGTAAGCAAATGAAGCGTACTTTGACAAATATACCCTACTTTATCTCTGAGAACAATAACCGAGACCTGTCTTGCAGTCCGGATCATAGCCCTTCTCAAGAGAGTTCGTCCTCGGGGGCTCTTCTTCCGGAGATGATGTAGAGGGAGACGCCTCCTCCTACCTCCCTGCCCCATGGGGCGGACAACCCCGAGGTGTCGTCACGGAGGATTTCTCCTGATCCACTAAGGCCACAAGTTGATGCTTCGGCCGCCCGAAGCCCGGAGTATTCGGCTCCCAAGGAGAGCAACAAGAAGAGTCCAGGATTGTCCGGCACACAGCCGGACACAGTGACGGGCCTTCTAGAGCGAGCAGCTATCTCAGAGGTGCACCGTACTTTAATGGGTACGGTGTTTGAGAGGATTTCATCCGCCAAAAGCGGGTTGAATGAAGCTTTTACGAGCATGCTCAAAGGCTTTGAGGTACGCAAAGTAATATGTAAACTTTCGGCTGTACCGCACACGCTAGGTGTGCTCCATATAAATAGTAGCCCCTGAGACTCTGGTTGCCAGCCCGAGGCGGCAAACGGAGGATCATACTCCCAAGTAATGATCGCGTTGTGTTATGTGCAGATGGCTCAGGGTCTGGC
This sequence comes from Triticum aestivum, assembly GCF_018294505.1. Taxonomy (NCBI): domain Eukaryota; kingdom Viridiplantae; phylum Streptophyta; class Magnoliopsida; order Poales; family Poaceae; genus Triticum; species Triticum aestivum. The sequence goes on from NC_057804.1 coordinate 494,601,206, forward strand.
GGTTGACCGGACTGCTGAATTTGCTGAACTGAGGCGACAGCTTGATGTGGCGGATGCCGATATCATGCTTGTGAACAAGTGACTTGACGAGGCACAGGGTATGCGCTGTTTTTTTCGTATTGTCAGCAAATATTAAGAGGAGCGTGATGCTAGTATCTATAATATGTTGTGGCTGCAGATGGAGTTGCTGCCATGGAGGCCCTTCGGGCGGAACTTGCCCTAGCCAAGGATCAAGCCAGGAAAAGTGATGCGGCCGCCCTAAAGGAGGCTGAAGAGTTAAGAGTCGAGCAGGCTGCTCATCGCCAGAGCAAAGATAAAATAGCCAAGATGGTTGTTGAGCTGAAAGATGCCATCGGCCGATATGAGCTCTTTGAAAAAGAGAGCCAAGCAAAAGCAGCTGACCTGAAGAAGGCCTTAGAAGTAGCCAAGGAAACGCGCTCTGAAATCAGAGCTGCACGGGAGGAGCTTCAACAAGCCGGAGATATCACGGCGGGGAGGCCATTTTTGTTACGGGTGAAGTTTGGAGATCCGAAGTATGCCCCTCTGGATCAGCTATGGAGTGTTGCAGACGCGTATGCGGACCTGACGAAAAGTACTGCTGATGCGACCAAGTTTTTCAAAGATCAGAAAGATCATGAGGTGGAAAGGTTATTCTGGCCGCAGTTCAGTTCCCCAACGCATCTGCTGCCATTGAATGAAAAGATGTCCGCATGGGCCGAGCTCCATAGGTTGTCCGGGCTTGCCTTGAGGTCTGTCGTGGATCATCTTTGGCCGAAGGGACCAAGGCCGGACAGTTATTTTGGCTTAGTGCAACAATTCCTTAGTGTTGTGTCGCATATCGATGTTGTGAAGAGGTCGGCGTGCATAGAGGGTGCTCAGATGGCTCTTGCCCGTGTCAAAACATATTGGGGAGGTATGGAGACCACCAGTATTGCAACACAGGGTCTGGCGGGAGGCCAGTACCCGCCCGAGCGCTATTTTGAAGAAGCCCTAGAAGGCGCCCGTTTGATAGAGGCTCAGTGCTTGAAGAGTACCATGTTCGAGTGACATGTATCTCAGTTGTAAAAACAATACTATTTTGATTATAACGGTTGTGTTTATACTTTTGCCCAAAAGTATTATAGTGCCTCATGTGCAGCCGTTTATGTATGTATATAACCTGAAAGGTTGCAGTCATCGGCTTCAGCCCCCACGCATATAATGCGGGTGTGTTCGAAAAAGGCGCATAATCACACTTTATCCAACGTCTTGGTCCATTAAGGAGGTGATAGCGCAACGAACTAGGCAATCAGACTATATTGCTTTAACACTTTCACTTAGCCATAGAAGTTTGACAGTGGGGCTACTATATAGCCCCTTGTACTTCCGTGTTCATCCGAATTCGGTGCGTGTATGTACATGACCGGGAAACCGGTCCTTCGTTAATGCGGAGGAATCCCGAAGATTCCGCTAAGTCCTCGAGTGGTTGACCAGTCTCTCGCTGTATCATGACAGTCAGTGTTTTCTCTACTAAGGTGCTCGTCCGGAATAACCAGGGCACAATCGCAGTAGTTCTCCTTTGACCGCCTTAGCCGATAAAATGGAACATAAGGTAGCAAAACCCAGGAGCCGGGCAAACCCAACATTTGACCAAAGACATGACTCGGAGCTGATGCATATAAGGCCAAACTCACGACGCCGAACACTCCCTAAGGTATTCGGACTTTACAACATATATTGGGCTGAGTAACGCCCTCGAAAATGAGCCCCGAATTTCCAGATACGTGCATAAGTCTGTTGTGGTGAAATGCCAATAACGCCAGAATCCCTCTCGGGTGTGTTAAGTACCCAGGGGATGTCAAGCAACAAGAGACATTAAAGAAGGTTTACACATGGGCTTAATCTAAAAAGAAACCTTTGAGCGGGGCCCTGCTGCACGTCTGCGCCTTTGTCTCCGTTGTGCCGTATCCTGGAAGGGTGTAGCACGATGGTCATCTGTAAAAAAAAGGAAAAACTCAGGTAAAAGAGTTTGGTGTAATCATGCGAAAACTTGGTTATTCTCAATGAACCGTGAAAATGCAATCTATCATTGTATTAATAGGGTCAAGCCGAACTGTGGGCTTTGTTACATGTGCGCAGCCCCTAGCACCGCCCATGGGGGTATATCCATAGACCCCAGCTCAGGTTTATCTGGGCTATTACCACCGGCGGTGCACCGGACTCGTCTAACCGTGTCCATGGTCTTGACGACCGATCATGTATTCTGGTTGGAGAGGCCGCTCAGTGTCGGCTGCTAGAGCCGCCACATATTCTTCCGCTCGTAAGGAATGCTCTGTGTTTCCGCTAATTGTGATGATGCCACGTGGACTAGGCATCTTGAGTTTAAGGTAAGCGTAGTGCGGTACTGCGTTGAAGCGAGCGAAGGCCGCTCTTCCGAGTAGTGCATGATAGCCGCTTCAGAATGGAGCAATGTCGAAGATTAATTCTTCGCTTCTGAAGTTGTCGGGAGAACTGAATATAACCTCTAAGACGAGAGAGCCCGTGTAGCGGGCCTCGACGCTTGGTATTACTCCTTTAAAGGTAGTGTTACTTTGGCTGATTCTTGACGGGTCTATCCCCATCTTGCAGACAGTGTCCTGATATATCATATTAAGACTACTGCTGCCATCCATAAGGACTCGGGTGAGATGGTATCCATCAATTATTGGGTCGAGCACCAAGGCAACCAATCCTCCATGCCGGATACTAGTCGGATGATCCCTGCGATCAAAAGTGATTGGGCAGGCCGACCAAGGGTTGAATTTGGGTGCGACGGGCTCTATAGCGTATACGTCTCTGAGTGCGCGTTTGCGCCTTCTCTTCGGTATGTGAGTTGCGTAAATCATATTCACTGTTTTGACTTCTGGTGGGAATTTTTTCTGTCCCTCAGTGTCCGGCTAGCGAGGCTCATCCTCGTCTTCACTTGGCATCTCCCTTCCTTTGTGTTCGGCGTTTAGCTTACCGGCCTGCTTGAAGACCCAACATTCTCTATGGGTGTGGTTTGCAAGTTTTTCGGGGGTGCCATGAATTTGACATAATCTGTCTAGAACCTTATTTAGGTTGGACGGTCCATCTCTGCTGCCTTTAAATGGCTTTCTCCGTTGACCAGGTCGAGAGCCCCTGAATCCGGCATTGACCGCCGTGTTATCCGGACTGTCTTCATTGTTTCGATGCTTGTTTTTATTGCGTCGTGGCTTCCCGTTGCCATCCCTAATTTCGGATGTGCCTGGGTCGTTGCTGCCTCTATGAGCCAACCAGCTGTCCTCTCCCGTGCAAAAGCGGGTCATAAGGCTTGTTAGGGCCGCCATTGTCCTTGGCTTTTCTTGGCCAAGGTGTCTGGCGAGCCATTCGTCTCGGATACTATCCTTGAAGGCCTCTAAGGCTTCGGCATCCGGACAGTCAACGATTTGATTCTTCTTAGTGAGAAATCTGTTCCAAAGCTTACGGGCTGACTCTCCGGGTTGTTGGATTATGTGACTTAAATCGTCTGCATCCGGAGGTCGGACATAGGTCCCTTGAAAATTTGCCCTGAAAGCATTCTTAAGTTCCTCCCAACTTCCAATTGAGTTTTCGGGAAGGATTTTCAACCAATGCCGAGCTGGTCCTTTCAACTTGAGGGGCAGGTATTTGATAGTGTAGACATCATCTCTGCGAGCCATGTGGATATGAAGGATAAAGTCCTCAATCCAGACCCCAGGGTTTGTCGTCCCATCGTATGCCTCTATATTCACGGGTTTGAATCCATGTGGAAATTCATGATCCAGAACTTCATCTGTGAAGCACAGAGGGTGCGCGGCACCTCTGTATCCGGACATGTAGTGGCATGCTGTTGACAGCTGTTGTGCTTGGTGTTGATTCCGAGCTAGTATTCGATCAATATGATCATTTTGGTGTATGTAATCCTGCACCGGAGCGTGCATGGATCCATAGATGGACCTGTTTACACCTGCTTTTTGTCCAGGAGTTCACGTAGATCGTGTGCTGATTTGTGTGCGGCATCATTGGTCGCCCTGTCGCGGCCACGGGGTGGTCGGTTCGGCTGATCGGCCGTATTATTCTTTGGTGGAATGGGCTCTATGGCCTCGTCGTCGAATTCGGGCGGCAGCTTGCGCTTTGGGTAGCTCTTTGTGTGGCGATCGTCACTGTATTTTTCTTCAGTGTCTAGCACTTTGTTCCATCTGTGGTTGAGCGTATCCTGCGCGGCCTTAAGCCTTTGCTTCTGCTTCTTCAGGCTCCTCGCGGTGGCCATAAGCCTTCTGTGGAGGTTCTCTTGTTCCAAACGTTTTTCTGGGATGATGAATGCGTCGTCGTCTGGACTGTCCTCCTCTTTGGATCGCCGTGATCGGGCGTCTGCTCCGGGCTATGTTCGGCGTGCCCTGGCTCGTCCTGCTCCATCACTGGGTCCATGGGGTCGTTGTTTCCATTGGAGTCGACCAGGGTGTCATTTTTTCTTGCTCTATTATCGCTATTTTTACTGTGGCTGGACTTAGAGCGGCGCCTGCGCCGTCGCTTTGGTTTCTACCCAAGGGGATTATCCTCCGTTGTATCCTTTTTGTCGCTGTTTTCCTTGGGTGTATCCACCATGTATATATCATATGATGAGGTGGTTGTCCAGCACCCCATGGGCGGTGGTTCCCTTTCATCTCCAGCATCGTCATCCATACCGTCGATGTCTTCGGAGTCGAAGTCAAGCGTGTTGGTTAAGTCATCGACAGTGGCTATTAAGTGGGTGGTGGGTGGGTAACGAATTTCTTCATCGTCCGCTTCCCACTCGAGCCGGACATAGTTCGGCCAAGAGTCTCTTGATAAAGAGAGAGACCTCAATGAATTTAGCACGTCACCCAAGGGTGAGTGTTGAAAGATATCCACGGAGGTAAACTCCATGATCGGTGCCCAATCAGATTCGATAGGCATGGACGTGCGCGGTTTGGAACCTAAGATCGGAGACGAGTCCGGGGGTTCGGTGACACACATCTCTTTGGAGGTGGAATCTGTGTTCGGCTCCAACGCCGATGAGTGTGCGGCCTCCATGGCGGGGTCCATCCGCCCGTCCTCGGATGGCGCGATCTGCTCCAGATTAGGGGCCGGGGCAGCCATAGGTGCGATATCCCGAACACCATCCGATGGCAGATCTAAGTCATTCACGTCGTGACTGTTCGGCGCTCCCGACGCAGGCTCGAACCCGTCAAAGATCAAGTCTCCGCGGATGTCGGTTGTGTAGTTCAAGTTTCCTAACCTGACCAGATGGCCAGGGGCATGGCTGTCGATCTTCTCCAGATGGCCAAGCGAGTTGGCCCGCAGTGCGAAGCGGCCGAATACGAAGATCTGTCCGGGGAGAAAAGTCTCACCCTGCACCGCATCGTTGCTGATGATTGAAGGAGCCATCAAGCCTTATCGCGACGACACAATGGAACTCTCAATGAAAGCACCAATGTCGGTGTCAAAACCGGCGGATCTCGGGTAGGGGGTCCCGAACTGTGCGTCTAAGGCTAATGGTAACAGGAGGTTGGGGACACAATGTTTACCAAGGTTTAGGCCCTCTCGATGGAGGTAATACCCTACTTCCTGCTTGATTGATCTTGATGATATGAGTATTACAAGAGTTGATCTACCACGAGACCGTAGAGGCTAAACCCTATAAGCTAGCATATGATTATGATTGTTGTTCTCCTACGGACTAAACCCTACGGTTTATATAGACATCGGAGGGGGATAGGGTCACACAGAGTCGGTTACAGAGAAGGAGATCTACACATCTGAATCGCCAAGCTTGCCTTCCACGCAAAGGTGAGTCCCATCCGGACACGGGACGAAGTCTTCAATCTTGTATCTTCATAGTCCAACAGTCCGGCGAAAGTATATAGTCCGGCTGTCCGAGGACCCCCTAATCCAGGACTCCCTCACCCCTGCCCCCGTATATAAAGGAGGAGAGTGGGAGGCCGGCCGGCCCTTTAGGGTGCGCCAAGAGGGAGGATTCCTACTAGGACTCCAAGTCCTAGTAGGATTCCACTTGGTGGAAGGGGGAAGGAAGGGAGAAGGAGAGGGAGAGGGAAAGGGGGGCCGCGCACCCTCCCCTAGTCCTATTCGGACTCCCCATGGGGTGGCTCCCCCTTGTGGGTTGTCCTTTCTCTCCCTTATGGCCCATGATGGCCCATTTCTTCTTCGGGGGGTACCGGTAACCCCCCCCCCCCCCGGGCACTCCGTTTTTTACCCGGTACCACTCGCAACCCTTCCGGTGTCCGAATAACATAGTCCAATATATAAATCTTTATGTCTCAACCATTTAGAGACTTCCCATCATGTCTGTGATCTTATCCGGGACTCCGAACAAACTTCGGTCATCAAATCACATAACTCATAATACAAATCATCATCAACGTTAAGCGTGTGGACCCTACGGGTTCGATAACTATGTAGATATGATCGAGACACATCTCCGATCAATAACCAATAGCGGAACCTGGATGCTCATATTGGCTCCTACATATTCTACGAAGATCTTTATCGGTCAAACCACACAACAACATACATTGTTCCCTTTGTCATCGGTATGTTACTTGCCCGAGATTCGATCGTCGGTATCATCATACCTAGTTCAATATCGTTACCGGCAAGTCTCTTTACTCGTTCTTTAATGCTTCATCCCACAACTAACTCATTAGTCACATTGCTTGCAAGGCTTATAGTGATGAGCATTACCGAGAGGGCCCAGAGATACCTCTCCAAAACACGGAGTGAGAAATCCTAATCTTGATCTATGCCAACCCAACAAACACCTTCTGAGACACCTGTAGAGCATCTTTATAATCACTTAGTTACATTGTGATGTTTGATAGCACACAAGGTGTTCCTCCGGTATTCGGGAGTTGCATAATCTCATAGTCTGAGGAACATGTATAAGTCATGAAGAAAGCAGTAGCAATAAAACTGTAACGATCATAATGTTAAGCTAATGGATGGGTCTTGTCCATCACATCATTCTCTAATGATGTGATCCCGTTCATCAAATGACAACACATGTCTATGGTTAGGAAACATAGTCATCTTTGATTAACGAGCTAGTCAAGTAGAGGCATACTAGGGACACAATGTTTTGTCTATGTATTCACACATGTACTAAGTTTTCGGTTAATACAATTCTAGCATGAATAATAAAAATTTATCATGGTATAAAGAAATATAAATAACCGGCTCCAAAAAAGAAATATAAATAAAAAGTTTATTATTGCCTCTAGGGCATATTTCCTTCACAAATCGCTAGGGAGATCCTCTGCTGGACTACTACTGCAAGGACATCCAGCATTCTACTCGTACTTTTAAACACATGAACAAATCAACATGTATGGACTGAATAAAAATATCCTCATGTAACAAACCAAAGGGGGATGAAAAGCAGATCTGTGACTTGAGGAGAGAAGAAATATCATATTGATGTACAATCCAAATAACCTAAACCTGGAAATAGAGAATAGAACCATGTAAGCAAACTTGTACCCTTTCTGAATCATTAAATACACCATAACTATTTTAAATTTATTCGGTTAGCAATTAGGGCACCGTAATTTTGTTATGAAATGAAGATACACATACATAGAAGTAATTAATTACCTATAAACATCAAAAGTTAACTAAACAGTAGGTTATTTACATGGACCAAATCAAATTTGTGACTGGTTTTAAGGTTGCAATTGAGCACTTGCAGACATAGACGACTCAGATGAACCTTGACTAACCAATCAACAATCGATTCCAACATATGGAGAAGAATCTAACTTTGTGTGAGGCTTCATCTAGGAACAATATCATTCCCAATCGATGAAGAAGCACGTCACACCACTTACATGGGGCCGAAGAGGTTCTAGCGGAGGTGCCGCAGACATGCGAAGGCGGCTCCGGAGGTGCTCGGATCTGGCTGATGCAAGGGTCCATAGTGCGATAGGGTAGGTAGGGGCTCAGGGGCATCGCCGTACAGCCGATCGTGGGGGCGGCAAGCAGTGATTGCTAGAGATAGGCTGGACGATGAGGTGGAGATGGTGGCTGCTTGGGCCTCCAGCGGTGGCTGGTCTGACCTGCGCGGCTGGGCGGTTATGCCCTTGGTCGGGGTAGGGAGGGCAGCGGAGGAGGTCGTCGAGCGACGTACAGGGGTTGCAGCGGCCGCTGGAGGACCACTGGTGGACCAACGCGGTGGTGAGGTGGTGCCGAGGATGGCGAGCGACGGCCGAGGAGCCGAGGGGTGGGGTGGGAATGAAGCCGACGCTAAGCCTACACCTGGCCAATGTGTGTGCGTGTGTGTGTCGATGGGAGAGATGTGGCCCATGTGCGCCTGTGCAGGATGAGCGACGACGGACGACGATTGCGAGCGACGTAAGATTTCTTTTAGGTAGTAGAGATAACATACATGTAAGAGAGAGAAAAACATTGAATAGGATTTTTTTCCACCGATCTCTTTCAAAAACACACAAGCTATGTGTCATCAGTATTAAGATATGAGAGAAACACAATACAAAGTCATGTACTCCCTCCGTTCTTAAATGTAAGTCTTTATAAAGATTCCACTATAAACCGCATACGGATGTATATAGATGCATTTTAAGTTTAGATTCATTCATTTTACTTTGTATGTAGTCCATCTAGTGAAATCTCTACAAAGACTTACATTTAGGAACGGAGGGAGTACAAAATAGAGATCAGGACGCTGTGTAAAAAGGCGATCAAATCAAACACCGTACAGAAGCACACTACTCATTCCTTGCATCATCGTCCACCGGTCCACGCCTCCTCGCGAGCTTCCGCAGCTCGAATTCAGCTCTAGTTATGACTACCACAGCAGAAGCATACCACCGTCCCTAATCGATTGAAAACACGGCTATTTCTCTCCAACCAGAGCATCCTCAGCGTGCAGCAGACCAACGAGTTGAGTTCCTTCTTCCGACACCCCCACACGGCCGAGCTGAGTTGCGGCGGCCACCACTCCCGGAGCTCGTCATCAGCGTGCGGCGTGAACGGGTGTAGTCTGGCAGAAAAGTAGCATCGAGAACCAAACTTGCCGCGCGAAAGGACAGCCCAGCAGGATGTGTTTCGATGTCTGCAAAATCTCGCGGATAGAACATCGACTGACTTAACTTAACGAAGTTTGAGAGCATCTTCAACGATCGCATAAAAATTCCGCGCCCAATAAAGGTTATAGCACGCCACTGTAGCACTTTTAATGCGCCGGGACCAACATTGCTTTATCAGACGCCCAAAACGAGCGTTCAAAAAGCACACGGTGCAAATTATGCCGCGCGCAAAAACTTTGCGCAGAAGTTGTATTAAAAGTTTTTGCGCGCGGCATATTTTGGGACAGATCAGCCATCTCCACAGATTGCTAGTTTGCTGAAAACAATCCAGCTTTTGCCAAAAGAAAGCCAAACTCTCATCCAGATGCATCTCGATTCACATTTCTATATGATAATATGCACGACCGATTCTCGTATCTGCTGATACAAGAGATTCTTTCCAAAGATAACCCTAACCACTGGGTGGGCGAAAGATGGAGACAATACTGCCGTTGAAGCGCAAGAGTGAGTAGCAGTCCGGTCAGCCCTTGCTTTCTCAACTTGAGCAGGAAACTTCCAACCAAATAGGAGGGAGGGGCACTCTCAAATAGGAATGCAAACAAAAAATGCGTGCTCTTGAGTGTCAATTCCTCTTCTGACCGAAGTGAATAACAAACATCCCTTCCATTTGGACACTGAATAATGAGAGAATCGTAGAAGTTATCGGAATCCGGGGCTAGAGTCTTTGGCTGAACATCCACAGATGATCGATTCCCTGCGCTAGCAAGTATTGGATTGGAGTGGGGGTTAGTTGTCTCACCATATGGTATAGATCGATAGATATATTTGATACGTCCTATAACATGGAGACGGAGATAGCCAAGCCCCTTTCTCGAAAGGCAAACCCTCTTTATCATCCAACACAGGATCTCCCTATGGAATACCACCATTGTCTTTCTCCATCTCACTCAATAGTATATATCGGTACAAATAGCTCAGCTCACGAAATAGAGCGAGCAAGAGCTCGAACTTGGTAGGAAAGTTCGGATAAGTCGACTCGACTCCTTAGTGCAGCATACACTTGCTGAAGCAAAATGAGGCTCATCCATTTGTTTTGATCCGAATCACACTCTAGACCAGCTCTTCTTATAGAGAAGGAACTCCACTTTGACAGTCATACGAGAGGGAAGAGACTCAAAGTTGATGAGAATAGTCGATTTGACCGGTATCACGAATAGCAGTTTTAGTAGAAAAGGGTGTTGATGATTGAAAGGATTTCTCCTCGAACCACTAGTAACTATGTCAGCTTTTGTCATTCTGATGATACTGAATCGGATCAATATTTGGAATTTGATCTATCCATTTGTTTTGATCTATCAATATCTGATCTATCAGCTTTTGTCAGACTAACAATATCTGATCTATCAAATCGATTCATCATCGAGAATGGAATAGTATAACATAGGAATTTGATCCAAACAAACTCCGAATTGGGATTTCTTATTGGATCAGGAATCCCATTGCATTTTGCATCCTTTTCCATTTTGCTTCTTTCAGGCAGTTTTGGCTCGCAATAAAGCTAGGGTCCTGATCGAGCAAGACTACGTCCTATCTATCTACCTCTCCAAACACAATATCTTGAGTACCTATGATGGTGACTACATCTGCTGGCATGTGATGTTTGGACATAGAATCGAGTCCTTGTGAATGGGCAAAGCCAGGTGCTCTTATTTTACAACGTTAGGGACGATTACTCCCATTACTGACAAGAAAGACACCAAATTCACCTTTAGGTGCTTCAACTGCGGTATAGGTAGAAGGAGCTGGTACGGAAAAACCTTCTGTATAAAGTTCGAAATGGTGAATTGAGGTAGAGTAGACCGATGATCCGGTAGTCATTTGGCCGGCTATGGAAAGAAAAAGCTTGCATCTGCTCCCCCTAAACTATAACGGGTCCCATCTCTCTCCAAACCTAACGTGGTAGTTTCCCATCATAAGGCTTTCCATCTATAGATTGAGCCATTACCCACCAAGGATCCCATTCGTTCAGAACTCAGTCGACTGCTTCTATAGATAAGGCGGAACGTCCTTAGTTCAGCATTATAGCACATAGTCTCCGACGCTACTACAGCGCTTCGCTAACTCGAAGCGCCTCGCTATGAGAATGACGCGTCGCTAACGCTCGGCTAAGTCGTCGAACCCTCGCGCTGACCATTCGCTTTCTCAGTAGCGAAAGCGCTTCTCTTTGCCCCTTAACTTCATAAAGTATTTGGAAAGAAAAGAAAGAGATTCTTGGTTTTATTGCTCCCGCTTCCTCATCTGCGCTCGTCAAGCCAACTTTGCTTTTTGGGAGGCGAAAGAGGGGTTGAAGCGGACATGTCGAAATGACAGCATCGAAGATATCTATATACACAGGAACGCTTATTCCGGACTGCGTTCCGGAAAAAGTAGCCTACTTGACAGAAAGGGCGGGCACTCTCGGCGCGGAGGTAGGCACTCTCGTCTTTCAACCCCACCGTCACTTTGAATTTAGTGGGGCACTGTTTACTTACAGCCTCTACGAGTTGCAAGTGAATGGGGCCGGTGCGTGGTGAACGGAAGGGTTCATCAAGCCATTTCTCGCCTTAACCCCTAAACTAAATAGGAAGAGGGGTACTTGACTAATAGGGGGCAATTGCATTGCACCTGACTGTGAGGGACCTCTTGATACCTTATGTTCACTTCCTAACTAGTAGCCGGTTTCCTGTCGCGGAAGCCTTTTCCCAGTGCGCGGAGCCCCGATGAGGAAGGTGTTAGTGCTTTCTCATGGGGTCAATAATGCTAATCCCTCTTTTTGTGCCGGGAAGAAGATAAGAAAAGGCGAAGCCTTCTCTTGGTTTCCCAACCTGTTGCTTCTAAAGGCTGCCCTCTCTCGGCTGGATTTTGGTCCAGCCTACTGCGAGGATCCCGTATCCCGTACATCGTCTTTCTCCCTCCTGGGTTCCCGTGGTTCCTATGCCGCCGCGTTTCCCGGTCCTTTTCTTTTAGTGCTTCGACCCGAAGCGATAGCTTGACGCGTTTTCCGTGGATAAGATGGCAGCGCTCCAGCTCACTAAAGAATGGGACGGCAGTGGTCCGCCGGCAAGCTCGTTCTGATCCTGGACGCAGTACATTGGAATCCTGAAGCACCACCACGAACGCTACCGCGCGTGCGCCTGCGGTGCGGTAAGGCACCACCCTGTTGTGCCAGCAGCCAACTCCGGCGTGTCAGCTTAGTTATCCTCATCAAGCCACAACCTTGATGTCTAGCTTCCCAACTGGTAGACGGTTCCCTTTCCCCCGGATCAATGAAGAAGGGAGAAGTCAGTTGATTCCTCCGAAGAACCGGAAGCGAAGCGCTATGCCGGGGCGAGGGGACGGGAAAAGAAACTGCTCCGAAGAAAGATATTGGGGTTCCCAATGCTTCTCCACGCCCAACGAGATGCGCCAACCTCGGGATGCTTTACTCCTAACCCCACGGCGGTTCCGAGACGGAGCTTAACCTGAGTCTCGGTTAAGAACGGCGATGATCTACGTTTCACACGGCGCACGATTCCATGGATAGTTTCATTCGAGATCGTGATGGAGGACATAGCTTACGATCATCGGCTTTGATCATGCCACTAGGCATTTGATTAGGACATTGCACAATGATCCGAACACTTTGTCGCATCTCTTCAATACGGATACAGTAACGATCATAGCGATCTCCTCTGGTACCTACTGGTACGTCAAGATCCGATTGGTCATGAACATCGTAAGGTGCTGCTCTTCGCGAATCCCAGCATACCCCAGGTTGGGATGGGTAGGCCCACCACTTCACTTTTGCACTTTCACTTAGGCCCGGGCCAAGTCAGTGGGGGGACCCTGTCGGGCTCCTTCCCCCCCAAAACAAACTGTACGTGGGAGTTTCCCTTCATACGGCTCGAATCATTCTCAGATGCCCCGAGAGGCATCTTTCCTTATGATCTGGTGGTTCACACGCGCGCAAACGAGCACCGGCCGCAACAGCAAGGAACTATGACCAATAGAGTCAGACACAGAGCGTCATACTTCTTTATCTTGTGATGGTTGAGGAGTTTCTTTCTCAGAGGGTGCGGGACGCTTGCGGAGTCCGTGCCTTCCGTACCACCACAGGTCGTTCTTGGGCAGATCCCGCTCCTAAACATAAGGGAGGGATAGGGGGAAAGGGGCCCTAAAAATCATATAAATAGGGTTGTAGAAAGACCACTTTCATTCGACGTTCCGGGGCGCCCGATTCGATCGACGAATTTGGCGAGCTGATCCGCTTTGATCCAGGAGAAAGCCCAGTCAGCCACCTTTTCGGTGCAGGTCACGTGACCTACAGCTCGGCCTTCGCTTTTTGAGACTTCCTCTACCCACATCTCTATGTGCCCGCAGCACTTTCATATGGAGAAAGATGGGCTTACCATGTTCCATCAATAGCACCTAACCTATGCCGATTTTGGCGGACCGTGCTCCACCCCGGTGAACTCATGCGGTTCCGACGTGCCCAGAGGCCAGAGGCGAATCCGTTCACGGTCCGTAGGACCAACACCATTCGAAGGTTGATGGCCCGCCCCGCCTAGAATAGGAATCTTTGACTGGGCTTACACACATTCGCTCACTTACGCTGTCCCCCCTCAGCTCACCCTAGCCCCGGGTACGTCGTCTCCAAGGCTTCACACAAAATCTTCACTGACAACATATGCATGCTTTTGTAGGGTCAGGCAGAACCGTTGTTGCCTAATGGGAACTTCCCCCATATTGCTATCAATGTCTTCATGTCGCACGACCTCTTAACATTACACCACTGAATCCCCAATCCTTTGCTTGCTGTGCAGTGACAGTACCAATATCCACTAATCGTTGTTTCCAGATACGGTTGCCAGTTGACATCTCTTCTAATTCGTCGATACGAGAAGCAAACTGTTGTGTGGAGGAATCAATATCTCGACATGAGCCAATAGGCAGATCTTGTGCCACTCCACCAGGTCGTATGAAACTGGCATGCATCCTGGCTCCCGGGACTCTTTCATAGAATTCCAACAATTTCTCCCGCTCCTCAAAAGCCCAAAGGAACGGAGTTGATGCTCCCACATCCATAGCATGAGTAGTTGAAGCAAGTGAATGATTTGAAATTCGAGTTATTTCACAGAATAACACTCTTATATATTGAGCTCGTAATGGTACCTCACAATTCAAAAGTCTCTCTACGGCTGAAGAATGAGCGTTTTCTTGGGCCATCCTAGAAACATAGATAGGGTCAACGACGGAACGAATAACGAAACTTTACGACAGCTTTTTCGTACACGTTCACTTGCATCACATACACAAGTGCTCTCTGAACCGTGCAATAAGGTCACCCATAACACGGCTCTCCCACTGGAGTTACCTTAGCCCCGGGCCATGCTATTCCATGATATTGGAGAAAGTTGACTAATTATTATCATCGTCTTGAAGAGCAAAAGGGCGAGGCCACACTCGGCTTCGAATCGGAGGGGGGCTTAGCTCTAGATCCCGCCTGCTTGCAGAAATGAATGGATCAGAAAGGGGGCTGGGTTCTATTTCCGGGCCGGGCAGGAGGTGAAGGCCAGAAGAAGAAGAGAAGTGCGCCTTCCCGGTAAGGAAGAGGATAAAAAGGTGATGTCATCTATCTCGACCTGTTTCCCGAGGCGTTGGAAATGAAGACCGGCTCAGAGAATCACTGGCGTGCTTTCTCTCCCCCATCGTTTCGCCAACAAAGAAGTCATCCTTGACTTGACTATTGACCATTCCATCCCTACCGAGCCGCCTCTTCGAAGTATTTACCTCTGCCTTTCTTTTTTGAGAACATACCCTTCAAATCAAAAAGAAAAAAAGAAAGAAAAGTTCCTCGTCTGTGATTTAATCGGCCCTAAGGGAGTTTACTCGACCCATTCTCCAGTCTCCCGCACTGCTCAAGTGTGCGACTCCGTATGAGGACCTCCTTCCCTTTTGCTCTGCCCACTCTCCGTTCACACGGTTATCAAAGCGGAGGAAGGGCGGGCAGCAGGTACCACGAGCCCTCTGTCCCACACATCTATCAAGAAGCAAGTGTAGTTCACCGGTTCCACCGAATGCTCCTATCTCTCGGCAAAGATCGTGTGAGTGTGCAGTTATGCTTCGGATGCTTCGCCATGGAATAGATCGATTCAGTTCCCCTTCTTTTCCGGTGCACTCGCTTTGTATCTCCGACACACAAGGAAGGACGCGGTGGGAAGAAAGCTGCCCTAGCCTCTGTCCGGTCGATCATTCCGCTGGCATCTTGCATTCACGCCTCCGTTTGACTGCCGCTCGGGAATGTAGTTGTAGATACGTGAGTCTTAGTGGGTCGTTGGCTCCACCTCTTATCTCCTTCTACGACATGCTGTAGTCGTCGCCATATTCAATATGTCACTTAGTCATATCTGCCTCGCAGCGGGTCAGCACCTCCGAAAGAAAGGGAGGGAGGACTTCATTCAGTGACTCCGCGATCGCCCTCTAAACGATCAAAATAAGGTAAAGCTTGAAGATAAGTTTTGTACTCGATTAATTTCTCAGTCCCTCTAGTCGGGTGGGCGCCGGCCGGCCGGATCCCCCTGAAAACCGTACGTGCGGGTCTCCCCGCATGCGGCTCACGCCATTTGAGGTGGCCCAGCCCAGCATTCATTCTAAAATCCTGTAGTGAAATTGAGACTGCTCGACCTCGGAAGCAAATTCGCGTGTAGGCAGCGCTGTCTTAATACCGTTGACTGTATCTATTCATTGATACATTGGCTCGCTCCCCCCCTCTTTTTTCCAGAATGAATGAGCCGCTCGGACCTTCCATTTCCGTCAAATGACCCGGCTTCCCCTGGCTCTTCCACCGTCCGGGCTCCCTTTCCTCCCTATGCTCCCCCGGCGCAGGCCCACCACGCTTCGCGCCTGCGGCGTTTTCGCCAGACGGTCTTTGCCAGTAGTGCCATCCTCCCCGCAGGCTGTCTGTATGGGTGGGTTGTCCCTTGCTGCTACGTTCTGTTAGGCGCTATGAATTACAGGAAATTCAGTGGTTGACTTGGACAGCAGGCGGGTTACACGTTCCACTGTGCCGAGATGTGAGGTGCAGGTGGTGATGATCACCCCGGGGTATGCGCTAGCGCCCTTGACGGGCACTCCAGGACCCGCCTACGCTCGTGAAAACCCAGGTCGGTCCTCCGACCAGATGTGTGGATAACGAGGCCACCTTCACAACCTTCTCCCTTCTATCTTTATCCAAAGTCAGGTAGGGCGGTTCGCTTGAGTTGCTCAACCGTCCCTTTGCCCGGTGCTCATGACGCGCTACGGAACCTCCACCGTGCTAGCGGCATAGGAGCCTACTCAGCGTCAGCGGCTTCGTGCCGCACTGGAGTGATCCAATATGTGGTTCCGCACGTTCCACCACTTCTCCGTTCATTTCCAATACTGATCGTGAAACACCATGAGCAGCAGGATGTTGAGGTCCGGAATTCGAAGTGAAATTCTTGATTTGCCCGTTCCTAGTCGTCATGGGAAAGAAATAAGAAAGAAATAAGAAAGAGATTATTCCCCTAGAGCTTGTCCAGTACCACCAGTACTCAAAATGCATCTCCGCGCGTCTACCTGGCGCTTTTATTAGCCGCCTTGCATGCAAGCGAAGCGCTATTGGCGGCAATTAATAGCTCACTGAGCGATGATTGATGCAGTCAGTCAGTGCCCTCGATTATTCTATTCCTGATAGAAGGATCATGGCGCCCCGGAAGCATTCCATCCAGCAGCAGCATCTCCTTCAACCACGCGAGGACAAAACTGATGTTAGCTACATTCGAGCGTTCACCGCACAGAGGCGATCTCGAACACTACCTATGATAATAAATCCAAAGGAAAGGTCGACAAAATGATTCAATCTGACTTTCTCGGTATTCTGGATTGAGTAAAAAAGGGATATATGAAGTTCAAGGCCTTGCCAAAACCGTCATGGCCCTATTATGTATAGGCCGTACTAAGCCAATAGCGAATAACAAACTCTTTCCTGCTCCCTCGACCTTAATTAACTCCCCCATCCTGCCAAGCCTCAGCTGCCAGCCCATTGTATCTAAGCACACTGCGGCAAATTGATACAAGTAGCTAAAGATCTCGCATCCGACATCTCCGGCCGAACGGTTAGGCAACACTAGGGCGCCTGGGTCAAAATTCCGCTTACCAAACAAGATGTCGAGAGGCGAACTCTGTAATTCCCCTCCTGCAAAAGTGATAGCGGCTGTAGCATCCGTGTGGAAGAGGGTAAGCTTTCGGCAACACCTTTTTCAGATTGGAAAGGATGAATACTTGTGTTGGGTCCTGCAGACCAGGATAGCCTCAGATCAAAACCTAATAAATGTACCTGGGGTTGATCATATTTTTGGGGCAATAAGTATTCCGGAATTTGAGCGCTTATGTAGCTCAAAACTCTGCCACCTGAATACTTGATTCATTAAGGTCGTCACCCTATACCCGGAAGTCTCTATCGTTTTCTTTGTCTGTTAAGCTTCACAGGGTTGGGACTCCCTAAATCAAACTGCAATCGTTGTTTATCAACCACTCACGACGACACCGAGATCTTCGACTTAGCTCCCACAGGTCATCCACCCGGGGCGGAAGATAACGAAAGGGAGACAAAGTCCTAACTAAATCAACACACAATAACCTCAACCTTCTACCCATTCCATCCATCATATCAGTCGAGTCGAGGAGATTCGTTCTTATCTATAGATAAGGCAAGAGAGAACTTATGACCTCGCGGATGGAGAGGGATTCGAACCCCCGGTATTCCTATCAATACTTCGGTTTTCAAGACCGACTCTTTCAACCGCTCAGACATCCATCCCTGCGCTCGCCCGCCCTATCTATCTGCGCGCTGGCAGGTAGGGGCAACTCTATGTGATTCGCTACGCTTGCTTGCGCCCCACCCCGTAAGCTGACTCTATTGCCTAGCGGTTAGCGACACTTTTCCGGTAGTACGAATCGCTACGCTTCGCTTCTTTCTATATGATAATATGCACCGTCGGTTGCAGCGCTCCCTGCGGGTAATAGCAAGAGAGTGAAGAACGAACGATCCTCAAAAAAGTCAGCAGTGAATGAGTCCGACTCGAGTTCGTGAGTCAAAGGCGTGGCAAGAGAGCGAGTTCGACTCGCGAACGATCCGCAAGTGAAGGACCGATCCTTTAACGCCAGTACTGTTGCGAGACTGGTACTTGGCGGCTCACGAGCAACATATAGAAAAAGGTTGCCCATCACTCCCTCGCTCCTTTTTGAAGGCCCACCGCTCCCCCTTTCTTTAAGTATCTATCCCGGCTTGCATTTTGGGGCGAGTACTACAGTTCCTCCATAATCACACAGAACGCC
This sequence comes from Triticum aestivum, assembly GCF_018294505.1. Taxonomy (NCBI): domain Eukaryota; kingdom Viridiplantae; phylum Streptophyta; class Magnoliopsida; order Poales; family Poaceae; genus Triticum; species Triticum aestivum. The sequence continues at coordinate 494,619,658 of NC_057804.1, forward strand.
CAGCTTCGAAGAGCTGCTCTCTCCCCAGTCCACAGCAAGGTGTGGAATCTGGATCTACTGTGTGTTCTGACTCTATTGGATCAAGTCAGATACTAAGCCTTCTACTACTACTACTTAGGAGATCAAATGCTATATTTCAGAGATTGGACTCTCTTACTGTGTTTTTTCAGGGCTGTTCCCGAGCCAGGTTCCCTGGATCCATTCTTACCTAAATGGATGAATGAAGAAGGGGGTATTCCTAGGCACTAGTTATTTTCTTATGTGTGGACTTCGACCTTACAAAGTATGAGTCCGTGCCTTCCTAAGTTGGTCCTGAATTTCCAATGAAGTTTTGATTTTCTCGAGGGACGTAGCAAACTGTTTGGTTGGCTCCGAGCATTCTAAAAATAGAGTCCTGCCTGGACAATGTTGATAACGGGAAATCTCTAACCTCCGTGGTGGGTGTGAAGAAGGGTACAGCTAGAAAGCGAGAGAATATCTTTATGGATATGAGTCTGAGGCAGAAGTCTCTGAATGCGGGCCTGACGAACCTTTTGTACCAGGATCATCACGAGACTCTGTTTCTGTGGTAGATGACTCAATAGGCAGGGCCTAGAACCTCTAAAGAGGGTGTGACCGATCACCAGATCACGATCAAGAAGAGTCAAAGCTGTCTTACTAGCGCGAGCAATCATCCAACTATGGTGGTTTCTCAACCGGTGGGTACATTTCTGTTGCACATTGTGAGTTCATATTTTCTTTTCTAAGAAACAAAAGTTCGAGCAGATGCCGTTCTAGCAGGTACAAGAACTCCCGTTCGGTAGGCGTCTGCTTTAGCAATGTCTTTGATCCTCGATCAACAATTTGAGGAAGACGAGACAGAAGCCTTTGGATGAAACCAATGAATCTTCCGATCCGAAAGACTAAGGGGCTAGGCGCTCACCTACTATCTACACATTTCCTCTTTGGCGTTGGCTCCACCAGTTTTGACTGCGAGTCGCTTTAGTTATCTCAAATCTTTGGCAGGAAGGGGCCAAGCCAAATAGTGCTCTTTAGAAGCGTAATCCGTGCTTGAAACTCCTTCGCTAGGATCCAAAAACCTATGCTTCCGCTCTTCCTCACCAGGCAATGCTTACTCTTCTCGATCAAGATTTTGGAGACTTTGAAGCTCAAGGACACGACAGCGCTTGAAACAAATGCTTTGTTTTGGCACCTTCGTCTTCCTTTCTAACATTAGTAAATTCGAGCTAATGGGACCAGTTTTTAATTGCCTAGAGGGTGGAGAAGTCACATCATCTGAGGTTTGTTGTGGGTTCAATTATGACCCCGGTCTAGAAGACGGAGTGGTTGCACGTGTAAGTACATCATGTTACATATCTATTTTAAGCTAAGCTAAATGCCTAAACTAAACAATTTTCTATTAAGCGCGGCATCCTCTCTTCGGGGCGAGCCCTATCGATGATTTCATTCTGTACAATGTGAAACCTGAAATACCAACGGTAGTTTCCAAGTGCCATCTCTATTCGACTCCCATGCTTATTCTTGAACGCTTGAAGGGGAAGTCCGGGCTGGGTCAGCTAAAGGCGGAGCCGGGCGGGATATGGTATTAGCTCTCTATGTGCTATTAGCTTAAGCTTATCACTCCAGCTTATTACCCTAGGCAGAGGGGGGTAGGGGAGCATCACTAGAGAGTCTCCGTACCCGGTACAAGATCCTGGCTTATATAAATTCATTCAAGGTTATGGCTGAACTGGTCTCACCGCTTCCTTCCTCAATGCTAGCGGGACCCTTGCTTTCCATTGCCTTTCGAAGGGGACCGACCATATGCATACTTCTTTTTGTACAACTTTGCTCTGTTGGAGCCTTTGCAATAAGAAAGTGGATTAGGAGAGAGAGCTCGCAGACGATGTTCCCTTCCTTCTATATATCCATATATCTATCGCCCCCGGGCACTCCAGAGCCAGTGTGACATTCTATCCGAAATGCATGCATCTCACATTAGGTAGCCATCCATGACCCCGTGTGTGTTTCCCAATTGCTCATCCAAACCATCATTTCTTTCTTCCATCCCGGAACGGAGGTCTGATCCAAGGAAGGAATTGCCTTCTTTCTCATGCCAACCAGATGGATGCGGCCCAGAGCTGAGTGAATTCCCTCTGGGTGAGCGCTATGGAGATAGGCTAGGATCAATGAAAATAACCGAGATCGATCGGTATCCATCACTCAGAGAGCTGCTTTCTCCCTGATATCTGTATCTGCTTTCGGACGGCCAAACAAGCAAGAAGAAGGAAGAAACTTCCATTTCGCAAGAAAGCCATATTTTCCATCTTATTTATATATTCCATTCCAGCCATTGACAGCAACTCACTCTTTTCGAACTGCACTTTGAAAGCCAAACCCAAGAAAGACCATATCAACTACTCTCCAAATAGCAGGATAAATCACGGAATTCAAATGGAAGACAGAAAGAGAAGGCAATTCAAACCTAATGGCCAAACGAATCCAAGACAGAAATACTTATAGCCAGAAAAGAATAACAAGAGAACGAAAACAACTCCATATTCTACTGGCCTGCCTCTCTGATCTACTATCCAACTGCCATGGAAGCACCACTATTCACCCTAGGCTCACATTCTGGCACTTCGTTCGCTGTGTACTCAAAGGACTTGCTTGCCTTTTGACTCGGGCAAAAATTGCAGGAGTGAATTGACTCATAATTATACAAACAAATGACCTAGCTGGTCTTCTCCTATCCGGGGAATCATCGGGACATGCTTCACTTAAAGTGATTATACCACATAGTTTAGGGAAGCGAAACCATAGTTCGGGTTAGTTCACGCTAGATTATTGAAGCTTGTAACACCTGTTAGAACACATTAGGAAAGCGCAAAAGATTTCTATTTGGAGTTCGCTCGTTTAGTTGCTCGATCGCTGCCATCCGCATTGGGCTAATTCAAATCCTATGCTCCATGCTCTTGCGGGTTTGCTCCATTTGAACTTGTCCACACTGGCATAACCAGTATCTCCCCGGAACTAATAGGCATGGATACCCATCTTTATCGATTCAAAAAAATGAATAAGTATCAGCGAGGCGGGGAATACAGGCCTGGTAGAGATAGGGATGATCGGCAAGCGCTACGAGCAGGGCCGATGTTTCATGTTGTGGGTGGCCATCGGATTGTTCAGCGTGCCCATGTGGATTCCTACCAATGTCCTAGACTACAAGTTCGACAAACTTCCGGCTTGGGTCAGGATACAAAGTTACCCGGGATGGGCTTGCCCTCTGTACCATGCTGGGTCCTTGCTTGTTCCAACGTCATGCTAGGAATGTATCACGTGCCCATGCAAACCAAAGGAAAGCAGATACAACTATTACAGATCCTAGTCCTATTTCCCATCAGAACATAAGGGAGTGGGCTTCCTTTGTAACAGCTCTGTTCTGGTCGTGGCTCACCTCACTTGGCCAACGCTTCTGGTCGGAAGCTGGTCGATCGCCTGGTCGGCAACCGGCACAACACCTTTGCTAGTGGGATTTCTGTTGGTTTTCGTACTATGCGCAATGAAAGTTTCCAAAAAAGGAGAGCTCTAAAAACAGCGTTCTACGGGGAGAATGTGATTTTTGTATACTTTGACCCCATACTGGCATGAAACTGATCGGAAAAAGGACCTCAAAAACACCCATTTATTAGGGGAATGTGAAAATTGATGGTTTTTGCCCATACTGGCATTAATTTGAGCCATAGATAGAGACTTCCAAGACCCAATAATAGGCTTGTCACTCTGCGAATTGAGCTAGTTCCAATTTGGATTTGCCAGCTACTTGTTTCATGGCTTTAATTTGAGTCGTGGATCCTACTCTGGAAACTGAAATACCCACATTAATAGCGGGTCCAATTCCGGCATGGAATAGATCCGCAGATAAGAATATTTGTCCATCTGTAATGGAGATTACATTAGTAGGAACATAGGCGGAAATGTCTCCAGATTGAGTCTCAACAATTGGTAAAGCGGTCATACTTCCTTCGCCTAAAAGAGAATTTAATTTCGCGGCTCTTTCTAAAAGGCATGAATGCAAATAAAAAACATCCCCTGGATAAGCCTCACGGCCGGGACTTAATAGAAGGGACATTTGGCGATAAGCTTGTGCCTGTTTGGAGAGATCATCATAAATTATTAAAGTATGCCGTTCGCGGTACATAAAATACTCAGCCAGGGCTGCTCCCGTATAAGGAGCGAGGTATTGTAATGTAGCAGGTGAATCCGCCATTTCAGCTACTACAATAGTGTATTCCATGGCCCCCTCCTCATGGAAAGTAGTTACTACTTGAGCTACGGAGGATGCTCTTTGACCGATAGCTACATAAACACATATTACACCTTGCCCTTTTTGATTGAGAATTGTATCTGTGGCTACTACTGTTTTGCCAGTCTGTCTGTCCCCAATAATGAACTCTCGCTGACCGCGCCCTATAGGGATCATCGAATCGATAGCAATAAGCCCTGTTTGAAGAGGTTCGTATACGGAATGCCTGGAAATTCTACTTGGAGCAGGAGATTCAATTAAGCGAGATTCGGAAGCTACAATTTCGCCTCTCCCATCAATAGGTTTAGCCAGAGCATTTATAACACGACCCAAGTTATATACGCTCACGGGTATCTGAGCAATTCTTCCTGTTGCTTTTACAAAACTTCCCTCTTGATGCTAAACCATAGCTCTAACTGAGTAAAATTCCACAATTTCTAAGAACGATATGCTTTTTTGCATTTTCCACTGTGAAAGCTTCTCTCAATCCCTCCCTAGTCCTTTCTTTCCTGGGCACAGGCTTACCTGGTTGACCGCCCACATTCATTCATTGTTCGTTCTGTTGTGGAATCGAACCACAGAGCTAGCGCAATTGGGATTTAGAGTCCCATGCGTGAAACTAAAGAGGATTTTCAGTCCTCTGCTCTACCAGCCAGAACCTAGAAGGACACTTCACACCCGATTTGACACAGCTAGACTGGAAACACTGCTTGTCAAGAGCACAGACCCCAGTTTAGAATACTTTTTTGAGTATGTTGGTAAGGTCCGGTCATCCGCTTTCGTGCTTGCACTTCTGCGTAACTAGGGGTGCAAGTCCAGTACAACGTACTTTCATAATTGAATCAAAAGCGTCGATACATGAAAAAACTCTATATACAATATTTATGACACAGAATGTTGTTCTTTCAACATGATTCCTCAATAATTTTGTCATTGTAACTGACCCTCCGTTCTATCCATTCCACTTTGGTTTTCGACTAATAATTACCATGATGAATTTCTCTTACTGCTTGGTTCCGCATTGGATTTTGGAAACTTTTGTTTAGAAAGTGGTGTCACGACCGTGGGGATCAAATGGATGGTTCAGGAAAGTCTAGTGAAGCGGCACGGTCTAATCATATAGATGACCATAGTGGTATGGTTCTATAGAAAACTACTGGAGGCCATTACCGCCACCGAAATGGTTTCCATGCTCCGTTGGATGATTTGATGATATCGCAGTATCAAGCTAGAACAGTTTCAATTTGTAGGACAGGAAAGAAACCTCATCCTTTGGTGCACACTAACCGATGAAGCTCAACCCTCTCTCGAACTGAGCTATTTCCGCTTTTTCGAACAAAAAGTTCGAGTAGTTTAGTGAAAAAACGGTCAAGCTTTCTTCCATCCTTCCTAGCTCCTCGAGCTTGCACCCGCTCGACGCCTTTTTCATTGTTCGTTCTGAGGTGGATTCGAACCACTCTCTCTGTTTGGATTTCGAGTCCAAAAGGCCCGACGAAAGAGCATTTTCAGTCCTATGCCCGCTGCCAGCCAGAATGGGATTTTTCCACTTCACACCCACACAATCGAGCTTTGATGAAATAGCTACGTTTTTTTCTTATTTGATTCGGATACTATCAATCTACTGTCCATCTTTCTCTTTAGTTTTCTCCTTTCTTTCTCCTCAACCTATCTCCATTGGATGGACTTACGAAAGAATAATATCTAATCTCCCCATCGCGGTTAGGATCCCATGAACCAGGAGCGCTAGCACCGGTTCCTCGATCTTCCTACTGGAGGCATGGTCATGGCTTTCATTCATTCATTTCATTCTTTGTTCTGTTGTGGAATCGAACCACTCAAAGGATTTAGAGTCCTTTTACCAACCAGTCAGAACCAATATTTCTCTGTTATATTTTGTTTTTTCTTTGTCAGCTAGCACAATTTGGATTTCGAGTCCAATGCGCTAACGCTTTCTTTAGTTTTCTTGCTCTTTCTCCGGGCTTTGACCATGTCTCCCGAACAATTTCAGTACATATGGGCAAGACGATTCCACATATATATCGAGGTCGGAATGGGATCGGGTGTTTTCACGTCTCACCGTAGTGCCCGGTTTGTCTTGATTGGTGATTGATAAACAAGAAGGAAAATGGAAAAGTAGAAAATCTACATGTTTATACCGTTTAGGTCCTTAGTTTAGTCAAGTAGGCGAGGGCATTTCCATCGTGAAGGATTCAATCCAGCCACAGGTTC